>NC_138773.1:76046518-76064018 GCF_965119305.1 Pelophylax lessonae | reverse complement strand
CAGCCATAGACTGACACTTGATGCTATTTAAGGAAGAGGGTGACGGCGAGACTTCCCACCCCCGCTGATGAATTCCCTCATTGGACGATACATGTACGGGAGGTGGAGCCGCTCCTCACCCACTGCCATCCTCTGATCAGCTGTAGTCGGAAGCTGTGATTGTCGCAGCGGCACGGCGTCTCCCGTCACCAGAGGGCAGTGTTACCGGAGAGAGCTGTTCTGTTATCATCTGCTTTTCTCTATGGAAGTGCGCTCCTGTCTTTTATGTTTTAAATAAACAGTTCAAAACGGAGAGCACTTAGATTGGCTTTTTATTTCATGTTGTGATTATCGGTGAGTGGAATCAGTCCGGATTTGACCAGTTCCCTGTATAAAGCGGTGGGGGTGAGGAATCGGGGCTCTGGTGTTTAACCCTTTCAGGGAAAGCGCTGATTTTTATATTTCAGTTGAGCGCGGTGTAATCACAGGGGGAGGGGATCGATCGGTTTCCATTTTCCTGCACCATATGGACTGTTCTGGGACTTCTGGCTTTTATTATGGACTATTCCCTCATAATATGATCTGCTGATTGCGCTGCACTATATATATTAATGGTTCTGTATGAGATAAGAGTCATTTATCTTTGGTGTCCAGCTTGCAGTTTTAGTCTTTAGGCTCCGTTCACATGTTAGCGTATGGATCGCGGGCAGAACCGCCACGATTCCGCCCGCGATCCGGAGATTATTTCAAATCGCGGGACGCCTGTGCGTTACCCGTTGATTTGCAATAGCCCCCCAAACGCTGAGCGATGTTGCTGCGATTTCCACCTGCCGAATCGCGGTAACATCGTGCAAAAAAAATAGTGGGACGAAATACGCTCCAAAGACGCTCTTGTACTTTTTTGGGCGTAATGCGTCCCGAGATTTTTTTTTGTGCGATGTTACCGCGATTCAGCAGGCGGAAATCGCAGCAACATCGCTCAGCGTTTGGGGGGCTATTGCAAATCAACGGGCAACGCACAGGCGTCCCGCGATTTGCAATAATCTCCAGATCGCGGGCGGAATCGCGGCGATTCTGCCCGCGATCCATACGCTAACATGTGAACGGAGCCTTAGGTTCATCTGTCTGCACTGATTGTTTTCTGTCTTTTTGTACACTCAGTATACAGATCCAATACAGTTAAAAAACGTTTTCTTTTCTTTCTTTTTTTTATTTTAAATCTCCTTGTACGCAGCAAAAAATAACTGACATTTTGTTATAAAGGAACCTGTCCTGGTTTGTTAGCTTTGTAAATTCTGCCTGTACACTCCGTATACAGATCTTATACAATAACAGGTTGCTTTTTTTTTAAAATCTCCTTGTACTCAGCAAAAAATAACTGACATTTTTTCCCAAAGGGACCCTGTCTTGGTTTGTTAGCTTTGTGAATTCTGCCTGAATGTGACCCGTCATACATGAGAAAAAAGGATAACATGAAAGGGTTTCAGCCGCCATGTATCTATAAATATTCACAATACTTACCCATAGAGTCTTCTGTCTGATCTGGTCCAAATCCGTAAAAACATCCAGCAGCCGCACTAATGCAGCCGCGTAGGAAAGCCCGAAAACTCTTCAGTTTTGTGGGCATCTTGGTTGGGGGATCTGCCAGCTGTTCAATGATCTCCCCTTCCATATGTGTCTGTATATCATTGGTGTTCATATGATAAACAGGTCGTTTGCGCTGAAATAACTTCATTATGTAGAATAATGAACGCTCTGAGGGTGTCACAATGAAATCACAAAGAAATCAATGTGAAGGAAATTGCTAGAATGGAATTGCAATAACACAACCGCCAGAGTAGAAACAGGTCTGTACAGGTACAGTGAGCGCTCTGTTTCTGCCAGGATCTTTCCCGCCGCCTCCTTATATGGGCTGCTCCCAGCCATGGCTCCTCCCAGCCATGGCTCCTCCCAGACATGACTCCTCCCAGCCATGACTCAGCAAAAAATAACTGACATTTTTTTTCTTAAAGGGACCCTGTCCTTGTTTGTGAGCTTTGTGAGTTCTGCCTGTACACTCAGTATACAGATCCAATACGCTAGCAGAAGTTCGTTTTTTTTTTTAATCTCCTGGTACTCAGCAAGAAAAAAACTGATGTTTTTTCTCTGTTAGCTTTTTTAATTCTGGCTGTACACTCAGTATACAGATGCAATTCACTGAGAGAATTGATTTATTTATTTTTTTTTAATTCTTCTTATACTCAGAAAAAAATAACTGACATTCTTTCTTAACCACTTCCGGATCGCCTGTCGTGTATTTACGTCACTAATTTGCTGTTAAATACTGGCGTTTAGGCAGCAGATAACTGCCATAACCCTGGTGTTTTTTTACACAGCAGGCAGTCTGCATTAACATAAAGGTGGTCCCAGCTGCGGATTCGCCACAGGATCACTTTTATGGGACGCAGGAGAGGTGCCCATCCCCCTCCTACCGCTTCCCGGTTTACTCTATGCCCTTGGAGGACCAGAGCGATGTCAAACATCACTTCCACCCATTGTCCTTAAAGGGCCAATTTTTTTTTTTTTGGAAAAAAAAAAAGACTTTTTTGTTTATACTGCTTTTAAGTGTAAATGTTAGATTTGAGGTCTTTATGACCCCAGATCTCACATTAAAGAGGACCTGTCCTGCTTATTTCTATTACAAGGGATGTTTACATTCCTTGGAGTAGGAATAAAAGTGATCAAAACTTTTATTTTTTAAAGGGACAGTGTAAAAATAAAAAGTAAAAAAAAAAAAATTATAAAGCGCCCTGCCCCTCCAAGCTTACGTGCAGAAGAGAACGCATACACAAGTCGCCCCCCGCATATGTAAACGGTGTTCTAACCACACATGTGAGGTATCGCGGCGATCATTAGAGTGAGAGCTATCATTCTGGTACTGGACCTCCTCCCTAACTCTAAACTGGTAACCTGTAAAAAAATTTAAAACGTCTCCATTGGAGATTTTTAGGTACCAAAGTTTGTCACCATTCCACAAACATGCGCAATTTTAAAGCATGACATGTTAGGTATCAATTTACTCGGCCTAATATTATCTTTCACATTATAGAAAAAAATTGGGATAACTTTACTGTTTTCTTATTTTTTAATTAAAAAAAAGTGTATTTTTTTTTCCAAAAAAAATTGCGCTTTTAAGACCGTTGGACAAATACAGTGTGATAAAGTATTGCAATGATCTTCATTTTATTCTTTAGGGTCTTTACTAAAAATATATATATATATATATATATATATATATATATATATATATATATATATATATATATATATATATAATGTTTGGGGGTTCTAAGTAATTTTCTAGCAAAAAATACTGATTTTAAAACTTCTAAACAATTGTCAGAAATAGACCTTTTCCTTAAGGGGATAAAGGGACCCTGTCCTGGTTTGTTAGCTTTGTGAATTCTGGCTGTACTCTCAGTATACAGATCTATTATGGTAGCAGAAGATTTTTTTTTTTCAATTAACCGCTTAAGGACCGCCCCACCTACATATACTGCAGCAGGGCGGCCCTTATGTGCGAAATCACATACCTGTACGTGATTTTTTTTCTTCAGTTCTGGGACGCATGCGTGCTGCTGGAGCCCCGCTCCTGCTGTGATTGAAAACAGCGGGAGCCAATCAGTGGGTCCGGTGGACCCGATGACCACCAGAAACCCGGCGATCGTTCCAAGAGTGGCAGAACGTCAGTCTTGATATGTAAACAAGGCAGATCGCCATTCTGCTAGTAAGGAAGACAGAGATTTGTGTTTCTGCTTTCTGTACATTAAAGAGGTAAAATAAGAGAAAAACAAAATTTAAAGCGCCCCGTCCCTCCAAGCTCGCGCACAGAAGCGAATGCATACACAAGTCACGCCCACATATGTAAACGGTGTTCTAACCACACATGTGAGGTATCGCCGCGATCGTTCGAGCGAGAGAAATAATTCTAGCCCTAGAACTTCTCTGTACCTCTAAACCTGTAAGAATTTTTAAAGCATCGCCTATGGAGATTTTTAGGTACCAATGTTTGTCGCCATTCCATGAGCGTGCACAATTTTGAAGCATGATATGTTGGGTATCTATTTACTCGGCGTAACATTATCTTTCACATTAAAGAAAAAAATTGGGTTAACTTTACTGTTTATTTTTTTTAAATGCAGTGAAATGTATTTTTTCCAAAATATATGTGTTTGAAAGACTGCTGCGCAAATACCGCATGACCAGAAATATTGCAATGACCGCCATTTTATTCTCCAGAGTCTTTGCTAGAAAATGACCTAGAACCCCCAAACATTATATATATTTTTTGGCAAAGAATACTGATATTAACTTGTAAACAAGTGTCAGAAATAGGCCTGGTCCTTAAGTGGTTAAAACAACGCAGTGGCGTATCACAAAAAATGGCGTGCTCAGGAAGGGGGGAGAACCCTCCGGAGCTGAAGTGACAGTTTTTATTTTATAAGGACAATATATGGAAATGGTGCAGGACAGTATAAACTAGCAGGACAGTAAGTGGTGTCATGTTAGTGCAGTGAGCAGTACACCACCTGACATTGTGCGAGTTTTCTTCTCTTTATTAATATCAGTTGGTGTCCTTTTTTTTTTTAATGTTTATTATTATGTAAATAACAGCTCCACAGAATGTGACTGCATTTTTGCTTTCCCTCACTAAATATGGCTGCCACCATCACTGCCCTCTAGACTGCGTATACAATATCATTGCATGACATGAGGTGAACGGGGATATGGTGGAAGACGAGACCAATGGGAGCACTTGCTATGGAAATCAGCCTGCCAATGGCGTGTGAGGCTGTAGAAGGTCACCAAGGTGCGGAGTGTTGTGGTGAGAGGCGGTGGCTGAGTAGACATGTCCGGGGATAGTGACACCGCGGATGAGGCTGTGAGGGGCACCTGTGATGACGCCTCTATATGTAAGAGGTGAGGAGGGACGGCAGGAGCAGCTCACATACAGGAACACCTCCTATTTATATATAGAAATGTTTTCAAATTACCACAACTTTATTGACAAGCAAGGCTTTATACACACACAGGCCCCACAAAGGGGGCACTTGGCAAAAGCATTTAAATTGATTAAACCTGATTGGTTGGCAGGCCACCACCTGACACATCCATAGATATACTGCCATTCAGTGGGCACCACATTACCTTACACTGGCCTATTCATTACAATGGCAGGAAGGGACAGCAGTGTGGGGGCAACGGAGGATAAAACAACTATGGCGCCGGATTAATTCCTGCACCCGCCGCCCTATGTATGAGGCCTTCAGGTGCCCTTTTTTTAGGGCCGAGCAGCAGAGGGGTCATTTAAAGTGCTTGTAAAGACTTAAACCCTTCTGTGCTGCACCCCCCCCCCCCAGAACCCCCCTTTTAATTACCTGAACCCGATCTGATCCAGCAATGTGCACGAGCGCAGTGACTCCCGCCGCTATCTCTCTCCTCATTGGACAGATTAATAGCAGCAGGAGCCATTGGCTCCCACTGCCATCAATCAAAACTGGTGACAGGGCGGGGCCGAGTCCTGCCATCTGTCTCATTGTACGCAGAGGGACTCGGGAGCGAGCACATATAAGTGCACCCAGGGAAAGCGGCTTTCCATGGGGACACCCAATAAAGAGGGGGGGCCTGGAGCTCTGGTGGGGGACCCCAGGAGAGGAGGATCGGGGCTGCTCTGTGCAAAACTATTACACAGAGCAGGCAAGTATGACGTTTGTGTTTTTTTTTTTTTTTAATCAAACGTTTACAACCACTATAAAGCTAAACCTCCAGCCTTCCCTTCAGTGCTGCACAGTTGTACGGCTCCTCTCCTGGACTGAAATGGGTCTGTGAGCTTGTCACAATGTATATTAGAAGTTATATAGAGCCTGCTTTATTTCCTGGCTGGCAGACATCCAGCAATATCTAGCCCTTTCCTCCTCAGCCTGACTGTCTTTGGCCCGCCCCCTTTTATTCATTTGATTTCAGTTATGGAGGCAGAGCATCACATGTGGGTGTTACCTTGGGGGGTTTGTATGCAAATATATCCCACCTGGGAACGCCCATCCCTCCAGACTGACACCCTCCAATCAAGAGTCTTTATATTTGCATAACTCCTCCCAAAAGCCAGCCCACTGCTTTCATCAGGGCGGAGGGTTCCTAAGAGGAGCACTGAGGCGGGGGGGGGGGGCTGTGATATTTTATGTACAGCACCCTGCCAGCCCCCCCATGATGATCCAGCCTGCATGGTATAGAAAAGCTGTTTGCTAAATGCACATCCAACCATGCGTCCTATGAGCACCTACCTGCATTTTACAGGGGTGGTTCACCTTTATAATAAAGATTACACAGCAGTGTAGGAGCCCCAGAGGGTTAGAAATGATTGTGCAGTGCAGAGAGATTCAGCTTCCCTCACACTACATACCTGGAGAGCAAGGCTTCCCATCCCCTGTCCTCAAACACCCCCAGCAGGCCATGTTTCCAGGATTTCCTTCACTTGGTACAGATGCTTTAAAGCCCAACTCCGGGCAAAAAAAAGTTTTCCCCATGCAGTGGAGCCGTGCTTGCACCACACAACTACTCATTTTTGTCTAGGGGTGAGGAGAGTGGAGATTTACCAACCTGATCCTCCGATCCTCCCAGCACAAGACCGGTCCAGCACCCCCACACTCCAGTGCTTTTGAGTTGTGGACTGTTTCTGACGTCATTACGCCCAGAGCGGGCTCCACAGACCCGGTGTAACGTGAGAATTACCTACCCCGTGAGAAAAACCTACCCCTCGTCACTTCCGGCCAGGAACAGCTGAGCAGCGCAGCAGTGCGCATGCTCACAGCCCCGGATACCTAATGGAAGAGCTGAGGATCAGACTAGTGCGCATGCGCACTAGTCTGAAACGATCTCGGTGTCCGTTAAAAAAACCTACCGACGCGGCGGTGACATAAAATAGCTGTGCTGCACTATGAGTCATCTCCGCTCCTGTCCCGGTCACTTCCCTGATCTTGGCTAGTAAATATAAAAGCGGCTGGAGGCTCCGTGATTTATCTTTTCATACAGCCGCCGCCGCTTTTATATTTAGTAGCCGAGAGCAGGGAAGTGACCGGGACAGGAACGGTGATCACTCGTATTGCAGGCCAGCTGTTTTAATTTAACCGCCGCATTAAACACACTGCCTTGCAACCGGAAGTGACGAGGGTAGGTTTTTCTCACGGGGTAGGTAATTCTCACGGAACACCGGAACAGTCCACTGCTGGACCATGGGGGAGTGCCGTTTTTTGGTGGAATAAAGGATCTGGTGAGTATAAACTTTCTCCTCACCCCTAGACCAATGATTCCCAAACTACGGCCCTCCAGTTGTTCAGGAACTACAATTCCCATCATGCCTAGTCATGTATGTGAATGTCAGAGTTTTACAGTGCCTCATGGGATATGTAGTTCTGCAACAGCTGCAGGGCCATAGTTTGGGAATTCCTGCCCTAGACAATTCACCCCTAGACAAGGTGTTGACCTGTACAGTGCGGGCACAGCCCCACCGCATGGGAATCTTTTTTTTTTTTTACTTTTGTGCCTGGAATTGGGCTTTAAATCATTGTCAATGGCTCGGTATTTATGAGAATTACACAATGTCGCACCCTACAAGGTAGAAGCTAGGTAAAGTATAGTGGGCCTCGGCTGCCTAACAGCAGGGCCATGATTTTCAGCTGGGCTGTCATGTCTCCCAGGTGTTGCTATTGAGACTGGGAAGTCTCCCTACTGGCTCCATGAGAAGGGTTCTCATTGGGCAGTGGAGGAAACCCAATCAGTGGCACATTCAGGCCTGTATCTACCCCAGAAAGGCAGATTCTGCCACACAGGATTCTGGGAGTGGGCATAAGTTTGAAGGGAGCGCATGACGCATCGTATTTGGCGGGAAGCAGAGTACCAGAAGGGAGAGTATGGCTGTCTCTCCTCCTGTCAGAAGGAACGGGTGTCTCGGGTGGCTGCCTGAGAGTCCAGAGAGCAGAGCTGAGCTGCAGAGAGGATCTGGTGTGCCGAGGACCAGCGGAGTTGAGGGGACCTAGTTTCATGAAAGCATTCCCAGTTTGTGAGTACTGTAACTGCCCCTGGGGGTCTGCCTAGCAGAGAGGGGACCGCTCCGGTGAAGGTCCAAGGGATCCAGGAGCTAGTTAGCGGTAAAGGGGGTGCCTAGTGAAAGGACCCTGAAGTGCAAAGGAGGTGCCTGGTAGAGGATCCTGAAAGTGTGAAGGGGGTGCCAGCGGTTGGGCCCTGAAGAGTTAATGTGTACAGCGTGCAGTGTGCAGTGTTGAGAATTGCAGCAGTACAAGCAGTTACAAGGAGCTACCTCAGTCAGTGAAGGGCTGGAGGGAGCTGTTCACAGGACTTTTGAACTTAATAGAGTGTCAAAAGTCAGGTTTCCCTACAGTCCAGGATCTTTTAAGTTAACCAGAGGATTATAAGTCAAGTTCTAGCACAGTTTAGTAAAAAAGCAATTTTCAAGGGTCAGTAAGCGTTGGTCGGCATCCAGCTGGTGTCAAGACAGTGCTAACAGGCATTTTTCTACAAAGTGTCCCAGTTTTACCTAGTTGAGCCAGAGGAGTATCCCACTCATTCCCTTCTCCCATCCCCAATATAATATAAACAAAACAAACCAAAGATGCCCGAAGGGTCATTGTCTCCAATCTCACACTTGGGTATTCAGCTTAAATGGGCTGAAGGTATCACCAATAACAATGGCAGACCCACATCAGGCCCAATGCCTGCTAAACCTGCTACACTATATTGTCAAAAGTATTGGGACACCTGCCTTTACACGCACATGAACTTTAATGGCATCCCAGTCTTAGTCCGTAGGGTTTAATATTGAATTGGCCCACCCTTTGCAGCTATGACAGCTTCAACTCTTCTGGGAAGGCTGTGCACAAGGTTTAAGAGCATATCTTTAGAAATGTTTGATCATTCTTCCAGAAGCGCATTTGTGAGGTCAGGCACTGATGTTGTACGAGAAGGCCTGGCTCGCAGTGTTGTGTCGGGTTGAGGTGCAGGCCAGTCAAATTCCTCCAACCAAAACTTGCTCTTCCATGTCCTTAGGGACCTTGCTTTGTGCACTTGTGTGCAGTCTTGTTAGAACAGGAAGAGGCCATCCCAAACTGTTCCCACAAAGTTGGGAGCATGAAATTGTCCAAAATGTCTTGGTATGCTGACACCTTAAGAGATCCCTTTACTGACACTAAGGGGCTAAGCCCAAACCCTGAAATACAACCCCACACCATAATTCCCCCTCCACCAAAGGATTTGGACCAGTACACAAAGCAAGGTCAATAAAGACATGGATGAGCGAGTTTGGGGTGAGTCCTGACCTCAACCCAATAGAACACCTTTGGGATGAATAAGAGCAGAGACTGTGAGCCAAGCTTTCTCGTCCAACATCAGTGCCTGACCTCAGGCATGCAATGCAATTCTGGAAGAAAGGTAAAACATTTCCATGGACACACTCCTTGTGGACAGCCTTCCCAAAAGAGTTGAAGCTGTTATAGCTGCAAAGTGTGGGCCAACTCAAAATGTAGACCTACGGACTAAGACTGGGATGCCATTAAATTTCATGTGGGTGTAAAATCAGGCGTCCCAATACTTTTGACGATATAGTGTATTTTATCTAAGGCAGTGGTTCTCAAATCCGGTCCTCGGGACCCACTAACAGGCCAGATTTTAAGTATTACCTTGGGGGATGCAGACTAGAATACTGCAATCACTGAGAAGCAAATGAGATCACCTGTGATGTAATTTAGTTATCTTGCAAACCTGGCCTGTTGGTGGGTCCCGAGGACCGGATTTGAGAACCACTGATCTAAGGGATAAACCCAAAGCATGGCCTGTTAGGGGTACTTGAAGAATGAAGTTGGGAAACAGTGTTGTAGGCCAACCAGGTTTTGGAAATATTGCGTTGATTGTGATTGTAGGGGGATGGTACGTTTAGCTTCTCAGAGAAATTATGTTATCAAGTCACATGACTGGGCCACCCTCTCCTCCCCCTATGTGAGCGCACCCTCCCCCCCCCCATGTGAGTGCACCCTCTCTTCCCGCTATGTGAGCGCACCCTCTCCTCCCCCTATGTGCGCTCACCCTCTCCTCCCTCTATGTGAGCTCACCCTCTGCTCCCTCTATGTGAGCGCACCCTCTCCTCCCCCCCATGTGAGCACACCCTCTCCTCCCCCTATGTGATCACACCCTCTCCTCCCTCTATGTGAGCACACCCTCTCCTCCCCCCCATGTGAGCGCACCCTCTCCTCCCCCCATGTGAGCACACCCTCTCCTCCCCCCATGTGAGCTCACCCTCTCCTCCCTCTATGTGAGCTCCATAGGCGTGCGCAGCCTATGGCATTAGGGTGTGCACCTCAAACCAAAGCTCAAACACATGTGCGTGCGTGTGTGTGTGTGAGTGTATGTATATATATATATATATATATAGTGACCAGCGTGCCCCCTTCAAGGCAGAGTGACCAGCGTGCCCCCTTTAAGGCAGAGTGACCAGCGTGCCCCCTTCAAGGCGGAGTGACCAGCGTCCCCCTTCAAGGCGGAGTGACCAGCGTGCCCCCTTCAAGGCAGAGTGACCAGCGTGCCCCCTTCAAGGCGGAGTGACCAGCGTGCCCCCTTCAAGGCGGAGTGACCAGCGTGCCCCCTTCAAGGCGGAGTGACCAGCGTGCCCCCTTCAAGGCGGAGTGACCAGCGTGCCCCCTTCAATGCGGAGTGACCAGCGTCCCCCCTTTAATGCGGAGTGACCAGCGTGCCCCCCTTCAATGTGGAGTGACCAGCGTGCCCCCTTCAATGCGGAGTGACCAGCGTGCCCCCTTCAATGCGGAGTGACCAGCGTGTCCCCTTCAATGCGGAGTGACCAGCGTGTCCCCTTCAATGCGGAGTGACCAGCGTGTCCCCATCAATGCAGAGCAACCAGCGTGCCCCCTTCAATGCGGAGTCACCAGCGTGCCCCCTTCAATGCGGAGTGACCAGCGTGCCCCCATCAATGCAGAGCGACCAGCGTGCCCCCTTCAATGCGGAGTCACCAGCGTGTCCCCATCAATGCAGAGTGACCAAGGTGCCCCCTTTAATGCAGAGTGACCAAGGTGCCCCCTTTAATGCAGAGTGACCAGCGTGCCCCCATCAATGCTGAGTGATCAGTGTGCCCCCTTCAATGCAAAGTGACCAGTGCCAGTGATCTGTAAAAAAAAAAAATAATAATAATAATTCCACACAACTCACTTCAGGCTCTCTCTCTGGCTTCTCTCCCCCTCCTTCTTGCAGAATGCTGATGGGTGATGGATGATTTCTTGCTGAGTCTGACTGACTGTGGTGGTCCTCCTCGCCGTGCGGCCGGCTTGCTTGTTCTCTGCTCTGCCTCCTCCTGAGTCCTGCCTGGTTCTCTCCCGCGCTGACTGTGCTGGGCGGCCGCTGCACAGGCAGTCCCTCCCCCAGCCCCAGACCCGACAGTCCCTCTCCGGCACGCCTGTCTCCCCCTCCACAGTGGGCGGCGCCGGCTCAGATTCAGTCTGGAGCTGAGCGGCGTCAAATGAGTCAGCCCAGGGGCAGAGGAGAGCCGCAGCCCGCAGAGCAGACTCAGCAGCGGGCGGCGGACATGGCGGGCACGAGGGTGATTAGGGTGTGCCTGGGCACACCCGGCACACCCCGTGCGCACGCCTATGGTGAGCTCACCCTCTCCTCCCTCTATGTGATCTCACCCTCTCCTCCCCCTATGTGATCACACCCTCTCCTCCCTCTATGTGAGCGCACCCTCTCCTACCCCCATGTGAGCGCACCCTCTCCTCCCCCCATGTGAGCGCACCCTCTCCTCCCCCTATGTGAGCACACCCTCTCCTCCCCCTATGTGAGCACACCCTCTCCTCCCTCTATGTGAGCGCACCTTCTCCTCCCCCTATGTGAGCGCACCCTCTCCTCCCCCTATGTGAGCGCACCCTCTCCTCTCCCTATGTGAGCACACCCTATACTCTTTTAGCCACTTCCATGAACATAAGAACAAGTGTGGTGCTGCTGTTTCGCTCACCCTTATGCATAACTCCCAACTGTCCCTGATTTAGAGGGACTGTCCCTGATTTGGAACAAAGGCCCTCTGTCCCTCGTGGTCTCACCTATATTGTTGTATATAAAATGTACTATTTATCTTTCAAAAACTGTTTCCCTGTGCTAAATCTTTCATCCAATTTATAAATTGCTTCATTTACAAGTTTTAAAAGCCAATATAAAGGAATAATATTGGTAAAAAAAAAGCAGATGTATAATTCTCCTTTAAGGGGGTGTGGCAGGGGGTGTGTCCTATGCCTACATACTTTTGCTAATAGTTGTCACTCATTTCTATCTGAGAAAGTTGGGAGGTTTGCTTATGTGCAGTGGCTCCTTAGATGCTCCTCATTTATCTTTCAATGGAATACATTGACTCATATCTTGGCTGCAGATAAATGAGCAGCACTTCCCCTCTACTCCCTGGGCATACCGCCATTACATTGTGGGACATGTAGTTTGATCACTGGGCACTGAACTGCAGTGTCAGATAAGGTGGACAAATCATAAAATACAACTATGATAAGCATTATATCTGAATAAGGGGGTAAGCCAGTTTTTAAGAAAAATGACTTTACACATGCTGATTGGGATCTATTGTAGGTTTCATTGCTGAACAGATTCATCTTAAAGCCATGAAGATGAACTCACCCTTTACATTTGTTTTTTATCTATGCAGGTTTGCAGTGAGTGTTGGGTATTGGAAAGATCCCTACATTCAGTATTTTGTCAGGCAGGCCAGAGAGCGCAAAAATAACAATAAGCAACTGGCTCACCACAGGGAGAGACAGTATCACCAAAGACTATACCAATGAAACTGGACACACACTGATGAACTAAAAGAAGGACAATCAATTTGATATAAAAAAGTCCATATGTGACATAGTCCATAAGACAGTCCATATGTGGTACAGTCCATAAACAAAATTCCAATGTGCACTCCTTAGGCAGCTCTAGTGACAAGGTAGAAGATTTGCTTGTAGCCAACTGGAAAGAAACACAGGCGCCACTCAAGTGCAGTAACTGGAACTTTATTAAAATAATGCCACTATATGCGCGGTACTCACAAAGGTGATATGTAATCAAACACTTCAAAGAACGCTCCGGTTGCGGTTCCGGATGGCCAGAGCGGTAGCGGTAGGTAGTCTAGTGGCGAAGAAGGAGCGCATGTTCCGAGAACGCGTCGCTGGTGCCATGACATAATCACGCCCACGCTCCCGGAAGTGACGACGGACCGGCACCTGAGTGTCCCCGGGACTAGGAAGCACAGCGATACCGCTGCAGTCTACCTACCGCTACCGCTCTGGCCATCCGGAACCGCAACCGGAGCGTTCTTTGAAGTGTTTGATTACATATCACCTTTGTGAGTACCGCGCATATAGTGGCATTATTTTAATAAAGTTCCAGTTACTGCACTTAGAGTGGCGCCTGTGTTTCTTTCCAGGCCAGAGAGCGCACAGAGGTAAGTCAAAGGGAACCGAATAAAAAGAAGTTGATTTTGTGTCTGATGTGTCCGTTTTATCATGCACTAGGGGAGATTTACTAAAATGTGTGTACACAGAATCTGGTAAAGCTGTGCATAATAACCAATCAGCTTCTAGTTGTTCTCAAAGCTTATTTGAATGAGCTGAAGTTTAAAAGCTGATTGGTTACTATGCAGAGCTGCAGCAGAAATAGTTGCCAACATTTGAAAACAATTTCCAGGGACACTTTGCAGCACAGCTATCAATTACTTACCACACCTACTTTCCTGAAGCCCCGCCCACTTCACATAATTACTCTACACCTACTTGTCATCAAATTACAGGGTCTACTCAATAAAGAGAGAATTGCAGGAGATTGAAAAGGGAGGTGCACATATAATGAATTATATCATAAGTGACACATGCTCATTGAAAACACTTTGGTTACATTTGCCCTCCCTAAGGCTGAAATTGTAATTTAAAATGGTTCTTTAAATATATGCTTTTCCAAGTTTTAATGCATACCATTATTTTTATAAGCGAAGCCTTGTACTCATAAATCTTAGGTTTATTTTTGATGAAGGGTAGTAGGTGCAGAATAAGTTTCCAATGGTCCTTGTAGCCCTGTTATTTAATTCCAGGAAGTGCCTCTGCTTATCTCTTACATTTTCTCCTTTGAATGCTTCTACTTGTCAGAGATTGGCCCCCAAACCCATTCAAAATTAAAAGCTTTCTCACCTTTCACAGAATATGTTCATCCCCTGCAAGGGGCAAGTAGTGTCCAGCAGCACTTCCAAGTGATGGTCCTTCTCTGCTCTGCAGCTGACTGTGGAGGCCTGAGAACAAGTGCCTTTGATTTAAAAATGAAGCCAGGCGGCGCCATTACGTAACTGCGCATGCACCCGCCCGGCCGAGCTTGTACAAGCTTTCCCAAGCCTGGCAGGAAACGGCACATGCACTGTTACAATGTTGGCCCGCAACCATTTTTTTTTACAGGCACCGGCTGCCCGTAACCGGCACTTACGGACAGCTGGGACAAATTAAATTACCCGGGACAGGGTCCTATTTGCTGGGACTGTCCCTGCAAAAATGGGAAAGTTGGCAGGTATGACCAGATTCTATGTACACCAGTTTTACAAAATCTCCCCCTTTGTCTTAACCCTAAACTCCAGCTTTTAGTAAAGTTTAAATAGTTTTGTTTGGATTAAGCTGGTCCAAATTAACTATTACCTTCAGTTACAGTTGTAGCGGCTGTGAACTCTTTACACTGTATCTAGCCTCAGTTCCATACAGTATACAGCTCTGTGTTCTGTCAGTGAAAATAAAAACAAAAAGCAGAGCGCCTCTAAGTGTTATCAGTTTAATTAAAAGGGTAATTCAGGTACAGGAAAACTGCTCACATTTAAAACAGTATAAAATAGCTCATCTGTTAGGTGGTCTGCAGGAACACAGGGGGTCCATGGCTGGATGTTAGTAGCTGCAAGAGGTGGTGCAGGGGATGGTGAAGGAGGGAGATGTCTGGAGAGCCAAAAGACCAGATAGTAGGATGGTCAGCAGCTTCAGGAAGGTGTTCTGTTCCTCAGGGAGACAGGCTAACGGTCTCTCGGCTCACCAGGTGTCTCCCTGAGGAACAGAACACCTTCCTGAAGCTGCTGACCATCCTACTATCTGGTCTTTTGGCTCTCCAGACATCTCCCTCCTTCACCATCCCCTGCACCACCTCTTGGAGCTACTAACATCCAGCCATGGACCCCCTGTGTTCCTGCAGACCACCTAACAGATGAGCTATTTTATACTGTTTTAAATGTGAGCAGTTTTCCTGTACCTGAATTACCCTTTTAATTAAACTGATAACACTTAGAGGCGCTCTGCTTTTTGTTTTTATTTTCACTTTCAGAGCTGACTTCTCTCTGCAGCTGAGCTGGCCCTGAGTGTAATCTATTTCAGCCATCAACTACACCAGACTAATGACTATACATGAACTGCATACCCCTTGATGCTATATAGGTATGTGTGATGCGCCAACTCTTATCCTGCTTGTTCATGTGTTCTGTCAGTGGGATGGGGATTTCCCACTCCTGGAACAAAATCAAGTCGGGTTGAGCGCTACTACTGCTATTCACAGGGAGCTTTGTGTTTTCTGAATGAATACAAAACTTTCTCTGATTGGCTGAGGCAGGCGGATGATGTCACAATCTTCGACTCAGCCAATCATTCATAGAATACAAAGCTGCTTTTGAATGGCTGAGCAGCACTCAGCCTCAGGGCTGGCCCAAGACATTGTGCTGCCTGGGTCCAAGAATGAAATGCTGCCCCCCCACCCAAAAAAAAAAAAAATCATGCCCGCCAAAATCCCCCCACATCCATTATTTTATATCATGATAATTAAAACTAAAATTACATTTATCAGGAAGTAAGATTTACATGCAACTAACTGCACCTTGTCTATAGTATATACAGAATTTTTTAGGGGCTGAATTGTGGGGGTTGGGGAGGGTCAAGGGGCTGCTTTGTGGGGTATAGGGACAAAAGAAAAGAAGAAAAAAAAACTGTGATAACTTTATTAAATGAAAAATGTATAAAATATTATCAGGTCCGGACTGGCCTACTGGGATACTGGGAAATTTCCCGGTAGGCCGGCAAATTCCCCCTGCCCTGGGGCTGCTAAGACCGTTTTATTACCCAGATACTGAGATTAGGAGGTTCCGTTTCCGGAGTCTGCAGTGCTGGCAGTCTTTGATAGTATTAGCTTCCTCCAGGAGACGGGCGGCGACTTCCGCTCCTGTGATACAAAAGTTTAACGCTCAATTTAGGCTCCACCCCTGCTAACTAAGTCGATCACTGTGTAACGCGTACAGAGGAAGGAGCCTACTCGGGTATATCACTTCTAGGGCGGCCGGAGGTATCCCCAGTTGATGAGCCGGTGCATCCCGCACTGCTGAAGTGCTTCTTAATGTGAGTCATTACGCTGTCTTTCAATAAAAGTTTTAAATCAGAGAGCATTAGATGTCCTTTTCTCTGCCTATTTGTCTACGTGTCTGTGGCACTCTGCACCCGCTATCTGGAACACCAGAAGGAGGGGAGGTCCTGCTCCATCCCTATCAGCCCAGTATTAACCCATGTGTGAGACTCTTTTTGAGTCTATGATTGAGGTGAGCTGCTAATAATACCTTGCACTGAGCACTGAAGGAGTGGAGCCTGCACCAAGTCTGTGTATGCACAGCACGATTGGACTGTATATTTGGGGACTTTTGTTTGGAGCACTTAGTTCTTTGAGCACAGTATATGAAGTATTTGTGTATTGGGATTTATTCATCATTTGTGGTACACATTATATGCACTGTATTTTGATGCACATTTCTACTGCACTATTTATTTGAGGTGTGATATTATTTATTACTCATTTATAAGGTCACATTATTGAGGAATTATTTATGTGATATTACATTTTTTTCCATCATCTTTTCACCGTTTGTACACTGAAATAATTTTTGGCACTTTGGCGCTGCATTATCTATTCATTCTGTAAAAAAAAAATGTCCTTGGCCAGCCCGACATGTGGACTGCGCATGCGCCGCCGCTGCCCGGGAAAGCCCGTACCATTGGCTATTCCCAGGCAGACAGTACATGTGCGGTGATGTGTTGGCGTCGGGCGGCACCATTTTTAAATGTAAGGCGCCTCACCAAAAGGTAAGTGAGCCTCCGCCGCAGCCCCTGCATCTCCTCAGGAGATTCTCCTGTACCATGCCCGCGGCACTGCATCTCCTGTACCATGCCTGCAGCCCCTGCATCTCCTGTACCATGCCTGCAGCCCCTGCATCTCCTGTACCATGTCCGCAGTCCCTGCATCTCCTGTACCATGTCTGCAGTCCCTGCACCATGCCCGCAGCCCCTGAATCTCCTGTACCATGTCCAGAGCCCCTGTATCTCCTGCACCATGTCCAGAGCCCCTGTATCTCCTGTACCATGTCCGCAGCCCC
>NC_138773.1:75984018-76041518 GCF_965119305.1 Pelophylax lessonae | reverse complement strand
TTTTCTTAGGCAATGCTTTAAAAGCCCCTACATGTCATCAGTTTAGCATCAGGCAGGAGTTCTGATGCTAAAATTATTTCTCTCACTCCGGTGTGCGCTGTGATACAAATCATGTATAGGGCAATCATACAGTACAGTATACAGGTCTGGGACAGGCAGCACTAGCACTGAGGTGTACAGTATACAGGTGGGGGACAGGCAGCACTAGCACTGAGGTGTACAGTATACAGGGGGGCGGGGGGTGTGTAGTATACAGGTAGGGGGCGGGAGGGTGTGCTGTATACAGGGGAGCGGAGGTGTGCAGTATACAGGGGGCGGGGGTGTGCAATATACAGGTAGGGGGCAGAGGTGTTCAGTATAGAGGGGGGCGGGGTGTGCAGTATACAGGGGGGCGGGGGTGTGTAGTATACAGGTAGGGGGTGGAGGTGTGCCGTATACAGGGGGGCGAAGGTGTGCAGTATACAGGTAGGGGGGGTGTGTAGTATACAGGTAGGGGGCGGAGGTGTGCAGTATACAGGGGGGCAGAGGTGTGCAGTATACAGGGGGGCGGAGGTGTGCAGTATACAGGGGGCGGGGGTGTGCAGTATACAGGTGGGGTGGCGGAGGTGTGCAGTATACAGGGGGGGCGGAGGTGTGCATTATACAGGGGGGCGGAGGTGTGCAGTATACAGGGGGGCGGAGGTGTGCAGTATACAGGGGGGCAGAGGTGTGCAGTATACAGGTGGGGTGGCGGAGGTGTGCAGTATACAGGGGGGGGGAGGTGTGCAGTATACAGGTGGGGTGGCAGAGGTGTGCAGTATACAGGGGGGCGGGGGTGTGCAGTATACAGGTGGGGTGGCAGAGGTGTGCAGTATACAGGGGGGTGGGGGTGTGCAGTATACAGGTGGGGGGGTGTGCAGTATACAGGTGGGGGGGTGTGCAGTATACAGGGGGGCGGAGGTGTGCAGTATACAGGTGGGGTGGCGGAGGTGTGCAGTATACGGGTGGGGGGGTGTGCAGTATACAGGGGGGCGGAGGTGTGCAGTATACAGGTGGGAGGTTGTGCAGTATACAGGTGGGAGGGTGTACAGTATACAGGTAGGGGGGGCAGTGGGGTGTACAGTATACAGGTGGGGGGGGTGTAGTATACAGGTGGGGGCAGGTGCACAATATATACAGGTGGGGGGGCTGGGGGGTGTACAATATACAGGTGGGGGCGGTATGCAGCTGGTAGGGAGATCGGTGTCCCCCTGGCAGTAGGTCCTTTCACACACACACACACACACACACACAAACGAGGCAGTCATGCTGTGTGGAGAGGTGACTCACCGTTAGGCAGGGGACTAGCAGTGTGATGAATACCGAGCACCATCCTGGCTCCTCACATCACCGGACACCAGAGATGTATAGTAACGAAGTAGAACTACTTAAGTACTGTACTTAAGTACCGAAATGCGGTATCTGTACTTTCCTAGAGTAGAATTTTTTTCTCCTACTTCTACTTTTACTTCACTACATTTTTTCGATGATTTTGATACTTCTACTCAAGTATTTTTTTTTTGTGCTGCATAGTTATTCGTTACTTTAAAAAAAATTACCACTGCCAGAACAGTAGATGGCAGGTTACATAAAGCTCAAAAAAATGTGTATAATGTCATTTGTAAATCAGCGCATACGAAAATAAAGGCTGTGTATAATAAAAGCTGCTATACCAAACCTTTTCAATAAAAAGAAAATATGAAACAAACAAATAAATTGTGCTACAGCGCTTTAAGTCCATAAATGAATTCCAGTGTGCAAATCTAAAGTGTCACTTCAATTGTCAGATGCTTCCACCTCCTTCAGTGCTCGAGTGACCGACCAACACACTTAATGGTGGTGGCACTGGTGGATAGCGTCTGGGTGGCACTGGCACTGACTGCACTGGTTCAAAAAACCATATATATTTAATTATTTCAATTCTCAATCTCATAGGTCCTCTCCTCATAAGATATTAATAACTTAGTATTAGGTGATGAACTTCTTGGCGGCCCTGGCAGGATGACGGGGACACCCGCCACTTCTGGAGCCGAGCCGCTGTGATTCCCCAACATGTGACAAAGTGACAGCCAGGAGATCTAGTGGCTAGTAGTGCTCAACAATACCGCTTTTATATATAATAATGAAATAAAATATACTGACTCAAAATTTAGTAGTAGGTAGCGTGTAGCAGTAGGCAGCACAACTCAATTCAATCAATCCCACAGCCTCGCTCGCGCCGCAGCCCGCGGAATCACTGTCATGATCATCAAGTTAAGACCGCACTGGAGGAGCCATGCTGCCGTCTTCCCGCTCGAGGTCTCTGCCTCTAGACGTGTTGTGTGTCACTCAGACTCCACCCCTTAGGGCCCTTACTGAGAGGAGTTGTGACACGGGCGGCAGGACTCGGAGCATTTTCTTCGCTATCTCATCTTCTTCTCTATGAGGTGAGTGAGGTGGACCGTGGAGAGGGCCTAATCCTTGCCATGGCAAATGTGCCATTTGAGAATCAAATAATCAATATAAAATATTAATATATTATATACACACAGGTCATGGGTCGCTTTTTTGAACCAAGAAGAGTGAGACTGACGGCTATGATGATTATCCGACCATCCATGGTCCATGGACCATAAGTGTTGTGTTGTGGTGGTGCCTGTGCTTCCTGCGGCCTGCCTCTGCCTGTGCGGCTGTGCCTGCACTGCAGTGGCCATTGGCAGTGGCACTTGACTTGAGCAAAGCAAATGAGCACTACTAGTGTGAAGGACAGGTGGTGGAAGCATGTTCTGACAAGTTCTTATAATGAAAATAATATAGACAGCTTTTTGAACCAGTGCAGTGCCAGTGCTACTAAGGTGAGAGGCAGAGAGAGAGGCTATCCAGTCCACCACTTTACTTGAGCAGATCACAGAAGAAAGGTGGAAGCATCTGACAGCAAGTGACAAGCACTTCTTAGATTGCACACTGGAATTCAGTAATGGACTTTTTGTTATAAAGTTTAGTTTACACACTTAAACTTGCAACTAACTTATTCACAATCACAACTTATTTTATTGTGGTATTGTCATATATATTTTATATGAATTAAATTTACATTGTGGGAATAATTTGCACTGCATTTAGCACAGACATGTCACTTTATTTTTGATACTGTGGGCGATGATTTTGAATACAAGAAGAATATATATATATATATATACATAATTGCAGGCACTTTATTAGCATTTTTAGCACAGCCACTTTGTTAGTAGTTTTTAATGCATTTTTCACTTTAAGCGTTGTAGGTTTGATGAAGCTGGCCTGGCACATCATCATCAATTGAGCAAATCAAATCAAACCGCGATTAAGAAGACTGCGCATGCTCCTGTTCTGCCTTTTGATCAGCTGAAAAGATGCACGAACCAAAAACACCACCTTCCACCCCTGGCCCTTCAACTTCAAGTGATCTGCCTGGCTGTGAGAGTGAGGAAGCTCAGGAAGGAGACCACCCCTGGCTTTAAAAGGTGGATGCTTTAAAAGGGGAAGGGAGGGACATACTTTATCTGTTTTTTGTTTACAAAAAGTTACAGCCTAAGGAATTGTGATTGTCCTTTAGGTTAATCATTTGAATAAATCATTTGAAATAATAAAAAACAATATGATGTTCAAACTTTTGACTTCTTTCTTTAATAACTACATAACACAGTACTTGTACTTCTACTTTCAGTACTTGAGTAGAATTTTTTTTTCAAAACTACTGGTACTTTTTACTTTTAGTACTTAAGTAGCAAATTTTTTGAAAAAACTACTTGCAATACTTAAGTAAAAAAAATGTTGAATACTTTTGTATTTCCACTTAAGTAACTTTTTCTGCGAGCACTTCCACTTCTACTTAAGTCACTTTTTGATCGAGCACTTGTACTTTTACTCAAGTAGAAATTTTGAATACTTTATACAAGTCTGCCGGACACCGACTCCACTCTCCTCCGTTACTGACCATACGCTCCTCCCTCTTCCTGACTCCACACTGTCCAACCCTGCCTCCTCCACAACGTCATTACTCCGCCCTTCAGAGTTCCTTATTGGTCCCGCGGCCGCCTCCTAATCTGGGCAGAACAGGACCAGGCCATCTGGGGTAACAGCAAACGAGGGAGAGGAGGGTGACTGAATGAAGGAGGGGGACAGCAGGAGCTTCAGGAGAGGCAGGGCGCACCATCGCAATTCAGCTCGGCTCTGCATCGATGTATTACAATGCGCCGATTTTTTCAACACCAACAGCGGCTGTGGCTGCGCCCTGGGTGGCAGTGCGCCCTAGGCGGCTGCCTGTTTTGCCTTAATGGTAGCGCTGGCCCTGAGTGGAGGGGGGATTATAGTGTGGGATTGTTTTTCAGGGCTTGGGCTTGGCCCCTTAGTTCCAGTGAAGGGAACTCTTAGGGCATCAGCATACCAAGACATTTTGGACAGTTTCATGCTCCCAACTTTGTGGGAAGAGTTTGGGGATGGTCCCTTGCTGTTCCAACATGACGCGCACCAGTGCAAAAAGCAAGGTACATAAAGACAGGACTTAGTATGGGTGATGGAAAATTAACTTCAAGTGCAATCATTTACATTATAATAGTAACTAAAACATATAAAATGAAGTGTAACAATCTAAAAATATAAAAATTCTAAAGTTCTCTACTGGTGTGAACCTTCCAACTAAAAAGTTTTTGCACTTAAATTCAGGGCTTTTTTTCAGCGGGAACAGGGTGGAACGCACCTATGGCACTGAATGTATTTTATAACAAGGAGTGCTGGGGTGTGCCTGAAGGTCTATCGATGCTGGCTGCTGGGGGAATCTATTGTCGCTGGTGGGGATCTATCTTTGTGTAGGGGTCTACTGTTGCCAGCTATGTCTATTGTGGCTGGTGGGGGGTCTTATTTTTCTAGGGGGTAAATTGTTGCTGGGAGAGGTTTATTGTTGCTGGCTGCTGGAGGGTCTATTGATGCTAGCTACTGGGAGATCTGTTGTTGCTGATGGGGGTCTATTGTTTCTAGGGTGGTATTTTGTTGTGGGGGGTCTATTGTTGCTGCAGGAGGGTCTATTGGTGCTGGAGGGGGTCTATTGTTGCTGGGGTGGGGTCTATCAAATTCCATACAAGTAAAAGTGAACCTGTGCGCTACCAAAAGAGAAAAGGAGACAGATAACTAGGAGGAGGTAATAATAGAAGAATGGAGCACCAGAGACCTACAGCCAATAATGTAGTGTCACCACATACAGTAAAACAATAGTAAAAGCAGTAAAATCAGCGCAGGTACTCTAAACTTGGTGAACCATTAATATAAAAATAATCACTTAATAATGCATAAAAATCACTTGATAATAAAATGTATAATCTATGAAGTGCTAAAAGGTGCCAAAGTGATAATATATAAATATATAGAAATAACTATAAAGTGCAGTGATGCGTGTAAATATCTACAATCCGTGAACCCAAAATCAAGGGTAAGAAAGAGATGAAGGTAACAGTAATAATTGCAAAAGAAGAAGATGAAAAATTCTTCAAATAATAAGTGTGGATGTCCTCAAAAAGTGCTCAAATAGTAATGATTATAATCGCTGGATGAACACAAACAGTGTCCTACATAGACGTGAAGAAAGTGTTGAAAAATAATAATATTATCCAAAGAAATCTGGTCAAAAAATAAAATTAACTAAAGTGCCCTATGAAGAGTGAACTGTTGTCGCTCTTCGTAAAAGAGTGAAAAAAATCACTGAATCAGTGGCACAAGTGATAACAATAGCCTAAATAAAACGTAATCGGCAAATAAGGGTAAATATGAAGAAAATGTGAAGAAAATGAAAAAAAGCCCTCTGAAGGGCAAACCACTGTCAGCTCTTCAGCAAGACAAAATATCAAAATCAAAAAAGTGACGTGGTGAATAATAATATCATAAAGTGAATCATGCACTGAGATAACTCTGATGAATAATCCCAGTCCAGATGAAAATCAGTGCAAATAGAAAAAATTCAAGTTCATAACAGGTGAAAAAAATCAAATAATTCCGGTGATTCCCAGTGCGACTCTTTAGTGAGCTGAAATTCCAAACAAATAGGTGTAATGGCCGCTCACCTCCATTAACACTCTCAAGAGCGTTTCAGGTATCACTTGTCAACCTGTAGACTTAAGGGGATATCTCCTCTGGATACGGGATATCTCGTAGTCACACTCCTCTATATGGACATCAGAAAGGGGGTAGCTGCTACAGGGGCTGGTTGGAAGCACTCACATACCTACTACCCACCTCCAGGTGCATATTTTTCAAATGAAATGCAATCAGTCAGTGATCACCATTCTCACTAAATACACAGGCTTTGATTTTTCTTTTAAATGTGACCAGAGACTTCCCTGTGTACATATTGTTTCAACTCAAAGCAGGATGTGTATTTCCAGTTAAAGCGGAGGTCCGGGCACAAAATCGACCTAATCGATTTTGTGCCCATCCGTTTCCTCTTCTTCACCTGAAAAGGAATTGGATAGTTAGGATTAGTTTTTTTTTTTTTTTTTAACTTACCTTGTAATTGTAGAAAGAAATACTCACCTATTCTCCACTTCCTCCCTCTGTGGCCACGGCCCGCGCCGTCACTTCCGGTTTGCAATGATTCCTGGGAGCTGAACGTCATCACTCCCAGGAATCAATGCGACGGCACCGGCCCCGCTCGTCACTTCCGGTGCGACGCCGCATTCCCTGCTAAACAGCTTCTGGGCATGCCCAGAAGCTGTGGAGGAATGCGGCGCCGCGCCGGAAGTGACGAGAGGGGCCGGTGAAGGCGCATTCTGGGAGAAGAAGACGCGGAAGAGGACGCAGAAGATTATCGCTCTGGCTTCAGCTGCCCACAACAGAGATGGCAACGCTGTAGAAGAAATTTTATAAGTATTTCTTCTTGCAGGTAAGTGCGAACTGGGACAGATCAGAGGCTAGCCATTGTGGAATGTACTAGCCCTGACTGTCCCGGGGGTATGTTATTTGAAAAAAAATTTCTGTGCCCGGAACTCCGCTTTAAATGCTCCATCATGTCTCCCTTGAAATATTTGTTTTTGTCATTTTTTTTGCTCTTCTACATTTGGATACGGGGCTAGGGTATTCCAGGGGGGACCTGGATTTGAACCAGGGACCTCTTGATTTGCAGTCAAATGCTCTACCACTGAGCTATACCCCCTCTGCCCAAATGTGACCAGAGACTTCCCTGTGTTCATACTGTTTCAACTCAAAGCAGGATGTGTATTTGCAGTTAAATGCTCCATCATGTCTCCCTTGAAATATTTGTTTTTGTAATTTTTTTGCTCTTCTCCGTTTGGATACGGGGCTAAGGTATTCCAGGGGGCACCTGGATTTGAACCAGGGACCTCTCGATCTGCAGTTGAATGCTCTACCACTGAGCTATACCCCCTCTGCCAAAAGTAATCTAGATGTCTTGAATGGTTTACACGGTTATATTTCTTTGAAACTTTTGAGGAAAATTCTTATTACATTACTATGTGAGATACAGTCGCCAACACTTGCAGGGAGGTCCCAGCGAAAATACTTAGTAGCAAAATACTTAGTAGCACAAATGATACTTTGTTCTGCATTCTCTAAAAGGGGCTGTACTGGAAGGTTGGTAGGGGGTGAAACCTAGGGACCCTGCTCAAAGGTGGGTAGGGGGCAAAGACGAAGGGTGACTCAGAAGGTGACAGTTCCTGTACCTATTCTCTGAGAAACAAAAGCCCTGCTTAAATTGTATGACCAATATCTGTAGAGGGGTTCCACCATCCCTGCTAAGCTTTGAAAAAGATATATGCCTTATTTTCCTTTTGATGTGTATTACATGTGAAATCACATATCTCTGGAATTATTGCACTTGAAGTTAATCTGTATGGCAAATATCTATAAGATGAGTTTCTACCTTCATGTTTATGTCTTGTTTTCAGTTTGATGCGTGTTTTATGTGCAGTTACATATTACAGAGACAGGCATTGTGGTAATATTTAACTTTATTACGATTTCCATACATTAGAGGGTTCCACCATTAGTGAGTTAGCGCTGCACATTTTTATTTTTTTTTGTGGTGTGGGAACACCTAACAGTGCTTAGCAGAAAGCCTTTTACTGACATTTTTTATTTTACCAGTAGTTTATTGTAAATAGTAGTGTGGTGATTACCTATTATACTAAAGATCGGCATGTGGCATTAATACACATCAACAGATTTCAGTTGTGCCCAACCAGGCCAGCCCCCCCCCCATGGACAATGTGCCTGGTTACTGAGTTAATCTCCCCATCCCTGCACTCATGGGCATTGATAGGCAGCACTGTTGGGCACTGAATGGCAGCACTGATAGGTGGCACTGATAGGGACTGATAGGCAGCACTGATGGGCACTGCTTGGCAACACTGATTGGCACTGATGGGCAGTGATTGGCAGCACTGATGAGCACTAATTGGCAGCACTGATAGGTGGCATTGATGAGTACTGATAGGCGGCACCGATAGGCAGCACTGATTGGCAGCACCACTGGGCACTGATTGGCAGCCCTCCTGGGCACTAATAGGCAGCATTGGTGGGCACTGATTGGTGGCACTGATAGGCAGCACTGATGGGCACTGAGAGGTGTCACTGATGGGCACTGATGAGGCGGCACTGGTGGGCACTGATAGGTGGTACTGATGGGCACTGATGAGGTGGCACTGGTGGGCACTGTTAGGTGGTACTGATGGGCACTGATAGGTGGTACTGATGGGCACTGATGAGGGGGCACTGGTGGGCACTGATAGGTGGTACTGATGGGCACTAATGAGGTGGCACTGGTGGGCACTGATAGGTGGTATTGATGGGCACTGATGGGGCGGCACTGGTGGGCACTGATAGGTGGTACTGATGGGCACTGATGAGGCAGCACTGGTGGGCACTGATAGGTGGTACTGATGGGCACTGATGAGGTGGCACTGGTGGGCACTGATAGGTGGTACTGATGGGTACTGATGAGGTGGCACTGGTGGGCAGTAATGGACACTGATAGTTGGCACTACTGGGCACTGATAGGTGGCACTGATAGGCACCACTTATGGACACTAACAGGGCAGAGGGGGAGTTTCACATTCAGCAGATAGTGAGGCTTGCAAGAGGGAGCCAATGAGGGAGCTTAGTGTGTGTGACACTGTCATGTAATGTAGCTGCTTGCAGGGAGAAAGACCAGCTGTCAAACCTCGGGGGGGATGTCGGGGGTGGGCGGGATCAAGCAGCTGTCAAGCCCCACTATCTGCTGAATGTGAACCAACCTGCAGGCTACACACTACTTGGATGCAGCATTTCATGGTCCAGCCTGGTGCTATGCTGCCAGGTTGGAACAATCACAAGACGGCAGACGGAGGGTGGGAGTGTTCGGGGCGCATCGCTGTGCCCCCAGAGGACACTCTAAAAGGCCGCCAATCACCTTACAAGTAAAGAGTCACATGATGCCAAAGCCCCCACCCCTCCCATAGCCAGCAATGTGTCCAGCGCCCCGCTGCCATATTAAAGGTACACTTTCTTTTTTTTATCCTGATTTTACACAGTGACTAGCCTGTGCCCCCTATTGACCAGCCGCTGCATTCTATATCCTCTACCTTGCACCCTGAGTGATCTGGGGGGTACTGGGTTGTGTGCAGGTCATAAGGTCAGGGTATGATGGAGGCAATGCCCCCCCCCCCCCGCCTTGATCTGTCCTACCCCGGACCTCCAACACTCTCGGGTTTTAGTATCTTACTCTCACTTACCCTTCTAATTGCACTCCTCCCCGCCACATCTTCACGGGCACTCCCTAAACTGACCTCGAAGTGATGATACACGCACCACTGACTTGGCAAGAGCAGGCACCTGGCTGCCTGCTCAATTAGTACCTGTTTTGTTACCTTAGATGCCAGAGGGACGAGCCGTACTAGACTCGTCTAAATTCTAACTTCTTATTACTATGTTCATGGGATCCATCACTACAGAGTCATTTGTTTTTCTCCTGGGGTCCCATACACTTACCAGGCCCTATCAGGCCTACAGCTTGTAAATCGCCTGATGTTGGTTAGCTTGTGTAGCACCCTCCTAGGTAGGTGGTAGGTAAAGCATAGTTATGGCCCTGTTCTGCTTATCAGGAGGGTCTGATCTGTTAGTTGAACCTGTCACGTTTCCAAGTGTGATTCACTGGGTCTGAGGGAGTGTCCCCCCTGCAGCCAATGAGGGAGCTCATTGTACAGTGGAGGAAACCTAGTCAGTGACACACTCTGTTGTATGTCAGTTCCAGTGGGAGGGCATTCCTGCAATGCATCCTGGGATTGCACATAAATAGGAGGGGAGCATGTGACATGGTGTCTTTGGGCGGGAAGCTGGGTCCCAGGAGAAGGGTGACGAATGTCTCTCCTCCCGTTGCAGAGGAAGGTGGTCCAAGCAGTCGGCCTAGGGACCAGGGGATGAGCTATGCATTGTGTGCTGACCAAGTGGAGCTGTGGTGCAGGATTCTTCTGGAAAACCAGTGTTGTGAGTACTCAAGATCTGCCCAGGGGTCTGCCTAAGAGAGGGGACCACTCCAGAGAGGTCAAGGGGATCAGAGGGCCAGCTAACCCAAGATGTTGCAGTAAAAGGGGTGCCAAGTTGTGAAACCCTGAAAAATAGGGAATAAAGAGGGCGCCAGGAAGGGCCCTGAAGTGTCTCAACAGTACAAGTCAGCTACCTCAGGAAAGAGTACCTTAGGGAGCTTAAAGGACTTTTCACAGTCAAAGATGAAGCTAAAGTAAGCGCCATAGTCGTGACCAACGTCAGTCAGCGTTAATCAGCGTCAGTCAGCGCTAACCAGCGTCAATCATCAATTCTATATAGTCCCTGCCTATTTCGTGCATAGTTCAGTTGTTGGAGTATCCCACTCATCCCTTCTCCTACCCAAGTTCTCAATAAACCCTAAAAACCAAAGAAACTGGACTGGTTCTTGTCTGAGGTAATCACACTTGGAATATGCATAAATGTCCTACTGTTGCTAATGGTAACCCAGGGGAACCCACACTCAGCAGCTCCCATGGGAGTACTGCTACACTTGTTTCCCCTGATGTTGTAACTAAGCCTAGATGTACTCCTTTGTCAGGCCTCACTCCCCCTCGTAGGGATGGGTGCTCCTAGAATATCACCCTGCATTCTACAAACACCACATCGCACATGCGATTTTCTTTCAGGGCCTGATATTTGTTTTTATGGTTCACCAGGCCTGCGAGCCGGCTAACTTATGTTTTTGGTTATTTTTGTTTGCATTTGTTCGTATCATTTTGACTCTCTTTGACCATATTGTTGTCACATACCTGTTCATTGTATAAACCATGCTGGAATAAAACCCAATAAAGTTTTTTGAAACAAAAAAACAAAGGCTGTAATTTTATTTCTTGTAATTGTGACAGAAACTTTGTTATATGAGTTTCTGTCATCAGAGTTGAGCTCAGGCAGAAGAGAGGACAGCCTTACAGCTGTAAACGTCTGCTCCAATGCAGACAGTACAAAAAGTAATACAAAGCCTAGGGATGGTGTGATGTGTTGTTACAATGCTTCGCAATGTTTACTTTTTTAACTTTATTGAAGGGACAAAAAATGACACTTTATTTATTTCTAGCACGACGTGACATTCAAGCCGTGCAATGAGTTGTTCTGTATAAAAACTGCATGCATGCTACATTTTTATGCATCGAATCACAACCCACCTCAACACAGCATTGTGGTGTGAACAGGGTGAATATAACACTATTGTTTTCCTATGCACTTGCATTCGGGCCTGCATTGAAGTATTAGCTCCCGTTCATATCGGGGTGATTTGACATGTCAAATCGTAGCCTATTTCCAGCAATGACAGCGTCCGAATCGGTTCGAATCATCCGAATGGGTTTCCAAAAGTAGTTCTTGCAGTACTTTTGGCGACTTCGGGGGCGATTTCAATAGACACCACTGCGCAGATGTCTTTCAAATCACCCACCAAACTCACAATTAAACGCAGGTTTGAAATCGTGCGAGTTCAGCTGAATGATTTCAAACCCCCCTCCAATGTGAACCTACCCTTAAAGAGATATTAACCACTTCTGGACTGGAAGGATTTGCCCCCTTAATGACCAGGCCATTTTTTGCGATTCGGCACAGCGTTACTTTAACTGATAACTGCGCGGTCGTGCGACACTGTACCAAAATAAAATTGATGTCCTTTTTTTCCCCACAAATGACTTTCTTTTGGTGGTATTTGATCACATCCGCGGTTTTTTGATTATGCGCTATTAACAAAAAAAGAGCAATGATTTTGATAAAAAAGAAAAACTGTATTTTTCACTTTCTGCTATATAACATTCGCAATAAAAAAAATTTAAAAATCAAATTTTTTCATCGTTTTTGACTAATGTGTATTTTGCCACCTATTTTTTTGTAAAAAAAAATCCCAATAAGTGTATTTTTATTGGTTTGCACATTTACATTATTTATTGTTACTAGTAATGGCAGCAACATTGCGGTGGACAGATCGGCCCCCTAACTGACATTTTTGACACTTTTGGGGGGACCAGTGACATTACTACAGTAATCAGTTCTAAAAATATGCACTGTTACAATAATAATGACACTGGCAGGGAAGGGATTAACACCAGGGGCGATCAAAGGGTTAATTGTGTACCTAGCAGGTGATTCTAAATGTGTGGGGGCCAGACTTGGTGGATGGAAATAACAGGAACACAGGAGCCCTGTTTCAATCAGTGACAGATGAGCGATGTGCCGTTTATACAACGGCACACCACCTTCTGTCAGTCCCTGCAGCGATCGCCGGGTTCCTGGTGGCCATCGCGGCCGCTGGACCCGTCGCTTCACTGCAGGGCTAGAGAGCAGGCGGGCGATCGTACCGCTAGCGGCGTGCACGCACGCATGAGACCCGTTCCTGCGAGCTGACGTACCCATACGTCAGTATATCTGCAGCGACTGGTCTTTAAGTTGTTAAAGTCTTGTTTTTTTTTTATTAAATAACAAACATGTCATACTTACCTGCTCAGTGCAGTGGTTTTGCATAGAGCAGCCCAGAGCCTCCTCTTCTTGGGTTTCTCACCAGTGCTCCTGGCCCCTCCCTCTTTCTGAGTCCCCCACAGCAACCAGTTTGCTATGGCGGCACCCGAGCCCCAGCCGCAGCTCTGTGTGCCCATTCAGACATGGAGCCATGGCTCAACTCCGCCTCCTTTCTCTCCTCATATGCTCACTGACTTTGATGGACAGCAGTGGGAGCCAATTGCACCGGCTGCTGTGTCTCAGCCAATCAGGAGGGATTGGCTGAGACACAGAAGCCGAAAATGTTGTTGGGCAGCCAAAGTTGTTGTTGGGCAGCCGAAGTTCTCGTGCAACATCACTGGATCGAGGTGGGGCTCAGGTAAGTATTGGGGGGGCTGCTGCACAGAGAAGGCTTTTCATCTTAATGCATGGAATGCCAGGTGCCTGGACTAGCACCCAGGTCAGCCTCTCAGCGATGCCGCTGAGAGCCTGAGCCAGCCGCTCCCTGCCTCTTTACAGCCCAGCCCTCCAATGAGCGAGGAGAGGGCAGAGAAGAGTGCTGCTGACTGACAGTCAGCAGCTCTCTGCTTGGGGAGCTGTCAGAACCGAGCGATCGGTGGTGTTTGATTGCTCGTTTCTAATTGTGAAGGTGCTGGGGGACAGATGCTGCATCCACCTAGGTAAGTTTAAATGGGGAAAAATGAAAAATCCCATACAATCTTCTTTAGTGTTTTTCTGTGACTTCACCATGTAGGGCAAAACAACCTGTCGACTTATTTTCCTTTTCACTCTCCTGTCACTCCAGTCACTGTGAATGAATGTCTTCTGTAACCTAAGAGTTGCACCTCTGAACAATCTATTACTAGCTACAAGACTGGATTTTGAACTGCTTGTTCTTGTGCATTGTATTGAATAGAATGGGCTGCCAACACACCAGAATAGACAGAAAAATTAGACACGCACCATTTCTTCTGACTCAGCACAGCACAGTGGATGTGCAATGTGGTATGCCACAATGCATATCTGGCAGAAGTGTGTTGGGGTACCAATGACAATGGAGGGCACTGCAACACGCTAACGCATGTAACCTGTGTCAGCCTACGTTGCAGTAAAGCACAAAAGTGTGATTGGGTGCTTAAAAGATAAGTCCAGGCAAAACCTAACTAACTCTAAACCTGCTCTCTGTGTCACATTCTAAACCTAATCTATCTAACCCTGTAAAGCAAAATCCATTTACTTACCTATTCTGCAACTGCAACCAAGTTGGTCCGGTCCCACGCTGATCTGTCAGCGGCGGTTTCAGCGTAGAGGCGGGTGCAGGAGAAGGTACGCGACAACGGAAGCCCCATAGTAAGTCTATGGGTGACGTCACTTACCATTAATTTCACAGCCGTTGTCAATCCTCTCCTGCACACAGCTTCCGTCGCTGGAGACCGGACCGGATTGGGTGCAGAATAGGTAAGTACAGTGATGTTTGCTTTACAGGGTTAGATAGTTTAGGGTTAGAATGTGGCACAGAGCAGGTTTAGCGTTAGGTTTTGCCTGGACTTATCCTTTAAAGTAAGGTGGATATGGGCAGGGCAGTTTACAGAACAATTCAATACTTAAATCCTCCAGCATACTTACCAGCTAGCCAGCAAAATAAGGAAAAATTCTAAACTGTTTTCCAAAATGTGTGTTAGGTTAACGTTGTGCAGATTTTCAAATATATGTGAAGCCGCACTGCCACGTCAAGGCCCCTCTGCAAAGTGCGGTCCCTAACTCTACTCTAACATTGTTTCTATATTGTGACTAAGCAACAAATAAACTGAAAGTCTAAACTATTTTTAAACATTTGTTAAAAAAAACAGAGGTTTTGGTTTCATATATTTGCAATTGCATGTAAAGCCACATAGCGCTCCCAACTTGGAATAATATTCAAGTCAGTGTTTTTTTTTCTGGTTCCACACACATCTAGCGCCAGATAGCCAAAAAAAAATAAAAACTGGCCTCCAACCTCCCCTTATAGCTGATCCAACACACATCTGTGGGGAAAAAAGGTCCACCGGCCTCCAACCTCCCCTTATAGCCGGTCCAACACACACCTATGGGAAAGAAAAGTCTACCGGCCTCCAACCTCCCCTTATAGCCGGTCCAACACACACCTGCGGGAAAAAAAGGTCTACCGGCCTCCAACCTACCCTTATAGCCGGTCCAACACACACCTGCGGGGAAAAAAAGGTCTACCGGCCTCCAACCTCCCCTTATAGCCGGTCCAACACACACCTGCGGTTAAAAAAGTCTTCCGGCCTCCAACCTCCCCTTATAGCCGGTCCAACACACACCTGTGGGTAAAGAAAAGTCTACCAGCCTCCATCCTCCCCTTATAGCTGGTCCAACACACACCTGCGGGGAAAAAAGGTCTACCGGCCTCCAACCTCCCCTTATAGCCGGTCCAACGCACACCTGCAGAAAATAAATTGTGACAATCCTGTTAGAAGAGAGCTTGAGGCATTGCTCTCTTGGATACAGGTGCTGATTAGACTCCTTCAGTAAAGTAAAGATGTAGAGGATGCTCCAGTGATGATTTGACAAAGAGATCCTCTAATGCAGATCTGTGGCATTGCTCTCTTGGAGACAGGCGGTGATGAAACTCCTTCAGTAAAGTAAAGATGTAGAGGACGCTCCAGTGATGATTTGACAAAGAGATCCTCTAATGCAGATCTGTGGCATTGCTCTCTTGGAGACAGGCGGTGATGAAACTCCTTCAGTAAAGTAAAGATGTAGAGGACGCTCCAGTGATGATTTGACAAAGAGATCCTCTAATGCAGATTCGTGGCATTGCTCTCTTGGAGACAGGCGGTGATGAAACTCCTTCAGTAAAGTAAAGATGTAGAGGACACTCAAGTGAAGATTTGACAAAGTGATCCTCTACTGCAGATCTGTTAAAGAGAAGAGAGAAAGGTAGAAATGTTTACAAAGCTGCCATTTACAAATCTGTGTGGATGTTGATGAACGCTAAGAATATGTTACGATAAGCTGGTACACTGTTCTCAAAATATGATTTTACGAAGGGACAAAAGTCGGCTCCTAGAGACATAATATCCTACTGCAACAGATAAAGGTGCTACTTCTAGGATTATTCTAGGTATATATGTATATGAATCAAGTGTACAAAATTCAGTAAGCTAAAACCTACCTTAACTGTCTTTTCATTGTTGGCTTTTGATGATCAGGGGTTCCTCTGCAGGGGAAACTGATGACACCTGTGGCCTTTGTACTTCCCCCCACTTGCTGTTGGTGAAAGAGAACCCACAATAAAGCTCCTGATCTTCTTCTGTAAGTTCAGGCTCATTTTCTTCTTTGGGAGGAGAAATGATTCCCTCCATTTCCATCTCGGTCGTTAGGTCAATTGGTGGGCACTGTGAAGAGAAGAAACATTAGTATTGGAATATGTACAATCATGGCCCTTCTATTTGAAATGGTTATGCACACTCAGGTGCTGGGAGAATATAAAATGCAGAACATTAGACAGTGCACTGCCAAGGACCCATATGTGGTTCCTATACTTACCATCTTCATAGTAAATGGCGGGCTAACTTCCCCAGCCTCCAGTTCCACCCAGTCTATGGTCATAAAGAATGGGTGGCTTCGCAGATTTTCACAAAGCATTGCTCTCATAGCTTGCCATTCGCATAGGAGCTGTAACAACAACAAAAAAAATTGGTTATTAATGGTAAATAGACAATAACTCTGTAATTCTGTTTTTAAAATAATAATGGAATAGCCATTTTTTTGCTGGCTACAGATGATGTTTACTTACTATGTTGCCTATGAGGTTCTTGAGATCCATATCAAAATCTTCAGGGAAATGTGGACGATTGTTGAGGATGGAGCATGCAAGCATGTTCTTTTCTAAGCCCATAAATGGGTAATTTCCAGTCGCCATCATATAGACTATAACTCCCAGGGAGAAATAGTCAGCGGGATATCCATATGGCTGCTCCAAATAGATCTGTGGAAATATCAAAAAGAATAGAACGGTCATTAACCACTTCTGGACTGGAAGATTTTTCCCCTTAACTGCTTGCCGACCGCCCGCCGCAGTTGTACAGCGGCAGTCTGGTGCTCCCAGGCAAAATGCCGTACATGTACGGCGCTAGCCTGGAAGGAGCTAGGGGGCGATTGCGTGCCGCCGGAGGCGCGCTCCCGCCCCTGCTCGTTGGCTGGGGAGCCAGCAAGTGTGCCTGGCGGCTCCGATGCCTGCCGGCCACTCGCGATCTTCCTCTGCAGTGGGAGAAGGACAGATGGCTGATGTAAACACAGCCGTCTGTCATTCTCACTAAAGTAATCACAGAGGCTATGCGTTCCTGCTATGTAGGATCGCATGTCTCTTGTGATTACATCACAAGCCACGCCCCCCCACAGTTAGAATCACGCCCCTAGGGTCACACTTAACCCCTTGATCACCAGAAAAGTTAACCCCTTCCCTGCCAGTGTCATTTTTACAGTAACAGTGCATATTTATAGCACTGACTACTGTAGTAATGTCACTGGTAATCCCAAAAGTGTCAAAAATGTCAGTCGGGTCCGATCTGTCCGCCGCAATGTCGCGGTCCCGCAAAAAAAATGCAGATCGCCGCCATTACTAGTTAAAAAAAAAACAATAAAAATGACATAAATCTTTCCCGTAGTTAGTAAACGCAATAACTTTTGCGCAAACCAATCAACATAAGCTTATTGCGATTTTCTTTTTACCAAAAATATGTAGCAGAAAACAAATTGGCCTAAAACGTTAAAAAATTTAGATTTTTTATTTTTTTTTTGAGAATTTCATATAAAAAATGTGAAAAATATTAATATTTTTTCAAAATTGTCGCTCTTTTTTTGTTTATAGCGCAAAAAATAAAAATCGCACAGGTGATCAAATACCACCAAAAGAAAGCTCTGTTTGTTGGAAAAAAAGGCCGTCAATTTCGTTTGGGTACAGCGTCACACGATCGCGCAATTGTCCATTAAATCAGGCAGTGCGGAATCGCAAAATAGGGCCTGGTCTTTGAGCAGCCAAATCTTTCAGGGCTAAAGTGGTTAATAACCAGGCCATTTTTGCGATTCGGCACTGCGGTATATTTTTAATGTAAAATTGCGCGGTCATGCGCCGCTGTACCCAAATAAAATTGATGTCCTTTTTTCCCACAAATAGAGCTTTCTTCTGCTCGATTATTTTTTATGCGCTATAAACAAAAAAAGAGCGACAATTCTGAAAAAAATAATTATATTTTTCACATTCTGCTGTATAACATTCCCAAAAAAATGTAAAAATCTAATTTTTCATAATTTTAGGCCAACTTGTATTCTGTTACAAATTTTTGCTAAAAAAAAAATCCCAATAAACGTATTTTGATTGTATTGCGCAAAGGTTATCGCGTCTACAAACTAGAGAAAAGATTTTTGTCATTTTTATTTATTTTATTTTATTTTTTTACCAGTAATGGCCGTGATCAGCGATTTTTAGCGGGACTGTGACACTGCGGAGGACAGATCAGACCCCTAACTGACATTTTTTACACTTTTGGAGGGACCAGTGGCATTACTACAGTAATCAGTGCAAAAAATATGCATTGTTACTGTAATAATGACACTGGCAGGGATGGGGTTAACCCAGGGGCAATCAAAAGGTTAAGTGTGAGCCTAGTGGGTGTTTTCTACCTGTGGGGGTGGATGGGTTAATAAAATCAATACAGAGACCTGTGTTCCTAAATAGGAGGAACACAGGAGCTCTGCATTGATACCAGAGAGAACAACGGTCTGCTGTGTTTTCAAGAGCAAACCGCTGTTCTCTCTTTATGGGGAGTGATTACGGGTGCCCGGTGGCAATAGTGGCCCCTGGCCCCATGGATCGGCTTCCCCGCTTGCGAGTGGGCACCCACGATGGCTCCCGCAGACCACCTTAAGGTCATACGTGGAAACCTGCTGACCTGCCGCCGTATAACTGCAGCAGCTGGTCGGCAAGTGGTTAGTGATTATTTTACTGATAAAAAGAAAGAAAAACCAAAACGATCCAATCAATACTTACCTCTGGTGCCCTGTACCTTGGAGTGCCGACCGAGTCATAAAGAGCCTTGTAAATAGGGCTCACACCTATTGCTGATAAGCCAAAGTCGCCGATTCTCACATGTCCAACGCTATCCATCAGAATGTTATCTGGTTTGAGATCGCGGTGTACAATCCCACGGCCATGAAGGAACTGCAGGCCACAAATGATCTCTGCAGTGAGGAATCTGATAGGGAGACAGAAAAGATTGATGGTAAGCATTATGTATGGTAATCTAAGCCAAAAAATAACAAAAAATTGACCCTAACGCTTCGATTATCAGTATTAGACATGTATGCGTGCTATAACCAAATCATGTTGAAATTCTGCCAGTAACAGCAGAATTTAGCACACTACACAGAAGTGGTTTATATGAATATTTAAAATCACTGATGAATTTGTAGGAAATACACGTGGTAAATTCTCGCAAACTGTTTTTTGTGATAGTAAAAATGTCCAATGATTGAATGTGATTGTACAGTTTCTTTTAACTTGTATAGCCAGCCATACATTAAGCAATTTTGTAGGGAAAAAAATTGCCCAATTCCCTCATCAGCACAGTCAGTGTTGATGAATTCCTTCTGTGGAGCTTCTGTATTTTGACAGCGAGAGGTTTCCCAGCAGTCAGAATACAATGATCCCTGCCAGTGACTATGGCATGAAAAAACCAGACAGGCTGGTTGTACAGGAGTCATTCAACTTCAGTACAACCAGCCTTCCCAAAGATGGATGGAAATTCAACTGTTCCCTGCTCAACTGGCTGAATTGTAATCCATCTATGGCCAGCTTATGTAAGGCCAAAACAGGAAGCAATACAAAAAAGCTTCCCCGCTCCATCCAAAATTACAAAAAATGTTTTACATTTACAAACTAACTTTAACAAAAATTATGTTATGCAAGGACCTGTTAGACCTATCTTCTACCTTCTCTCTGCGATCTCATATCTAGGACAAGCCTACACTTTAATGTGATCTATGTAAAGTACTATGTTCTACCTTCATCCCTATTATCATGGTACCCTATTGTCTTACTTATCTCATATCTAGGAAAAGCCTACAGGTTGATTTGATCTATCTCTAGTACTATGTTCTACCTTCATCCCTGTTATCATGGTACCCCATTATCTTATCTATTTCATATCTAGGACAAGCCTACACTTTAATGCGATCTTTCCAGAGTACCATGTTCTACCTCTCCCTGTTATTATGGTATCCATTGTCTTACCTTGTTGTTGCGATATCTAGTGGTGCTCTTTCCAATAAGAATCCCATCAGGTCTCCACCGCTCAGGTATTCCATGGCGAAGAATACATTATCCTGCACAGAAGAAAGAAATATCAAAGTTAAAAATTTGTTTCTATGGAATCCCTCTGCAATCTTGGGTAGGTTGTGAGAAAGGTAGGTGTCCAGTAGCAGTATTTTGAGAGGCTAACTATTTCACACCGACCTCTCCCACAAAATAAGGTAGAGTCACTTACCTCTGTCTGGAAGGCACCATATACATTGATGCAGAATTGGCTGGTATGAACTTCCTGCAGAATTCGGCTCTCATTGAGGGTCTCATTGACGTAATATTTGTTCTTGGTCATGATTTTGAGAGCCAGCAGTTCATCAGTGGAGGTGTGTGATGCCAAAACCACCTGGAGTAGACAGAAGGAGAGAGAATTATAGTTGACAATTACAGAAGTTCATTCACATTGTTTAATCACTTGCCGACTGCCGCACGACTGTTTACTGCGGCAGTCAGCCTCTCCTGGGCAAAGTGAAGTAGTACTACAGGCTCGTGGGCGAGCGCACGATGCCAGCGGCGTGCTCCCGCCCCCGCTCGTTTCCTGCCTAGCCAGCGCGTGTGACCGGCGGCTCCGATGTCCGCTGGCCACTCTCAATCTCCCACAGGAGAGGGAGAAAAACAGACGGCTGATGTAAATACAGCCGTCTATAATTCTCCCTGAAGTAATGACAGAGGCTATGCGATCCTGCTATGTGATCGTATGTCTCTGTGACTAATTCACTAGCCACGCCCCCTAACAGTTAGAATCACACCCCCAGGGACACACTGAACCCCTTGATCAACAATAAAGTTAACCCCTTCCCTGCCAGTGTCATTTTTACAGTAACAGTGCATATTTATAGCACTAATGTCACCGGTACCCCCAAAAGTGTCAAAAATGTCAGTCAGGGATCCGATCTGTCCGCCATAATGTCGCAGTCCCGCAAAAAAAATCGCAGATCACCACCATGACTAGTTAAAAAAAAAATAATAAAAATGACATAAATCTTTCCCGTAGTTGGTAAACGCAATATCTTTTGCGCAAACCAATCAAAATACGCTTATTGCGATTTTTTTTACCATAAATATGTAGCAGAAAACAAATTGCCCTAAAATGTTAAAAAAATTTGATTTTTACATTTTTTTTGAGAATTTCATATAAAAAAATGTGAAAAATATTATTTTTTCAAAATTGTCGCTCTTTTTTTGTTTATAGCGCAAAAAATAAAAATCGCACAGGTGATCAAATACCACCAAAAGAAAGCTATGTTTGTGGGGAAAAAAAGGACATCAATTTAATTTGGGCACAGCGTCGCACAACCGTGCAATTGTCTGTCAAATTCAGCAAGTGCCGAATCACAAAATAGGGCCTGGTCTTTGAGCAGCCAAATCCTCCAGGGCTTAGGTGGTTAATATTTCATCTATGGGTGTAACAACCCCCCCCCCCCCCAGTATGGAACATGAGCTTTGCTGATTGGAGAACTCTAGCCTGGACTTGTCAGGGGGCGTGTTAAACCACTGTAGAGAGATCACTGCTTCCCAACAGAGAGCAAATACCCCACTCTGCAGCATGTTAGCAGAGGACAGGCTTTTCTACTTTGGCTTTAGCTGCTTTTTATAAAAAAGTAACTGTAAAAACCTTTTATTTTGATGCACCTGGGATGTGTTTAGAGTAAGGGCTCTTTCACACGGGCGGCCGATCAGATCCGCCTATCAGTTTTTTTGGCGAATCTGATCGGATCCTCCATGCAGCTCTATGGGGCAGCGGATGTCAGCGGAGACACCTCCGCTGACACCGTATCCGATCCTGTCCGTGAAATCTGGATGGATGGAAACCCTATTTCTCCATCCGTTCAGGTATCGAATCTGATGAGAGCGGACAGGCGGTCCGCTCTCATCCGATCCCCCATAGAGAGCAGCGGGGGCTGTGACACCTCCCTCTCCGCACTGCAAGCGGAGACGGAGCTGTCATCCGCCGGCTCAGCGGGGATCGCCTACGGAGGCGGACCTTGTGAAAGAGCCCTTAGAGTTAAATAAAAATATGAATTGGGCTTTTAGTCCCGGTTCACACATATGCGATGTGTGAACCCTGCCAATCCATTACGGGTTCCCGCATCGCATTTAAATCGCAGGCAGTTCACACTGCCATATGTGAATTGCTGGGGGTGTCAATACAAAGTTAACAACACCCCCAGATCAGTTCGCATATTGCAGTGCAAACTGTCAGTTGGGACATGAATCGGATCGCATTGGCGTGAACCACCATTCGATCTGATTCTACTGCGGACCCAAAAAAGGATCCTGTGTGTGTTGTGTCTGAATCCGATGAAAATTCATCCATACAATCTGTATGGCTGAATTCACATTGCACAAACATCTCATGTGATTTTCAGAGCAGTGCGCTCCGAATCATATGCGATGTCTGTCATCGCTATAGTGAGAACCGGGACTAAAGTGTATGCCCAGGTCTGCAGCAGCCACATACACAGAAATTAAAATACTTTTCTGCAGTGGAGTAGAGGGAGGGGATTTCTGTCTGTACCCTTATTTCAGATTCACAATTTCTTCCTATCTGGTGAAATCAGCATCAGCAGGACAGGAAGTGAGGGGAAATTTCTCCAACGGAGCCCCAGACAGTGATAAAACCCAACAGGGGTTCTAATCCTCCTCCACACTATCTGAACATTTTAAATCAGGGAAAAGATCTGACCGCTTACCTTTCCAAAACTACCGGCTCCGAGGAAGCGATGGAATCTGAAACCATCCAATGTGATTGGGACAATCTCCCCAGTGCTGAGGGGTGTCTCAATCTCAATGTCACGTTTTGGTGAAGTCTCAATCTCAATGTCATTTTTTGGTGAAGTCTTAATCTCAATGTCACGTTTTGGTGAAGTCTCAATCTCAATGTCACGTTTTGGTGAAGTCTCAATCTCAATGTCACATTTTGGTGAAGTCTCAATGGGAATATCACTTGTGGCTGATATCCCAATCCCACTTTCTGGTGAATTCTCAATGTGAACATCACATGTTGGTGAAGTCTCGATGGGGAGTTTACACTCAGTCTCGATCACTGCGGCAAGCCTGCCGTGTGAGCTGGGTCTGTGGTAAATTCCGTACATATCTGTAATAAAAAAGAGAAATTGGATTTAGCACCTTAATCTTGATTTGATCAATTTTTATTTATACAATATCAAATTATAGAGAGATAAGTTGAAAACTCCAGTGCCAGGAACAAGAAATAAACCCGACACGGCAGGGACATAGGGGCAGCTATTCCATTGTTATATGTATATTCATTTCTATATTTATATTTAAGCACCCTATTTTGGGTACACATTGAAACAGATTCAGCGCTACTCCATATATTTTGACCATCACAGGGGCAGCTATTGTTATCCTTCATAATAAAACGCTGGTTTGCCTGGCACTTATACCAATCCACTGATTGTGATAGTTTCTCAAAGTCAGAGAGTCAAGAAGCCACCAACAAGTATTTTCAGCAGTGTGACGATGACCTTTCATTGTTAAATGAGTGGGCCAATCACAAAGGAAGTTGCATAGTTGCATCAGGAAGAAGTGATGTCATCTCCCTGGTTGTGCATTGTGGCAGGGGTTTGTGAATTAGGGATAGACCGATATGTTTTTTTCAGGGCCAATACTGATACTGATATATTGGTCACAACGTATCGGTATCGGCCGATTTGGGCCGATATTTTGTACATCCTATGTCAGGGACCAAGACTAGTCTTCTCCTCCTCCAACCATTAGGTGGCGATGCTCATGTAGGGGTAAAATGGTGTCACATAGCATAATTCCGTTTAGTAATGTTATTGAATATACCACTCACATAATGTACAAAAGATATAAGCAATTCCACATTGGGTGCGATATCGGGTGGGTGGGAGATGTAGCGGTTGAGGGACGGAGCGGTATTGAGTGGATGCCGAACGGAGCGGTATCACCCGGGTATCACTTACGGCAAGTGGGTGAGAGATGCAGATCTGCTAATGTGGAATTGCTTATATCTTTTGTACATATGTGAGTGTCATATTTAATAACATTTCTAAATGGAATTATGCTATGTGACATCATTTTAACCTTATATGAGCAATATTTGGAATATCAGTAATATCGGCCATTCCGGGGCCGATATCGATATATTGGCAAAAGTGAATATCGGCCCTCCGATAATCAGCTTTGCCGATAATCGGTCGATCCCTATTGTGAATCATCAGACCGGCAAATGACAAATATATTTGAGTACAAAAGCAAGGACTTTGTTAACTGGCAATGCTGCTCAGAAAGTGTGACTGGATCCCCAACCGTTTACACCCGCCGCTCCATAGAGAAGAATGGAGGTTCATATTGGGTCCACCTGAAAAACAGCGGAGCAGATCGGAACGTCCGTGTGAAAGGAGCCTATAGAATAATGTCTGTCAGCTGGGGGTAGGAAGTAGCTAGGAGTGATGCCTGTCAGCAGAAGGTATGGAGACAGGGGAGGACTGGCAAGGGGAGCAGGGTGGCAATTGCCCCCCAGGCCACTCTGAAAAGTGGTAAAAACTGGTAAAAAGGCCTTACTCAGGCCAGGGCTGGATTATTGTAGGGGCCAGACACTGTATACAGCTGCAAGTCCGAAACCAGGTGGGCATGGATGGTAAGCTGATTCGATGGTTCAAAGGGCCACTTGACTAGACTTGCCCCCCAGACCTAAGGCTGCCAGCCCTCCCCTGTATGGAGAGGCCTGTGGTATGTATGTATGGATGCTGGGGGTGGGAATTGGCTGATGAATGGTATCTGTGGGTTGGGAAATGGTTGGTCAGTGATATAAGTTTGAGGAGGTAACATGGGAAGTCGTGTTCTGGGTAGTGGTGAGTGTGAAATGGATGATGTGTGTCTGCGTTTAGGTTTCTTTCACATTTGCGGTAGCGATCTGGAGGATTGCCTTTCAGAGGGTGGTATAGAAGCAGCTGACAGGTATCCAGGAGGTGCTACCGCTGCCTCTTGGTGCCTGTTTTTCTGTTTTTTGTTTTTTTTTCTTTTTTGCTTAATGGCAATTTTACATTGCAGGGTCAGGCATTGAAGTCAGTGGGTGAATTTGACAGATGGTACAGCCTGAGTTAAAAATTGTTAGGATTTGGGTGTGTAGCCAGGGTGCGGTAAAACCACAGCTCAGCCGCCCCCTTGGCTACTCATGTGAAAGAGCCCTCAGCCCCCATTCACTTTGGTGCGACTTGTCATGTGATTTGACAGGTCCAAATCACATGACAAGTGGTACCCTATCTTCGCCAATGGAACTGTTCAAATCGGTGTGACGCCTGATTTGCAAGAAAGTTCCTGCACTATTTTTGTCGATTTTAGGTTCGATTTCCATAGACATCTGTGCATAAAGTTGCACAGATTTGAAACCGTGCTGCATTCAGTGTGATCGGGGGCTTAGAGGTGGAGGGTGGAGTATAGATTTATTAATCTTTAAAGAGGGGAGGACCTTCTGTACACGCAATTACCTCAAACCTACTGACAGAAATGGGTATATCCCATTGGAGAGTTGTCATCATGCCTCCTGGTTGTGCAATATCCCTAAGGGCCAATATATTCGCCTGAGAAGGAATTGCTCACAGAGGCTGATTTCATCTCTCAATCCCAGATTTTGACAGAAAGGTTTGTGCAAAAAGGTTACAATAAGAGTAATCTGGAGGTTGAAATGGAGAAGGTCAGGAACTTAGATAGGAGTGTCCTTATAGGTGATTCCATAAAAGAGAAAGTGAAAGGTAAACAGGAATTCAAAATCATCCTTGACTACAATGTTCATTATAAAAAAGTTGAGAAGATCATCTCCAAATACTGGGGAATTCTCCTTAGGGATCAGATATTGGGTCCAGTCCTGCCCCCACTCCCACAGTTTATCTATCGGCGGCCCCACACTTTGAGGGAAAAAATTGCCCAAGGGTTATGGGAAAAAAAAAATTGCCCAAGGGGTGGTTGATCCCCCTGTTTTAAAGGAGAAAAAGCTTTTTTCTTTCCTTTCCTTTTTTTTTTTTTTTGCATACAGAAGATGTTCTGCATGCAAGCATGCCAAACACAACATCAAAAAACGTAAGGAATTTATCGCTTATAGCACAGGGAAACAATATAACATCAGGGACCTCATTACATGCAATACGGAAGGTGTGGTATATATGTTGGAATGTAACCGCAGCTTCCAATATGTAGGCAGGGTGTCGAGAGCCCAACATGTGAGAGTTGCTGAACATCAGTAACATTAAGAAAGGAAAAGTCACACATAGTGTGTCCAAGCACTTCCGTATCCATCATAATAGAGATCCCAGAGAACTAAAATTCTGGGCCATTGAACGTGTTAAGAAGCACTGGAGAGGAGGTCATTTTATCAGACAGCTTAGTCAGCGCAAATCATTTTGGATTTTTGAAACAGGGGTGTTGTCCCTGTTGGGGTTGAACGAGGAGTTCGACCTCAACTGCTTCATCTCTGACAGATAATCTTGAGGGGTTTAATATTTAATGGTTTTAGTTTCTTTGTTTTTATGTATTTATTATATGTATTTTGTTTCTCTATTTTGTTTTTGTGGGTGTAGGATCAGTAGTGATGGCGGTGGGTGATTATGTTAGCCTCCTTAGCGGTATTCCCGAGTGTGGCTCGGGGTGGAATTTCAGTGCCATTAGCGGTAACCCCAAGCCACACTCAGGGTACCGCCAGGGAGCATCGCTGGATCCTGGAAGAGGGGTTACTTACATTGTCCCCGGGATCCCGCGATGTGTTCCTGCAGCATACGGCGGCCGGATCTTGCACCTGATGCTCTGTGCCCCAGCTTGTGTTCCCTGCGAGTGTCATGTCGCAGGGGGGTGGAACCGGCGGCAAATTTGAAAAGTAAAACACAAACACACTGATATATTGTAATCCTATTGGATTACATTACTAAATAAAATGACATTAGTTTTCCCCCAATGCCCTTGCCTGCAGTTTTACTGTACTATATACACACTATATATATATGTGTGTGTGTGTTTGTGTCTGTGTGTGTATATATATATATATATATATAATATATGTATACATATATATTATATATATATTATATATATATATATATATATATATATATATATATATATATATATATATATATATACACATATATATATATATATACTTTAACTTTTTTATAGTTATTTATTATACTATAATTTGTGATCATACCCGAGATGTTATAAAGAAGAATGCACAGTAAAAAAAATCATATGTAAATAGTTGGTTTGGGCTGCTCATCCTTAACCGCTTGCCGACTGCGCACAGTATATTTACTGCGGCAGTCAGCCCCGGCCAGGCAGAGTGACGTCGCTAGTCTGGGACCGGCTTTTGAGCCAATAGCGGGCGAGCGCGTTCACAGAGGAGTCCGCGCGTGTGACCGGCGGTCCCGATGTCCGCCAGTCACACTACGATCGTCGGTACAGCGGAAGAAAGGCGGGGGCTTATGTGAACAAGCCGCCTGTCATTCTCCCCTGTGTAAAAATGGAGATCAGACGGTTCTACTATGTAGAACCGTTGATCTCTGTTTTTACAATAGGAGACATGTCCCGCCATCACAGTTAGAAACACGCCCCTAGGACACACTTAACCCCTCCCTCTCCAATACAGTTAACCCCTTCCCTGCCAGTGTCATTTTTACAGTAACAGTGCATATGTATAGCACTGATTACTGTAGTAATGTCACTGGTACCCCCAAAAGTGTCAAAAATGTCAGTCAAGGGTCCGATCTGTCCGCCGCAATGTCGCAGTACCGCAAAAAAATCGCAGATCGCCGCCATTACTTGTTAAAAAAAAAACCCACCAAAAATGACAAAAATCTTTCCCTTTGTTAGTAAACGCGATAATTTTTGCGCAAACCAATCAAAATACGCTTTTTGCAATTTTTTTTACCAAACGTATGTAGCATAAAACAAATTGGGCGAAAATGTTAAAAAAAATTTGATTTTTACATTTTTTTTAGGGGAAGTTCATATAAAAAATGTGAAAAATATTGTTATTTTTGCAAAATTTATGCTCTTTTTTTGTTTATAGCACATGATCAAAAAATCGCACAGGTGATCAAATACCACCAAATAAAACTATGTTTGTGGGAAAAAAGGACGTGAAATTCGTTTAGGTACAGCGTCGCACGACCGCGCAATTGTCCGTTAAATTCACGCAGTAAAAAATCGCAAAAAAACCCCTGGTCAGGAAGGGGGTAAAATCTTCCGGGGCTTAAGTGGTTAAGAATTACATGCAAAATAATGGTACCGCTTTCAACACCTAAAATTGGAAACAATCACACCGCCAGAGAGGTTAATTGAATCTGTAGTAGGTTTGGTTATCTTTGTTAGAAAAGCATTTTCTCATTTGTTGTCATTTTTAAATTTACCAGTAGATGGCAGTGTGAGGCCTTTTGTGTCCCAGCCATAGACTGACACTTGATGCTATTTAAGGAAGAGGGTGACGGCGAGACTTCCCACCCCCACGCTGATGAATTCCCTCATTGGACGATACATGTACAGGAGGTGGAGCCGCTCCTCACCCACTGCCATCCTCTGATCAGCTGTAGTCGGAAGCTGTGAGTGTCGCAGCGGCACTGCGTCTCCCGTCACCAGAGGGCAGTGTTACCGGAGAGAGCTGTTCTGTTATCATCTGCTTTTCTCTATGGAAGTGCGCTCCTGTCTTTTATGTTTTAAATAAACAGTTCAAAACGTAGAGCGCTTAGATTGGCTTTTTATTTCATGTTGTGATTATCGGTGAGTGGAATCAGTCCGGATTTGACCAGTTCCCTGTATAAAGCGGTGGGGGTGAGGAATCGGCCTCTGGTGTTTAACCCTTTCAGGGAAAGCGCTGATTTTTATATTTCAGGTGAGCGCGGTGTAATCACAGGGGGAGGGGATCGATCTGTTTCCATTTTTCCTGCACCATATGGACTGTTCTGGGACTTCTGGCTTTTATTATGGACTATTCCCTCATAAAATGATCTGCTGATTGCGCTGCACTATATATATTAATGGTTCTGTATGAGATAAGAGTCATTTATCTTTGGTGTCCAGCTTGCAGTTTTAGTCTTTAGGCTCCGTTCACATGTTAGCGTATGGATCGCGGGCAGAACCGCCATGATTCCGCCCGCGATCCGGAGATTATTTCAAATCGCGGGACGCCTGTGCGTTGCCCGTTGATTTGCAATAGCCCCCCAAACGCTGAGCGATGTTGCTGCGATTTCCACCTGCCGAATCGCGGTAACATTGTGCAAAAAAAATCGCGGGACGAAATACGCTCCAAAGAAGCTCTTTTTTGGGCGTAATGCGTCCCGAGATTTTTTTTGTGCGATGTTACCGCGATTCGGCAGGCGGAAACATCGCTCAGCGTTTGGGGGCTATTGCAAATCAACGGGCAACGCACAGGCGTCCCGCGATTTGCAAAAATCTCCAGATCGCGGGCGGAATCGCGGCGATTCATACGCTAACATGTGAACAGAGCCTTAGGTTCATCTGTCTGCGCTGATTGTTTTCTGTCTTTTTGTACACTCAGTATACAGATTCTATACAGTTAACCACTTTACCGCTGAGTACCGTAGTACTACTGCGGCAAAGTGGCTCTTGTAGGTCTGACGACGTAGACCTACGTCGCCAGACTCCTCCCCCTGTAGGCGGCGCTCGTGTTTTCATTCACAGCGGGAGTCGGGCCAGGGGAGGAGCAGCGGCGATCGCCGCTGCTCTGCCCCGATTGTCGGGGAATCCAGTTTGGAGATCCGCCCGCCTGTGTAAACAGAGCGGGCGGATCTCCTCAGTGACAGGGAGTGACAGATCGGACTGTTCAGCATAGCTGGACATCCGATCTGTCCCTGTCTCACACAGTCACCTCCCCCCCCCCCACACGTCAGTAAGCACCAGGCATACATTAACCCCTCCCTCTCCAATAAAATTAACCCCTTCCCTGCCAGTGTCATTTTTACAGTAATAGTGCATATTTATAGCACTGATTACTGTAGTAATGTCACTGGTACCCCCAAAAGTGTCAAAAATGTCAGTCAAGGGTCTGATCTGTCCGCCGCAATGTCGCAGTCCCGCAAAAAAAGTCGCAGATCGCCGCCATTACTCGTTAAAAAAAAAAACACCAAAAATGACATAAATCTTTCCCTTTGTTAGTAAACGCAATAACTTTTGCGCAAACCAATCAAAATATGCTTATTGCGATTTTTTTTACCAAACATATGTAGCATAAAACAAATTGGCCAAAAATTTAAAAAAAAATTGGGTTTTACATCTTTTTTGGGGGGAATTTCATATAAAAAAATGTTAAAAATATTGTTATTTTTTCAAAATAAACGCTCTTTTTTTGTTTATAGCGCAAAAAGTAAAAATCGCACAGGTGATCAAATATCACCAAAAGAAAGCTCTGTTTGTGGGAAAAAAAGGACGTAAATTTAATTTGGGTACGGCGTCGCATGACCGCGCATTTGTCAGTTAAAGTCGCACAGCGCCGAATCGCAAAAAGTGGCCCAGACATAAGACAGCAAAATGCTCCGGTGGTAAAGTGGTTAAAAAAACGTTTTCTTTTTTTCTTTTTTTTTTTTTAAATCTCCTTGTACTCAGCAAAAAATAACTGACATTTTGTTATAAAGGAACCTGTCCTGGTTTGTTAGCTTTGTAAATTCTGCCTGTACACTCCGTATACAGATCTTATACAATACCAGCATTTCTTTTTTTTTAAATCTCCTTGTACTCAGCAAAAAATAACTGACATTTTTTCCCAAAGGGACCCTGTCTTGGTTTGTTAGCTTTGTGAATTCTGCCTGAATGTGACCCGTCATACATGAGAAAAAAGGATACCATGAAAGGGTTTCAGCCGCCATGTATCTATAAATATTCACAATACTTACCCATAGAGTCTTCTGTCTGATCTGGTCCAAATCCGTAAAAACATCCAGCAGCCGCTCTAATGCAGCCGCGTAGGAAAGCCCGAAAACTCTTCAGTTTTGTGGGCATCTTGGTTGGGGGATCTGCCAGCTGTTCAATGATCTCCCCTTCCATATGTGTCTGTATATCATTGGTGTTCATATGATAAACAGGTCGTTTGCGCTGAAATAACTTCATTATGTAGAATAATGAACGCTCTGAGGGTGTCACAATGAAATCACAAAGAAATCAATGTGAAGGAAATTGCTAGAATGGAATTGCAATAACACAACCGCCAGAGTAGAAACAGGTCTGTACAGGTACAGTGAGCGCTCTGTTTCTGCCAGGATCTTTCCCGCCGCCTCCTTATATAGGCTGCTCCCAGCCATGGCTCCTCCCAGCCATGGCTCCTCCCAGACATGACTCCTCCCAGCCATGACTCAGCAAAAAATAACTGACATTTTTTTTTTCTTAAAGGGACCCTGTCCTTGTTTGTGAGATTTGTGAGTTCTGCCTGTACACTCAGTATACAGATCCAATACGCTAGCAGAAGTTCGTTTTTTTTTTGTTTCTTTTTTAATCTCCTGGTACTCAGCAAGAAAAAAACTGATGTTTTTTTCTTTGTTAGCTTTTTTAATTCTGGCTGTACACTCAATATACAGATGCAATTCACTGAGAGAATTGATTTATTTATTTTTTTTAATTCTTCTTATACTCAGAAAAAAATAACTGACATTCTTTCTTAACCACTTCCGGATCGCCTGTCGTGTATTTACGTCGCTAATTTGCTGTTAAATACTGGCGTTTAGGCAGCAGATAACTGCCATGACCCTGGTGTTTTTTTACACAGCAGGCAGTCTGCATTAACATAAAGGTGGTCCCAGCTGCGGATTTGCCACAGGATCACTTTTATGGGACGCAGGAGAGGTGCCCATCCCCCTCCTACCGCTTCACGGTTTACTCTATGCCCTTGGAGGACCAGAGCGACGTCAAACATCACTTCCACCCATTGTCCTTAAAGGGCCAATTTTTTTTTTTTTGGAAAAAAAAAAAAGACTTTTTTGTTTATACTGCTTTTAAGTGTAAATGTTAGATCTGAGGTCTTTATGACCCCAGATCTCACATTAAAGAGGACCTGTCCTGCTTATTTCTATTACAAGGGATGTTTACATTCCTTGGAGTAGGAATAAAAGTGATCAAAACTTTTATTTTTTAAAGGGACAGTGTAAAAATAAAAAGTAAAAAAAAAAAAATTATAAAGCGCCCTGCCCCTCCAAGCTTACGTGCAGAAGAGAACGCATACACAAGTCGCCCCCCGCATATGTAAACGGTGTTCAAACCACACATGTGAGGTATCGCGGCGATCATTAGAGTGAGAGCTATCATTCTGGTACTGGACCTCCTCCCTAACTCTAAACTGGTAACCTGTAAAAAAAAATTAAAACGTCTCCATTGGAGATTTTTAGGTACCAAAGTTTGTCACCATTCCACAAACATGCGCAATTTTAAAGCATGACATGTTAGGTATCAATTTACTCGGCCTAATATTATCTTTCACATTATAGAAAAAAATTGGGCTAACTTTACTGTTTTCTTATTTTTTAATTTAAAAAAAGTGTATTTTTTTTTCCAAAAAAATTGCGCTTTTAAGACCGTTGGGCAAATACAGTGTGATAAAGTATTGCAATGATCTCCATTTTATTCTTTAGGGTCTTTACTAAAAATATATATATATATAATGTTTGGGGGTTCTAAGTAATTTTCTAGCAAAAAATACTGATTTTAAAACTTGTAAACAAGTGTCAGAAATAGGCCTTTTCCTTAAGGGGGTAAAGGGACCCTGTCCTGGTTTGTTAGCTTTGTGAATTCTGGCTGTACTCTCAGTATAAAGATCTATTATGGTAGCAGAAGATTTTTCTTTTTCAATTAACCGCTTAAGGACCGCCCCACCTACATATACTGCAGCAGGGCGGCCCTTATGTGCGAAATCACATACCTGTACGTGATTTTTTTTCTTCAGTTCTGGGACGCATGCGTGCTGCTGGAGCCCTGCTCCTGCTGTGATTGAAAACAGCGGGAGCCAATCAGTGGGTCCGGTGGACTCGATGACCACCAGAAACCCGGCGATCGTTCCAAGAGTGGCAGAACGTCAGTCTTCCTATGTAAACAAGGCAGATCGCCATTCTGCTAGTAAGGAAGACAGAGATTTGTGTTTCTGCTTTCTGTACATTAAGGAGGTAAAATAAGAGAAAAACAAAATTTAAAGCGCCCCGTCCCTCCAAGCTCGCGCACAGAAGCGAATGCATACACAAGTCACGCCCACATATGTAAACGGTGTTCTAACCACACATGTGAGGTATCGCCGCGATCGTTCGAGCGAGAGAAATAATTCTAGCCCTAGAACTTCTCTGTACCTCTAAACCTGTAAGAATTTTTAAAGCATCGCCTATGGAGATTTTTAGGTACCAATGTTTGTCGCCATTCCATGAGCGTGCACAATTTTGAAGCATGATATGTTGGGTATCTATTTACTCGGCGTAACATTATCTTTCACATTAAAGAAAAAAATTGGGGTAACTTTACTGTTTATTTTTTTTAAATGCAGTGAAATGTATTTTTTCCAAAATATATGTGTTTGAAAGACTGCTGCGCAAATACCGCATGACCAGAAATATTGCAATGACCGCCATTTTATTCTCCAGAGTCTTTGCTAGAAAATGACCTAGAACCCCCAAACATTATATATATTTTTTGGCAAAGAATACTGATATTAACTTGTAAACAAGTGTCAGAAATAGGCCTGGTCCTTAAGTGGTTAAAACAACGCAGTGGCGTATCACAAAAAATGGCGTGCTCAGGAAGGGGGAGAACCCTCCGGAGCTGAAGTGACAGTTTTTATTTTATAAGGGCAGTATAAACTAGCAGGACAGTAAGTGGTGTCATGTTAGTGCAGTGAGCAGTACACCACCTGACATTGTGCGAGTTTTCTTCTCTTTATTAATATCAGTTGGTGTCCTTTTTTTTTTTAATGTTTATTATTATGTAAATAACAGCTCCACAGAATGTGACTGCATTTTTGCTTTCCCTCACTAAATATGGCTGCCACCATCACTGCCCTCTAGACTGCGTATACAATATCATTGCATGACATGAGGTGAACGGGGATATGGTGGAAGACGAGACCAATGGGAGCACTTGCTATGGAAATCAGCCTGCCAATGGCGTGTGAGGCTGTAGAAGGTCACCAAGGTGCGGAGTGTTGTGGTGAGAGGCGGTGGCTGAGTAGACATGTCCGGGGATAGTGACACCGCGGATGAGGCTGTGAGGGGCACCTGTGATGACGCCTCTATATGTAAGAGGTGAGGAGGGACGGCAGGAGCAGCTCACATACAGGAACACCTCCTATTTATATATAGAAATGTTTTCAAATGACCACAACTTTATTGACAAGCAAGGCTTTATACACACACAGGCCCCACAAAGGGGGCACTTGGCAAAAGCATTTAAATTGATTAAACCTGATTGGTTGGCAGGCCACCACCTGACACATCCATAGATATACTGCCATTCAGTGGGCACCACATTACCTTACACTGGCCTATTCATTACAATGGCAGGAAGGGACAGCAGTGTGGGGGCAACGGAGGACAAAACAACTATGGCGCCGGATTAATTCCTGCACCCGCCGCCCTATGTATGAGGCCTTCAGGTGCCCTTTTTTTAGGGCCGAGCAGCAGAGGGGTCATTTAAAGTGCTTGTAAAGACTTAAACCCTTCTGTGCTGCACCCCCCCCCCAGAACCCCCCTTTTAATTACCTGAACCCGATCTGATCCAGCAATGTGCACGAGCGCAGTGATTCCCGCCGCTATCTCTCTCCTCATTGGACAGATTAATAGCAGCAGGAGCCATTGGCTCCCACTGCCATCAATCAAAACTGGTGACAGGGCGGGGCCGAGTCCTGCCATCTGTCTCAATGGACGCAGAGGGACTCGGGAGCGAGCACATATAAGTGCACCCAGGGAAAGCGGCTTTCCATGGGGACACCCAATAAAGAGGGGGGCCTTGAGCTCTGGTGGGGGACCCCAGGAGAGGAGGATCGGGGCTGCTCTGTGCAAAACTATTACACAGAGCAGGCAAGTATGACGTTTGTGTTTTTTTTTTTTTTTAATCAAACGTTTACAACCACTATAAAGCTAAACCTCCAGCCTTCCCTTCAGTGCTGCACAGTTGTACGGCTCCTCTCCTGGACTGAAATGGGTCTGTGAGCTTGTCACAATGTATATTAGAAGTTATATAGAGCCTGCTTTATTTCCTGGCTGGCAGACATCCAGCAATATCTAGCCCTTTCCTCCTCAGCCTGACTGTCTTTGGCCCGCCCCCTTTTATTCATTTGATTTCAGTTATGGAGGCAGAGCATCACATGTGGGTGTTACCTTGGGGGGTTTGTATGCAAATATATCCCACCTGGGAACGCCCACCCCTCCAGACTGACACCCTCCAATCAAGAGTCTTTATATTTGCATAACTCCTCCCAAAAGTCAGCCCACTGCTTTCATCAGGGCGGAGGGTTCCTAAGAGGAGCACTGAGGCGGGGGGGGGGGGCTGTGATATTTTATGTACAGCACCCTGCCAGCCCCCCCCCATGATGATCCAGCCTGCATGGTATAGAAAAGCTGTTTACTAAATGCACATCCAACCATGCGTCCTATGAGCACCTACCTGCATTTTACAGGGGTGGTTCACCTTTATAATAAAGATTACAGAGCAGTCTAGGAGCCCCAGAGGGTTAGAAATGATTGTGCAGTGCAGAGAGATTCAGCTTCCCTCACACTACATACCTGGAGAGCAGGGCTTCCCATCCCCTGCCCTCAAACACCCCCAGCAGGCCATGTTTCCAGGATTTCCTTCACTTGGTACAGATGCTTTAAAGCCCAACTCCGGGCAAAAAAAAGTTTTCCCCATGCAGTGGAGCCGTGCTTGCACCACACAACTACTCATTTTTGTCTAGGGGTGAGGAGAGTGGAGATTTACCAACCTGATCCTCCGATCCTCCCAGCACAAGACCGGTCCAGCACCCCCACACTCCAGTGCTTTTGAGTTGTGGACTGTTTCTGACGTCATTACGCCCAGAGCGGGCTCCACAGACCCGGTGTAAAGTGAGAATTACCTACCCCGTGAGAAAAACCTACCCCTCGTCACTTCCGGCCAGGAACAGCTGAGCAGCGCAGCAGTGCACATGCTCACAGCCCCGGATACCTAATGGAAGAGCTGAGGATCAGACTAGTGCGCATGCGCACTAGTCTGAAACGATCTCGGTGTCCGTTAAAAAAACCTACCGACGCGGCGGTGACATAAAATAGCTGTGCTGCACTATGAGTCATCTCCGCTCCTGTCCCGGTCACTTCCCTGATCTTGGCTAGTAAATATAAAAGCGGCTGGTGGCTCCGTGATTTATCTTTTCATACAGCCGCCGCCACTTTTATATTTAGTAGCCGAGAGCAGGGAAGTGACCGGGACAGGAACGGTGATCACTCGTATTGCAGGCCAGCTGTTTTAATTTAACCGCCGCATTAAACACACTGCCTTGCAACCGGAAGTGACGAGGGTAGGTTTTTCTCACGGGGTAGGTAATTCTCACGGAACACCGGAACAGTCCACTGCTGGACCATGGGGGAGTGCCGTTTTTTGGTGGAATAAAAGATCTGGTGAGTATAAACTTTCTCCTCACCCCTAGACCAATGATTCCCAAACTACGGCCCTCCAGTTGTTCAGGAACTACAATTCCCATCATGCCTAGTCATGTATGTGAATGTCAGAGTTTTACAGTGCCTCATGGGATATGTAGTTCTGCAACAGCTGCAGGGCCATAGTTTGGGAATTCCTGCCCTAGACAATTCACCCCTAGACAAGGTGTTGACCTGTACAGTGCGGGCACAGCCCCACCGCATGGGAATCTTTTTTTTTTTTACTTTTGTGCCTGGAATTGGGCTTTAAATCATTGTCAATGGCTCGGTATTTATGAGAATTACACAATGTCGCACCCTACAAGGTAGAAGCTAGGTAAAGTATAGTGGGCCTCGGCTGCCTAACAGCAGGGCCATGATTTTCAGCTGGGCTGTCATGTCTCCCAGGTGTTGCTATTGAGACTGGGAAGTCTCCCTACTGGCTCCATGAGAAGGGTTCTCATTGGGCAGTGGAGGAAACCCAATCAGTGGCACATTCAGGCCTGTATCTACCCCAGAAAGGCAGATACTGCCACACAGGATTCTGGGAGTGGGCATAAGTTTGAAGGGAGCGCATGACGCATCGTATTTGGCGGGAAGCAGAGTACCAGAAGGGAGAGTATGGCTGTCTCTCCTCCTGTCAGAAGGAACGGGTGTCTCGGGTGGCTGCCTGAGAGTCCAGAGAGCAGAGCTGAGCTGCAGAGAGGATCCGGTGTGCCGAGGACCAGCGGAGTTGAGGGGACCTAGTTTCATGAAAGCATTCCCAGTTTGTGAGTACTGTAACTGCCCCTGGGGGTCTGCCTAGCAGAGAGGGGACCGCTCCGGTGAAGGTCCAAGGGATCCAGGAGCTAGTTAGCGGTAAAGGGGGTGCCTAGTGAAAGGACCCTGAAGTGCAAAGGAGGTGCCTGGTAGAGGATCCTGAAAGTGTGAAGGGGGTGCCAGCGGTTGGGCCCTGAAGAGTTAATGTGTACAGCGTGCAGTGTGCAGTGTTGAGAATTGCAGCAGTACAAGCAGTTACAAGGAGCTACCTCAGTCAGTGAAGGGCTGGAGGGAGCTGTTCACAGGACTTTTGAACTTAATAGAGTGTCAAAAGTCAGGTTTCCCTACAGTCCAGGATCTTTTAAGTTAACCAGAGGATTATAAGTCAAGTTCTAGCACAGTTTAGTAAAAAAGCAATTTTCAAGGGTCAGTAAGCGTTGGTCGGCATCCAGCTGGTGTCAAGACAGCGCTAACAGGCATTTTTCTACAAAGTGTCCCAGTTTTACCTAGTTGAGCCAGAGGAGTATCCCACTCATTCCCTTCTCCCATCCCCAATATAATATAAACAAAACAAACCAAAGATGCCCGAAGGGTCATTGTCTCCAATCTCACACTTGGGTATTCAGCTTAAATGGGCTGAAGGTATCACCAATAACAATGGCAGACCCACATCAGGCCCAATGCCTGCTAAACCTGCTACACTATATTGTCAAAAGTATTGGGACACCTGCCTTTACACGCACATGAACTTTAATGGCATCCCAGTCTTAGTCCGTAGGGTTTAATATTGAATTGGCCCACCCTTTGCAGCTATGACAGCTTCAACTCTTCTGGGAAGGCTGTCCACAAGGTTTAAGAGCATATCTTTAGAAATGTTTGATCATTCTTCCAGAAGCGCATTTGTGAGGTCAGGCACTGATGTTGTACGAGAAGGCCTGGCTCGCAGTGTTGTGTCGGGTTGAGGTGCAGGCCAGTCAAATTCCTCCAACCAAAACTTGCTCTTCCATGTCCTTAGGGACCTTGCTTTGTGCACTGGTGCGCAGTCATGTTGGAACAGGAAGGGGCCATCCCAAACTGTTCCCACAAAGTTGGGAGCATGAAATTGTCCAAAATGTCTTGGTATGCTGACACCTTAAGAGATCCCTTTACTGACACTAAGGGGCTAAGCCCAAACCCTGAAATACAACCCCACACCATAATTCCCCCTCCACCAAAGGATTTGGACCAGTACACAAAGCAAGGTCAATAAAGACATGGATGAGCGAGTTTGGGGTGAGTCCTGACCTCAACCCAATAGAACACCTTTGGGATGAATAAGAGCAGAGACTGTGAGCCAAGCTTTCTCGTCCAACATCAGTGCCTGACCTCAGGCATGCAATGCAATTCTGGAAGAAAGGTAAAACATTTCCATGGACACACTCCTAAACCTTGTGGACAGCCTTCCCAAAAGAGTTGAAGCTGTTATAGCTGCAAAGTGTGGGCCAACTCAAAATGTAGACCTACGGACTAAGACTGGGATGCCATTAAATTTCATGTGGGTGTAAAATCAGGCGTCCCAATACTTTTGACAATATAGTGTATTTTATCTAAGGGATAAACCCAAAGCATGGCCTGTTAGGGGTACTTGAAGAATGAAGTTGGGAAACAGTGTTGTAGGCCAACCAGGTTTTGGAAATATTGCGTTGATTGTGATTGTAGGGGGATGGTACGTTTAGCTTCTCAGAGAAATTATGTTATCAAGTCACATGACTGGGCCACCCTCTCCTCCCCCTATGTGAGCGCACCCTCCCCCCCCCCCATGTGAGTGCACCCTCTCTTCCCGCTATGTGAGCGCACCCTCTCCTCCCCCTATGTGCGCTCACCCTCTCCTCCCTCTATGTGAGCTCACCCTCTGCTCCCTCTATGTGAGCGCACCCTCTCCTCCCCCCCATGTGAGCACACCCTCTCCTCCCCCTATGTGATCATACCCTCTCCTCCCTCTATGTGAGCACACCCTCTCCTCCCCCCCATGTGAGCGCACCCTCTCCTCCCCCCATGTGAGCACACCCTCTCCTCCCCCCATGTGAGCTCACCCTCTCCTCCCTCTATGTGAGCTCACCCTCTCCTCCCTCTATGTGATCTCACCCTCTCCTCCCCCTATGTGATCACACCCTCTCCTCCCTCTATGTGATCACACCCTCTCCTCCCTCTATGTGAGCGCACCCTCTCCTCCCCCCATGTGAGCGCACCCTCTCCTCCCCCCATGTGAGCGCACCCTCTCCTCCCCCTATGTGAGCACACCCTCTCCTCCCCCTATGTGAGTGCTCCCTCTCCTCCCTCTATGTGAGCGCACCTTCTCCTCCCCCTATGTGAGCGCACCCTCTCCTCCCCCTATGTGAGCGCACCCTCTCCTCCCCCTATGTGAGCACACCCTCTCCTCTCCCTATGTGAGCACACCCTATACTCTTTTAGCCACTTCCATGAACATAAGAACAAGTGTGGAGCTGCTGTTTCGCTCATCCTTATGCATAACTCCCAACTGTCCCTGATTTAGAGGGACTGTCCCTGATTTGGAACAAAGGCCCTCTGTCCCTCGTGGTCTCACCTATATTGTTGTATATAAAATGTACTATTTATCTTTCAAAAACTGTTTCCCTGTGCTAAATCTTTCATCCAATTTATAAATTGCTTCATTTACAAGTTTTAAAAGCCAATATAAAGGAATAATATTGGTAAAAAAAAAAAGCAGATGTATAATTCTCCTTTAAGGGGGTGTGGCAGGGGGTGTGTCCTATGCCTACATACTTTTGCTAATAGTTGTCACTCATTTCTATCTGAGAAAGTTGGGAGGTTTGCTTATGTGCAGTGGCTCCTTAGATGCTCCTCATTTATCTTTCAATGGAATACATTGACTCTTATCTTGGCTGCAGATAAATGAGCAGCACTTCCCCTCTACTCCCTGGGCATACCTTCATTACATTGTGGGACATGTAGTTTGATCACTGGGCACTGAACTGCAGTGTCAGATAAGGTGGACAAATCATAAAATACAACTATGATAAGAATTACATCTGAATAAGGGGGTAAGCCAGTTTTTAAGAAAAATGACTTTACACATGCTGATTGGGATCTATTGTAGGTTTCATTGCTGAACAGATTCATCTTAAAGCCATGAAGATGAACTCACCCTTTACATTTGTTTTTTATCTATGCAGGTTTGCAGTGAGTGTTGGCTATTGGAAAGATCCCTACATTCAGTATTTCGTCAGGCAGGCCAGAGAGCGCAAAAATAACAATAAGCAACTGGCGCACCACAGGGAGAGACAGTATCACCAAAGACTATACCAATGAAACTGGACACACACTGATGAACTAAAAGAAGGACAATCAATTTGATATAAAAAAGTCCATATGTGACATAGTCCATAAGACAGTCCATATGTGGTACAGTCCATAAACAAAATTCCAATGTGCACTCCTTAGGCAGCTCTAGTGACAAGGTAGAAGATTTGCTTGTAGCCAACTGGAAAGAAACACAGGCGCCACTCTAAGTGCAGTAACTGGAACTTTATTAAAATAATGCCACTATATGCGCGGTACTCACAAAGGTGATATGTAATCAAACACTTCAAAGAACGCTCCGGTTGCGGTTCCGGATGGCCAGAGCGGTAGCGGTAGGTAGTCTAGTGGCGAAGAAGGAGCGCATGTTCCGAGAACGCGTCGCCGGGGCCATGACATAATCACGCCCACGCTCCCGGAAGTGACGACGGACCGGCACCTGAGTGTCCCCGGGACTAGGAAGCACAGCGATACCGCTGCAGTCTACCTACCGCTACCGCTCTGGCCATCCGGAACCGCAACCGGAGCGTTCTTTGAAGTGTTTGATTACATATCACCTTTGTGAGTACCGCGCATATAGTGGCATTATTTTAATAAAGTTCCAGTTACTGCACTTAGAGTGGCGCCTGTGTTTCTTTCCAGGCCAGAGAGCGCACAGAGGCAAGTCAAAGGGAACCGAATAAAAAGAAGTTGATTTTGTGTCTGATGTGTCCGTTTTATCATGCACTAGGGGAGATTTACTAAAATGTGTGTACACAGAATCTGGTAAAGCTGTGCATAATAACCAATCAGCTTCTAGTTGTTCTCAAAGCTTATTTGAATGAGCTGAAGTTTAAAAGCTGATTGGTTACTATGCAGAGCTGCAGCAGAAATAGTTGCCAACATTTGAAAACAATTTCCAGGGACACTTTGCAGCACAGCTATCAATTACTTACCACACCCACTTTCCTGAAGCTCCGCCCACTCCACATAATTACTCTACACCTACTTGTCATCAAATTACAGGGTCTACTCAATAAAGAGAGAATTGCAGGAGATTGAAAAGGGAGGTGCACATATAATGAATTATATCATAAGTGACACATGCTCATTGAAAACACTTTGGTTACATTTGCCCTCCCTAAGGCTGAAATTGTAATTTAAAATGGTTCTTTAAATATATGCTTTTCCAAGTTTTAATGCATACCATTATTTTTATAAGCGAAGCCTTGTACTCATAAATCTTATGTTTATTTTTGATGAAGGGTAGTAGGTGCAGAATAAGTTTCCAATGGTCCTTGTAGCCCTGTTATTTAATTCCAGGAAGTGCCTCTGCCTATCTCTTACATTTTCTCCTTTGAATGCTTCTACTTGTCAGAGATTGGCCCCCAAACCCATTCAAAATTAAAAGCTTTCTCACCTTTCACAGAATATGTTCATCCCCTGCAAGGGGCAAGTAGTGTCCAGCAGCACTTCCAAGTGATGGTCCTTCTCTGCTCTGCAGCTGACTGTGGAGGCCTGAGAACAAGTGCCTTTGATTTAAAAATGAAGCCAGGCGGCGCCATTACGTAACTGTGCATGCACCCGCCCGGCCGAGCTTGTACAAGCTTTCCCAAGCCTGGCAGGAAACGGCACATGCGCTGTTACAATGTTGGCCCGCAACCATTTTTTTTTACAGGCACCGGCTGCCCGTAACCGGCACTTACGGACAGCTGGGACAAATTAAATTACCCGGGACAGGGTCCTATTTGCTGGGACTGTCCCTGAAAAAATGGGAAAGTTGGCAGGTATGACCAGATTCTATGTACACCAGTTTTAGAAAATCCCCCCCTTTGTCTTAACCCTAAACTCCAGCTTTTAGTAAAGTTTAAATAGTTTTGTTTGGATTAAGCTGGTCCAAATTAACTATTACCTTCAGTTACAGTTGTAGCGGCTGTGAACTCTTTACACTGTATCTAGCCTCAGTTCCATACAGTATACAGCTCTGTGTTCTGTCAGTGAAAATAAAAACAAAAAGCAGAGCGCCTCTAAGTGTTATCAGTTTAATTAAAAGGGTAATGCAGGTACAGGAAAACTGCTCACATTTAAAACAGTATAAAATAGCTCATCTGTTAGGTGGTCTGCAGGAACACAGGGGGTCCATGGCTGGATGTTAGTAGCTGCAAGAGGTGGTGCAGGGGATGGTGAAGGAGGGAGATGTCTGGAGAGCCAAAAGACCAGATAGTAGGATTGTCAGCAGCTTCAGGAAGGTGTTCTGTTCCTCAGGGAGACACCTGGTGAGCCGAGAGACCGTTAGGCTGTCTCCCTGAGGAACAGAACACCTTCCTGAAGCTGCTGACAATCCTACTATCTGGTCTTTTGGCTCTCCAGACATCTCCCTCCTTCACCATCCCCTGCACCACCTCTTGGAGCTACTAACATCCAGCCATGGACCCCCTGTGTTCCTGCAGACCACCTAACAGATGAGCTATTTTATACTGTTTTAAATGTGAGCAGTTTTCCTGTACCTGCATTACCCTTTTAATTAAACTGATAACACTTAGAGGCGCTCTGCTTTTTGTTTTTATTTTCACTTTCAGAGCTGACTTCTCTCTGCAGCTGAGCTGGCCCTGAGTGTCATCTATTTCAGCCATCAACTACACCAGACTAATGACTATACATGAACTGCATACCCCTTGATGCTATATAGGTATGTGTGATGCGCCAACTCTTATCCTGCTTGTTCATGTGTTCTGTCAGTGGGATGGGGATTTCCCACTCCTGGAACAAAATCAAGTCGGGTTGAGCGCTACTACTGCTATTCACAGGGAGCTTTGTGTTTTCTGAATGAATACAAAACTTTCTCTGATTGGCTGAGGCAGGCGGATGATGTCACAATCTTCGACTCAGCCAATCATTCATAGAATACAAAGCTGCTTTTGAATGGCTGAGCAGCACTCAGCCTCAGGGCTGGCCCAAGACATTGTGCTGCCTGGGTCCAAGAATGAAATGCTGCCCCCCCACCCAAAAAAAAAAAAAATCATGCCCGCCAAAATCCCCCCACATCCATTATTTTATATCATGATAATTAAAACTAAAATTACATTTATCAGGAAGTAAGATTTACATGCAACTAACTGCACCTTGTCTATAGTATATACAGAATTTTTTAGGGGCTGAATTGTGGGGGTTGGGGAGGGTCAAGGGGCTGCTTTGTGGGGTATAGGGACAAAAGAAAAGAAGAAAAAAAAACTGTGATAACTTTATTAAATGAAAAATGTATAAAATATTATCAGGTCCGGACTGGCCTACCGGGATACTGGGAAATTTCCAGGTAGGCCGGCAAATTCCCCCTGCCCTGGGGCTGCTAAGACCGTTTTATTACCCAGATACTGAGATTAGGAGGTTCCGTTTCCGGAGTCTGCAGTGCTGGCAGTCTTTGATAGTATTAGCTTCCTCCAGGAGACGGGCGGCGACTTCCGCTCCTGTGATACAAAAGTTTAACGCTCAATTTAGGCTCCACCCCTGCTAACTAATTCGATCACTGTGTAACGCGTACAGGGGAAGGAGCCTACTCGGGTATACCACTTCTAGGGCGGCCGGAGGTATCCCCAGTTGATGAGCCGGCGCATCCCGCACTGCTGAAGTGCTTCTTAATGTGAGTCATTACGCTGTCGTTTATCTTTCAATAAAAGTTTTAAATCAGAGAGCATTAGATGTCCTTTTCTCTGCCTATTTGTCTACGTGTCTGTGGCACTCTGCACCCGCTATCTGGAACACCAGAAGGAGGGGAGGTCCTGCTCCATCCCTATCAGCCCAGTATTAACCCATGTGTGAGACTCTTTTTGAGTCTATGATTGAGGTGAGCTGCTAATAATACCTTGCACTGAGCACTGAAGGAGTGGAGCCTGCACCAAGTCTGTGTATGCACAGCACGATTGGACTGTATATTTGGGGACTTTTGTTTGGAGCACTTAGTTCTTTGAGCACAGTATATGAAGTATTTGTGTATTGGGATTTATTCATCATTTGTGGTACACATTATATGCACTGTATTTTGATGCACATTTCTACTGCACTATTTATTTGAGGTGTGATATTATTTATTACTCATTTTTAAGGTCACATTATTGAGGAATTATTTATGTGATATTACATTTTTTTCCATCATCTTTTCACCGTTTGTACACTGAAATAATTTTTGGCACTTTGGCGCTGCATTATCTATTCATTCTGTAAAAAAAAATGTCAGTGGCCAGCCCGACATGTGGACTGTGTATGCGCTGCCGCTGCCCGGGAAAGCCCGTACCATTGGCTATTCCCAGGCAGACAGTGCATGCGCGGTGATGTGTTGGCGTCGGGCGGCACCATTTTTAAATGTAAGGTAAGTGAGCCTCTGCCGCAGCCCCTGCATCTCCTCAGGAGATTCTCCTGTACCATGCCCGCGGCACTGCATCTCCTGTACCATGCCTGCAGCCCCTGCATCTCCTGTACCATGCCTGCAGCCCCTGCATCTCCTGTACCATGTCCGCAGTCCCTGCATCTCCTGTACCATGTCCGCAGTCCCTGCACTATGCCCGCAGCCCCTTAATCTCCTGTACCATGTCCAGAGCCCCTGTATCTCCTGCACCATGTCCAGAGCCCCTGTATCTCCTGTACCATGTCCGCAGCCCCTGCATCTCCTGCACCATGCCCACACAGCCTATGACCACCTCCCGTACCATGTCCACACTTTTACCACTTTTAACCCGAATTTGCAAATATATATATATATACTGTATGTAAAGCCCTATGCACTTTCATATCTGTCTTATCTATATATAATACACTCTTCAAATGTGCTTTAAAATGCATGGTTTTCCCTTTTATGAGAAGAAAATAATGGCGCTATGCGGTTTTACCGGTATAATAATGCTATGGGTCATATATGAAATTATTTCCAGGGCTGAATTTTATTCCCAGTCTGGCCCTGAATATTATATATGTAGCAATATTTCCAGGCCTTGGGCCCGAGGTGAGTCTGCCATTGTTACCAAAAACCAGTGGCAGCTGGTGCTCAAAATTTTGGGGGGGGGCACAAACAGAAAAATGTAATAGGCATTGCTTCGTGGGTCCTGGTCAGTAGGGATGATCGAACTTTTGAAAAGTTCGGTTCGGCCAGAACATCCGAACTTCCCGAAAGTTCGGCCCGGATTTCAGAACCCCATTGAAATCAATGGGACCCGAACTTCGGTAATCAAAAAACACAATTTTTAAGCCCTAAAACCCAATAAATGCCCCTAAAAAGTCCCTAGGGTTCTGGGTCATGCCCCATTAACTATTAATCACACAAAAAAAAGTTCTTAAAAATTTTCATTTTTGATAAAAAAGCCAATTATTGAAAAAAAAAAAAAAGAGAGAGATTTTTTTATTTTGACTTTGGATTTAGTATCTGGGGGGTCTAAAAAGTGTACATGTGAAGTTTCAGCTCTGTAGCATGTCCAGAACCATGAAAAAAAAAGATAATTTTTCAGTAGAACAGGGATGTGGGACCCTCCCTTTACACCTATATGATCTTTTTTTTCTGGTTCTGGACATGCTACAGAGCTGAAACTTCACAGGTATACCTTTTAGACCCCCCAGACACAAAATCACACAAAAAAAGTTCTTAAAAATTGTCATTTTTGATAAAAAAAAGCCAATTATTGAAAAATTAAAAAAAAAAAAAAAAAAAAGATTGTTTGTATTAGAACACTTTCAGCTCAGGGGATTGGCTTCTCTTCTCGGTTTTCACACCTTGCCGGTTTAATAGCAGGCATTTTTTTGGGTTCTTTGCAGTCAGGAAAAACATCTGAACTTGTGTATAGTGGTACTGTGCACAAGTTCTGATGTTTTGCCTGCCTCCAAAAACCCCCCAAAAATGCCAGCAAAAACACACCTGGGCATTTTTTTTTTTGACGCTAGCGTTTTTTTTGGCATTTTTTGGGGTTCTTTTGAGGCAGGCAAAACATCTGAACTTGTGTATAGTGGTGTATATACACACATACATATATTTATATACACACCTAGACATATATAGGTGAGATAGTAGCAGAAATATATGCTTGCGCTAATTAAATCATTTACAGTAATATATTTCTGCTACTATCACACCTATATATGGCTAGGTGTCTATATACATATAATTATGTGTGTATATATACCACTATACACAAGTTCAGATGTTTTGCCTGCCTCAAAAGAACCCCAAAAAAACGCTAGCGTCAAAAAGAAAATGCCCAGGTGTGTTTTTGCTGGCATTTTTTGGGAGTTTTTGCCTGCTATTAAACCGGCAAGGTGTGAAAACCGAGAAGAGAAGCCAACCCCCTGAGCTGAAAGTGTTCTAATACAAACAATCTTTTTTTTTTTTATGGTTCTGGACATTCTACAGAGCTGAAACTTCACAGGTACACCTTTTAGACCCCCCAAGATCTGAAATCTCTTTTTTTTTTTTTAATTTTTTCAATAATTGGCTTTTTTATCAAAAATGACAATTTTTAAGAACTTGTGTGATTTCGTATCTGGGGGTCTAAAAGGTGTACCTGTGAAGTTTCAGCTCTGTAGCATGTCCAGAACCATAAAAAAAAAGGATTGTTTGTATTAGAACACTTTCAGCTCAGGGGGTTGGCTTCTCTTCTCGGTTTTCACACCTTGCCGGTTTAATAGCAGGCATTTTTTTGGGTTCTTTGCAGTCAGGAAAAACATCTGAACTTGTGTATAGTGGTACTGTGCACAAGTTCAGATGTTTTTCTAAAAAACTGAAAAATTGGGCGTGCAAAATTATTCAGCCCCCTTAAGTTAATACTTTGTACCTCCACCTTTTGCTGCGATTACAGCTGTAAGTCGCTTGGGGTATGTCTCTATCAGTTTTGCACATCGAGAGATTGAAATTTTTGCCCATTCCTCCTTGCAAAACAGCTCGAGCTCAGTGAGGTTGGATAGAGAGCGTTTGTGAACAGCAGTTTTCAGTTCTTTCCACAGATTCTCGATTGGATTCAGCTCTGGACTTTGACTTGGCCATTCTAACACCTGGTTATGTTTATTTGTGAACCATTCCATTGTAGATTTTGCTTTATGTTTTGGATCATTGTCTTGTTGGAAGACAAATCTCTGTCCCAGTCTCAGGTCTTTTGCAGACTCCATCAGGTTTTCTTCCAGAATGGTCCTGTATTTGGCTCCATACATCTTCCCATCAATTTTAACCATCTTCCCTGTCCCTGCTGAAGAAAAGCAGGCCCAAACCATGATGCTGCCACCACCATGTTTGACAGTGGGGATGGTGTGTTCAGGGTGATGAGCTGTGTTGCTTTTACGCCAAACATAACATTTTGCATTGTTGCCAAAAAGTTTGATTTTGGTTTCATCTGACCAGAGCACCTTCTTCCACATGTTTGGTGCGTCTCCCAGGTGGCTTGTGGCAAACTTTAAACGACACTTTTTATGGATATCTTTAAGAAATGTCTTTCTTCTTGCCACTCTTCCATAAAGACCAGATTTGTGCAGTATACGACTGATTGTTGTCCTATGGACAGAGTCTCCCACCTCAGCTGTAGAATCAATAATATAATTTTATTATTTAATATATAATATATATAATAAAATTATATTATTGATTAGATTATAATTCATGCATGATATATATATATATGTGTGTGTGTGTGTATATATATATATATATATATATACACGTATATATATATATATATATTATATAACGCATGAATTATAATTGAATCAATAATATAATTTTATATATATATATATATAAATATATATATATATATATATATATATATATATATATATATATATATGTGTGTGTGTGCATATATATATACACATATATACACATATATACATATATATATATATATATATATATATATATATATATATATATATATATATATATATGCACATATATGTATATATAATATAAAATGTGTTATGTGTTTGTGTTTTGTGCAAAGTTTTTTTTTTTTTAATTTCCCTCCCTAGTTCCGCTCCCATGCAGCAATGCTGCTGCAGGGAATGGAACTAGGAAGTCCTCCTACCGACAAACGAGCGGCGGGGATCTCGGCTGGCGGTCACAGCAATGAGAGCTCATCGCTGGATAGTCAGGATAAGGTAAGACACTCCGCTGTGCTCTCTGCACATCTACCCCGAGCGTGACTCGGGGATACCGATCCTGGACAAAAAAATTGACCCCGAGTCACGCTCGGGATTACCGCCAGGGGGGTTAAAAAAGTTTGAAATATCCAATAAATTTTGTTCCACTTCATGATTGTGTCCCACTTGTTGTTGATTCTTCAAAAAAAATTACAGTTTTATATCTTTATGTTTGAAGCCTGAAATGTGGCAAAAGGTCAAAAAGTTCAAGGGGGCCAAATACTTTTGCAATGCACTGTGTATATATATATATATATATATATATATATACATACACACAATATTGTCAAAAGTATTGGGACACCTGCCTTTACACACACATGAACTTTAATGGCATCCCAGTCTTAGTCCATAGGGTTCAATATTAATTTGGCCCACCCTTTGCAGCTACACCAGCATCAACTCTTCTGGGAACGCTGTCCACAAGGTTTAGGAGTGTGTCTATGGGAATGTTTCACCATTCTTCCAGAAGCGTATTAGTGAGGTCAGTCTTCGCTCTAATTCATCTCAAAGGGGTTCTATCGGGTTGAGGTCAGGACTCTGAGGTGGAGGAACTTGACTGGCCTGCACAAACTCGCTCATCCATGCCTTTATAGACTTAGCTTTGTGCACTGGTCCAAATCATTTGGTGGAGAGTGAATTATAGTGTGGGGTTGTTTTTCAGGGGCTGGGCTTGGCCCCTTAGTTCCAGTGAAGGGAACTCTTAGGGCATCAGCATACCAAGACATTTTGGACAGTTTCATGCTCCCCACTTTGTGGGAAGAGTTTGGGGATGGTCCCTTCCTATTCCAACATGACGCGCACCAGTGCAAAAAGCAAGGTACATAAAGACAGGACTTAGTATGGGTGATGGAAAATTAACTTCAAGTGCAATCATTTACATTATAATAGTAGCTAAAACATATAAAATGAAGTGTAACAATCTAAAAATATAAAAATTCTAAAGTTCTCTACTGGTGTGAACCTTCCAACTAAAAAGTTTTTGCACTTAAATTCAGGGCTTTTTTCAGCGGGAACGCGGGGGAACGCAGTTCCAGCACCTCTAGCACTGAATGTATTTTATAGCAAGTAGTGCTGGGGTGTGCCTGAAGGTCTATCGATGCTGGCTGCTGGGGGATCTATTGTCGCTGGTGGGGATCTATCTTTGTGTAGGGGGTCTACTGTTGCCAGGTATGTCTATTGTGGCTGGTGGGGGGTCTTATTTTTCTAAGGGGTAAATTGTTGCTGGGAGAGGTTTATTGTTGCTGGCTGCTGGAGGGTCTATTGATGCTAGCTACTGGGAGATCTGTTGTTGCTGATGGGGGTCTATTGTTGCTAGGGTGGTATTTTGTTGTGGGGGGTCTATTGCTGCAGGGGGGTCTATTGTTGCTGGAGTGGGTCTATTGTTGCTGGGGTGGGGTCTATCAAATTCCATACAAGTAAAAGTGAACCTGTGCGCTACCAAAAGAGAAAAGGAGACAGATAACTAGGAGGAGGTAATAATAGAAGAATGGAGCACCAGAGACCTACAGCCAATAATGTAGTGTCACCACATACAGTAAAACAATAGTAAAAGCAGTAAAACCAGCGCAGGTACTCTAAACTTGGTGAACCATCAATATAAAAATAATCACTTAATAATGCATAAAAATCTCTTGATAATAAAATGTATAATCTATGAAGTGCTAAAAGGTGCCAAAGTGATAATAGATAAATATATAGAAATAACTATAAAGTGCAGTGATGCGTGTAAATATCTACAATCCGTGAACCCAAAATCAAGGGTGAGAAAGAGATGAAGGTAACAGTAATAATTGCAAAAAAAGAAGATGAAAAATTCTTCAAATAATAAGTGTGGATGTCCTCAAAAAGTGCTCAAATAGTAATGATTATAATCGCTGGATGAACACAAACAGTGTCCTACATAGACGTGAAGAAAGTGTTGAAAAATAATAATATTATCCAAAGAAATCTGGTCAAAAAATAAAATTAACTAAAGTGCCCTATGAAGAGTGAACTGTTGTCGCTCTTCGTAAAAGAGTGGAAAAATCACTGAATCAGTGGCACAAGTGATAATAATAGCCTAAATAAAACGTAATCGGCAAATAAGGGTAAATATGAAGAAAATGTGAAGAAAATGAAAAAAAGCCATCTGAAGGGCAAACCACTGTCAGCTCTTCAGCAAGACAAAATATCAAAATCAAAAAAGTGACGTGGTGAATAATAATATCATAAAGTGAATCATGCACTGAGATAACTCTGATGAATAATCCCAGTCCAGATGAAAATCAGTGCAAATAGAAAAAATTCAAGTTCATAACAGGTGAAAAAAATCAAATAATTCCGGTGATTCCCAGTGCGACTCTTTAGTGAGCTGAAATTCCAAACAAATAGGTGTAATGGCCGCTCACCTCCATTAACACTCTCAAGAGCGTTTCAGTTATCACTTGTCAACCTGTAGACTTAAGGGGATATCTCCTCTGGATACGGGATATCTCGTAGTCACACTCCTCTATATGGACATCAGAAAGGGGGTAGCTGCTACAGGGGCTGGTTCGAAGCACTCACATACCTACTACCCACCTCCAGGTGCATATTTTTCAAATGAAATGCAATCAGTCAGTGATCACCATTCTCACTAAATACACAGGCTTTGATTTTTCTTTTAAATGTGACCAGAGACTTCCCTGTGTACATATTGTTTCAACTCAAAGCAGGATGTGTATTTGCAGTTAAATGCTCTATCATGTCTCCCTTAAAATATTTGTTGTTGTAATTTTTTTGCTCTTCTCCGTTTGGATACGGGGCTAAGGTATTCCAGGGGGCACCTGGATTTGAACCAGGGACCTCTTGATCTGCAGTCGAATGCTCTACCACTGAGCTATACCCCCTCTGCCGAAGGTAATCTAGATGTCTTGAATGGTTTACACGGTTATATTTCTTTGAAACTTTTGAGGAAAATTCTTATTACATTACTATGTGAGATACAGTCGCCAACACTTGCAGGGAGGCCCCAGCGAAAATACTTAGTAGCAAAATACTTAGTAGCACAAATGATACTTTGTTCTGCATTCTCTAAAAGGGGCTGTACTGGAAGGTTGGTAGAGGGTGAAACCTAGGGACCCTGCTCAAAGGTGGGTAGGGGGCAAAGACGAAGGGTGACTCAGAAGGTGACAGTTCCTGTACCTATTCTCTGAGAAACAAAAGCCCTGCTTAAATTGTATGACCAATATCTATAGAGGGGTTCCACCATCCCTGCTAAGCTTTGAAAAAGATATATGCCTTATTTTCCTTTTGATGTGTATTACATGTGAAATCACATATCTCTGGAATTATTGCACTTGAAGTTAATCTGTATGGCAAATATCTATAAGATGAGTTTCTACCTTCATGTTTATGTCTTGTTTTCAGTTTGATGCGTGTTTTATGTGCAGTTACATATTACAGAGACAGGCATTGTGGTAATATTTAACTTTATTACGATTTCCATACATTAGAGGGTTCCACCATTAGTGAGTTAGCGCTGCACATTTTTATTTTTTTTTGTGGTGTGGGAACACCTAACAGTGCTTAGCAGAAAGCCTTTTACTGACATTTTTTATTTTACCAGTAGTTTATTGTAAATAGTAGTGTGGTGATTACCTATTATACTAAAGATTGGCATGTGGCATTAATACACATCAACAGATTTCAGTTGTGCCCAACCAGGCCAGCCCCCCCCCCCCCCCCATGGACAATGTGCCTGGTTACTGAGTTAATCTCCCCATCCCTGCACTCATGGGCATTGATAGGCAGCACTGTTGGGCACTGAATGGCAGCACTGATAGGTGGCACTGATAGGGACTGATAGGCAGCACTGATGGGCACTGCTTGGCAACACTGATTGGCACTGATGGGCAGTGATTGGCAGCACTGATGAGCACTAATTGGCAGCACTGATAGGTGGCATTGATGAGTACTGATAGGCGGCACCGATAGGCAGCACTGATTGGCAGCACCACTGGGCACTGATTGGCAGCCCTCCTGGGCACTAATAGGCAGCATTGGTGGGCACTGATTGGTGGCACTGATAGGCAGCACTGATGGACACTGAGAGGTGTCACTGATGGGCACTGATGAGGCGGCACTGGTGGGCACTGATAGGTGGTACTGATGGGCACTGATGAGGTGGCACTGGTGGGCACTGTTAGGTGGTACTGATGGGCACTGATAGGTGGTACTGATGGGCACTGATGAGGGGGCACTGGTGGGCACTGATAGGTGGTACTGATGGGCACTAATGAGGTGGCACTGGTGGGCACTGATAGGTGGTATTGATGGGCACTGATGGGGCGGCACTGGTGGGCACTGATAGGTGGTACTGATGGGCACTGATGAGGCAGCACTGGTGGGCACTGATAGGTGGTACTGATGGGCACTGATGAGGTGGCACTGGTGGGCACTGATAGGTGGTACTGATGGGTACTGATGAGGTGGCACTGGTGGGCAGTACTGGACACTGATAGTTGGCACTACTAGGCACTGATAGGTGGCACTGATATGCACCACTTATGGACACTAACAGGGAAGAGGGGGAGTTTCACATTCAGCAGATAGTGAGGCTTGCAAGAGGGAGCCAATGAGGGAGCTTAGTGTGTGTGACACTGTCATGTAATGTAGCTGCTTGCAGGGAGAAAGACCAGCTGTCAAACCTCGGGGGGGATGTCGGGGGTGGGCGGGATCGAGCAGCTGTCAAGCCCCACTATCTGCTGAATGTGCACCAACCTGCAGGCTACACACTACTTGGATGCAGCATTTCATGGTCCAGCCTGGTGCTATGCTGCCAGGTTGGACCAATCACAAGACGGCAGACGGAGAGTGGGAGTGTTCGGGGCGCATCACTGTGCCCCCAGAGGACACTCTAAAAGGCCGCCAATCACCTTACAAGTAAAGAGTCACATGATGCCAAAGCCCCCACCCCTCCCATAGCCAGCAATGTGTCCAGCGCCCCGCTGCCATATTAAAGGTACACTTTCTTTTTTTTATCCTGATTTTACACAGTGACTAGCCTGTGCCCCCTATTGACCAGCCGCTGCATTCTATATCCTCTACCTTGCACCCTGAGTGATCTGGGGGGTACTGGGTTGTGTGCAGGTCATAAGGTCAGGGTATGATGGAGGCAATGCCCCCCCCCCCCCCCGCCTTGATCTGTCCTACCCCGGACCTCCAACACTCTCGGGTTTTAGTATCTTACTCTCACTTACCCTTCTAATTGCACTCCTCCCCGCCACATCTTCACGGGCACTCCCTAAACTGACCTCGAAGTGATGATACACGCACCACTGACTTGGCAAGAGCAGGCACCTGGCTGCCTGCTCAATTAGTACCTGTTTTGTTACCTTAGATGCCAGAGGGACGAGCCGTACTAGACTCGTCTAAATTCTAACTTCTTATTACTATGTTCATGGGATCCATCACTACAGAGTCATTTGTTTTTCTCCTGGGGTCCCATACACTTACCAGGCCCTATCAGGCCTACAGCTTGTAAATCGCCTGATGTTGGTTAGCTTGTGTAGCACCCTCCTAGGTAGGTGGTAGGTAAAGCATAGTTATGGCCCTGTTCTGCTTATCAGGAGGGTCTGATCTGTTAGTTGAACCTGTCACGTTTCCAAGTGTGATTCACTGGGTCTGAGGGAGTGTCCCCCCTGCAGCCAATGAGGGAGCTCATTGTACAGTGGAGGAAACCTAGTCAGTGACACACTCTGTTGTATGTCAGTTCCAGTGGGAGGGCATTTCTGCAATGCATCCTGGGATTGCACATAAATAGGAGGGGAGCATGTGACATGGTGTCTTTGGGCGGGAAGCTGGGTCCCAGGAGAAGGGTGACGAATGTCTCTCTTCCCGTTGCAGAGGAAGGTGGTCCAAGCAGTCGGCCTAGGGACCAGGGGATGAGCTATGCATTGTGTGCTGACCAAGTGGAGCTGTGGTGCAGGATTCTTCTGGAAAACCAGTGTTGTGAGTACTCAAGATCTGCCCAGGGGTCTGCCTAAGAGAGGGGACCACTCCAGAGAGATCAAGGGGATCAGAGGGCCAGCTAACCCAAGATGTTGCAGTAAAAGGGGTGCTAAGTTGTGAAACCCTGAAAAAGAGGGCGCCAGGAAGGGCCCTGAAGTGTCTCAACAGTACAAGTCAGCTACCTCAGGAAAGAGTACCTTAGGGAGCTTAAAGGACTTTTCACAGTCAAAGATGAAGCTAAAGTAAGCGCCATAGTCGTGACCAACGTCAGTCAGCGTTAATCAGCGTTAGTCAGCGCTAACCAGCGTCAATCAGCAATTCTATATAGTCCCTGCCTATTTCGTGCATAGTCCAGTTGTTGGAGTATCCCACTCATCCCTTCTCCTACCCAAGTTCTCAATAAACCCTAAAAACCAAAGAAACTGGACTGGTTCTTGTCTGAGGTAATCACACTTGGAATATGCATAAATGTCCTACTGTTGCTAATGGTAACCCAGGGGAACCCACACTCAGCAGCTTCCATGGGAGTACTGCTACACTTGTTTCCCCTGATGTTGTAACTAAGCCTAGATGTACTCCTTTGTCAGGCCTCACTCCCCCTCGTAGGGATGGGTGCTCCTAGAATATCACCCTGCATTCTACAAACACCACATCGCACATGCGATTTTCTTTCAGGGCCTGATATTTGTTTTTATGGTTCACCAGGCCTGCGAGCCGGCTAACTTATGTTTTTGGTTATTTTTGTTTGCATTTGTTCGTATCATTTTGACTCTCTTTGACCATATTGTTGTCACATACCTGTTCATTGTATAAACCATGCTGGAATAAAACCCAATAAAGTTTTTTGAAACAAAAAAAACAAAGGCTGTAATTTTATTTCTTGTAATTGTGACAGAAACTTTGTTATATGAGTTTCTGTCATCAGAGTTGAGCTCAGGCAGAAGAGAGGACAGCCTTACAGCTGTAAACGTCTGCTCCAATGCAGACAGTACAAAAAATAATACAAAGCCTAGGGATGGTGTGATGTGTTGTTACAATGCATCGCAATGTTTACTTTTTAACTTTATTGAAGGGACAAAAAATGACACTTTATTTATTTCTAGCACGACGTGACATTCAAGCCGTGCAATGAGTTGTTCTGTATAAAAACTGCATGCATGCTACATTTTTATGCATCGAATCACAACCCACCTCAACACAGCATTGTGGTGTGAACAGGGTGAATATAACACTATTGTTTTCCTATGCACTTGCATTCGGGCCTGCATTGAAGTATTAGCTCCCGTTCATATCGGGGTGATTTGACATGTCAAATCGTAGCCTATTTCCAGCAATGACAGCGTCCGAATCGGTTCGAATCATCCGAATCGGTTTCCAAAAGTAGTTCTTGCAGTACTTTTGGCGACTTCGGGGGCGATTTCAATAGACACCACTGCGCAGATGTCTTTCAAATCACCCACCAAACTCACAATTAAAAGCAGGTTTGAAATCGTGCGAGTTCAGCTGAATGATTTCAAACCCCCCTCCAATGTGAACCTACCCTTAAAGAGATATTAACCACTTCTGGACTGGAAGGATTTGCCCCCTTAATGACCAGGCCATTTTTTGCGATTCGGCACAGCGTTACTTTAACTGATAACTGCGCGGTCGTGCGACACTGTACCAAAATAAAATTGATGTCCTTTTTTTCCCCACAAATTACTTTCTTTTGGTGGTATTTGATCACATCCGCGGTTTTTTGATTATGCGCTATTAACAAAAAAAGAGCAATGATTTTGATAAAAAAGAAAAACTGTATTTTTCACTTTCTGCTATATAACATTCGCAATAAAAAAAATTAAAAAATCAAATTTTTTCATCGTTTTTGACTAATGTGTATTCTGCCACCTATTTTTTGTAAAAAAAAATCCCAATAAGTGTATTTTTATTGGTTTGCACATTTACATTATTTATTGTTACTAGTAATGGCAGCAACATTGCGGTGGACAGATCGGCCCCCTAACTGACATTTTTGACACTTTTGGGGGGAGCAGTGACATTACTACAGTAATCAGTTCTAAAAATATGCACTGTTACAATAATAATGACACTGGCAGGGAAGGGATTAACACCAGGGGCGATCAAAGGGTTAATTGTGTACCTAGCAGGTGATTCTAAATGTGTGGGGGCCAGACTTGGTGGATGGAAATAACAGGAACACAGGAGCCCTGTTTCAATCAGTGACAGATGAGCGATGTGCCGTTTATACAACGGCACACCACCTTCTGTCAGTCCCTGCAGCGATCGCCGGGTTCCTGGTG
>NC_138773.1:75646518-75979018 GCF_965119305.1 Pelophylax lessonae | reverse complement strand
TGAGGATGGAGCATGCAAGCATGTTCTTTTCTAAGCCCATAAATGGGTAATTTCCAGTCGCCATCATATAGACTATAACTCCCAGGGAGAAATAGTCAGCGGGATATCCATATGGCTGCTCCAAATAGATCTGTGGAAATATCAAAAAGAATAGAACGGTCATTAACCACTTCTGGACCGGAAGATTTTCCCCCTTAACTGCTTGCCGACCGCCCGCCGCAGTTGTACAGCGGCAGTCTGGTGCTCCCAGGCAAAATGCCGTACATGTACGGCGCTAGCCTGGAAGGAGCTAGGGGGCGATTGAGTGCCGCCGGAGGCGCGCTCCCGCCCCTGCTCGTTGGCTGGGGAGCCAGCACGTGTGCCTGGCGGCTCCGATGCCTGCCGGCCACTCGCGATCTTCCTCTGTAGTGGGAGAAGGACAGATGGCTGATGTAAACACAGCCGTCTGTCATTCTCACTAAAGTAATCACAGAGGCTATGCGTTCCTGCTATGTAGGATCGCATGTCTCTTGTGATTACATCACAAGCCACGCCCCCCACAGTTAGAATCACGCACCTAGGGTCACACTTAACCCCTTGATCACCAGAAAAGTTAACCCCCTTCCCTGCCAGTGTCATTTTTACAGTAACAGTGCATATTTATAGCACTGATTACTGTAGTAATGTCACTGGTAATCCCAAAAGTGTAAAAAATGTCAGTCGGGTCCGATCTGTCCGCCGCAATGTCGCGGTCCCGCAAAAAAAAAAACGCAGATCGCCGCCATTACTAGTTAAAAAAAACAATAAAAATGACATAAATCTTTCCCGTAGTTAGTATACGCAATAACTTTTGCGCAAACCAATCAACATAAGCTTATTGCGATTTTCTTTTTACCAAAAATATGTAGCAGAAAACAAATTGGCCTAAAACGTTAAAAAATTTAGATTTTTTATTTTTTTTTGAGAATTTCATATAAAAAATGTGAAAAATATTAATATTTTTTCAAAATTGTCGCTCTTTTTTTGTTTATAGCGCAAAAAATAAAAATCGCACAGGTGATCAAATACCACCAAAAGAAAGCTCTGTTTGTTGGAAAAAAAGGTCGTCAATTTCGTTTGGGTACAGCATCACACGATCGCGCAATTGTCCATTAAATCAGGCAGTGCCGAATCGCAAAATAGGGCCTGGTCTTTGAGCAGCCAAATCTTTCGGGGCTAAAGTGGTTAATAACCAGGCCATTTTTGCGATTCGGCACTGCGGTATATTTTTAATGGAAAATTGCGCGGTCATGCGCCGCTGTACCCAAATAAAATTGATGTCCTTTTTTTTCCCACAAATAGAGCTTTTTTCTGCTCGATTATATTTTACGCGCTATAAACAAAAAAAGAGCGACAATTCTGAAAAAAAAATTATATTTTTCACATTCTGCTATATAACATTCCCAAAAAAATTTAAAAATCAAATTTTTCATAATTTTAGGCCAACTTGTATTCTGTTACAAATTTTTGCTAAAAAAAAAAATCCCAATAAACGTATTTTGATTGTATTGCGCAAAGGTTATCGCGTCTACAAACTAGAGAAAAGATTTTTGTAATTTTTATTTATTTTATTTTATTTTTTTACTAGTAATGGCCGTGATCAGCGATTTGTAGCGGGACTGTGACACTGCGGAGGACAGATCAGACCCCTAACTGACATTTCTTACACTTTTGGAGGGACCAGTGGCATTACTACAGTAATCAGTGCAAAAAATATTCATTGTTACTGTAATAATGACACTGGCAGGGAAGGGGTTAACCCAGGGGCAATCAAAAGGTTAAGTGTGAGCCTAGTGGGTGTTTTCTACCTGTGGGGGTGCATGGGTTAATAAAATCAATACAGAGACCTGTGTTCCTAAATAGGAGGAACACAGGAGCTCTGCATTGATACCAGAGAGAACAACGGTCTGCTGTGTTTACAAGAGCAAACCGCTGTTCTCTCTTTAAGGGGAGTGATTACGGGTGCCCGGTGGCAATAGTGGCCCCTGGCCCCATGGATCGGCTTCCCCACTTGCGAGTGGGCACCCACGATGGCTCCCGCAGAATACCTTAAGGTCATACGTGGAAACCTGCTGACCTGCCACCGTATAACTGCAGCAGCTGGTCGGCAAGTGGTTAGTGATTATTTTACGGATAAAAAGAAAGAAAAACCAAAACGATCCAATCAATACTTACCTCTGGTGCCCTGTACCTTGGAGTGCCGACCGAGTCATAAAGAGCCTTGTAAATAGGGCTCACACCTATTGCTGATAAGCCAAAGTCGCCGATTCTCACATGTCCAACGCTATCCATCAGAATGTTATCTGGTTTGAGATCGCGGTGTACAATCCCACGGCCATGAAGGAACTGCAGGCCACAAATGATCTCTGCAGTGAGGAATCTGATAGGGAGACAGAAAAGATTGATGGTAAGCATTATGTATGGTAATCTAAGCCAAAAAATAACAAAAAATTTACCCTCACGCTTCAATTATCATTAATAGTCATGTATGCGTGCTATAACCAAATCATGTTGAAATTCTGCCAGTAACAGCAGAATTTATCACACTACACAGAAGTGGTTTATATGAATATTTAAAATCACTGATGAATTTGTAGGAAATACACATGGTAAATTCTCTGAAACTGTTTTTTGTGATAGTAAAAATGTCCAATGATTGAATGTGATTGTACAGTTTCTTTTAACTTGTATAGCTGGCCATACATTAAGCAATTTTGTAGGAAAAAAAATTGCCCAATTCCCTCATCAGCACAGTCAGTGTTGATGAATTCCTTCTGTGGAGCTTCTGTATTTTGACAGCGAGAGGTTTCCCAGCAGTCAGAATACAATGATCCCTGCCAGTGACTATAGCATGAAAAAACCAGACAGGCTGGTTGTACAGGAGTCATTCAACTTCAGTACAACCAGCCTGCCCAAAGATGGATGGAAATTCAGCTGTTCCCTGCTCAACTGGCTGAATTGTAATCCATCTATGGCCAGCTTATGTAAGGCCAAAACAGGAAGCAATACAAAAAAGCTTCCCCGCTCCATCCAAAATCCAAAAAATGTGTTACATTTACAAACTAACTTTAACAAAAATTATGTTATGCAAGGACCTGTTAGACCTATCTTCTACCTTCTCTCCGCGATCTCATATCTAGGACAAGCCTACACTTTAATGTGATCTATGTAAAGTACTATGTTCTACCTTCATCCCTATTATCATGGTACCCTATTGTCTTACTTCTCTCATATCTAGGAAAAGCCTACAGGTTGATTTGATCTATCTCTAGTACTATGTTCTACCTTCATCCCTGTTATCATGGTACCCTATTGTCTTATCTATTTCATATCTAGGACAAGCCTACACTTTAATGTGATCTTTCCAGAGTACCATGTTCTACCTCTCCCTGTTATTATGGTATCCATTGTCTTACCTTGTTGTTGCGATATCTAGTGGTGCTCTTTCCAATAAGAATCCTATCAGGTCTCCACCGCTCAGATATTCCATGGCGAAGAATACATTATCCTGCACAGAAGAAAGAAATATCAAAGTTAAAAATTTGTTTCTATGGAATCCCTCTGCAATCTTGGGTAGGTTGTGAGAAAGGTAGGTGTCCAGTAGCAGTATTTTGAGAGGCTAACTATTTCACACCGACCTCTCCCACAAAATAAGGTAGAGTCACTTACCTCTGTCTGGAAGGCACCATATACATTGATGCAGAATTGGCTGGTATGAACTTCCTGCAGAATTCGGCTCTCATTGAGGGTCTCATTGACGTAATATTTGTTCTTGGTCATGATTTTGAGAGCCAGCAGTTCATCGGTGGAGGTGTGTGATGCCAAAACCACCTGGAGTAGACAGAAGGAGAGAGAATTATAGTTGACAATTACAGAAGTTCATTCACATTGTTTAATCACTTGCCGACTGCCGCACGACTGTTTACTGCGGCAGTCAGCCTCTCCTGGGCAAAGTGACGTAGTACTACAGGCTCGTGGGCGAGCGCACGATGCCGGCGGCGTGCTCCCGCCCCCGCTTGTTCCCTGCCTAGCCAGCGCGTGTGACCGGCGGCTCCGATGTCCGCTGGCCACTCTCAATCTCCCACAGGAGAGGGAGAAAGACAGACGGCTGTTGTAAATACAGCCGTCTATAATTCTCCCAGAAGTAATGACAGAGGCTAAGCGATCCTGCTATGTGATCGTATGTCTCTGTGACTAATTCACTAGCCACGCCCCCTAACAGTTTGAATCACGCCCCCAGGGACACACTTAACCCCTTGATCAACAATAAAGTTAACCCCTTCCCTGCCAGTGTCATTTTTACAGTAACGGTGCATATTTATAGCACTGATTACTGTAGTAATGTCACCGGTACCCCCAAAAGTGTCAAAAATGTCAGTCAGGGGTCCGATCTGTCCGCCATAATGTCGCAGTCCCGCAAAAAAAATCGCAGATCGCCGCCATGACTAGTTAAAAATATAAATAAATAAAAATGACATAAATCTTTCCCGTAGTTAGTAAACGCAATAACTTTTACGCAAACCAATCAAAATACGCTTATTGCGTATTTTGTAGCAGAAAACAAATTGCCCTAAAATGTTAAAAAAATTAGATTTTTACATTTTTTTTGAGAATTTCATATAAAAAAATGTGAAAAATATTATTTTTTCAAAATTGTCGCTCTTTTTTTGTTTATAGCGCAAAAAAAAAATCGCACAGGTGATCAAATACCACCAAAAGAAAGCTCTGTTTGTGGGGAAAAAAAGGACATCAATTTCATTTGGGCACATCGTCGCACAACCGTGCAATTGTCCGTCAAATTCACGCAGTGCCGAATCACAAAATAGGGCCTGGTCTTTGAGCAGCCAAATCCTCCAGGGCTTAAGTGGTTAATATTTCATCTATGGGTGTAACCCCCCCCCCCCCAAACCCAGTATGGAACATGAGCTTTGCTGATTGGAGAACTCTAGCCTGGACTTATCAGGGGGCGTGTTAAACCACTGTAGAGAGATCACTGCTTCCCAACAGAGAGCAAATACCCCACTCTGCAGCATGTTAGCAGAGGACAGGCTTTTCTACTTTGGCTTTAGCTGCTTTTTATAAAAAATTAACTGTAAAACCTTTTATTTTGATGCACCTGGAATGCGTTTAGAGTTAGAGTTAAATAAAAATATGAATTGGGCTTTTAGTGTCGGTTCACACATATGCGATGTGTGAACTCTGCCAATCCATTACGGGTTCCCGCATCGCATTTAAATCGCTGGCAGTTCACACTGCCATATGTGAATTGCTGGGGGTGTCAATACAAAGTTAACAACACCCCCAGATCAGTTCGCATATTGCAGTGCAAACTGTCAGTTTGAACATGAATCGGATCGCAGTGGCGTGAACCACCATTCGATCTGATTCTACTGCGGACCCAAAAAAAGGATCCTGTGTGTGTTGTGTCTGAATCCGATGCAAATTCATCCATACAATCTGTATGGCTGAATTCACATTGCACAAACATCTCATGTGATTTTCAGAGCAGTGCGCTCCGAATCATATTCGATGTCTGTCATCGCTATAGTGTGAACCGGGACTAAAGTGTATGCCCAGGTCTGCAGCAGCCACATACACAGAAATTAAAATACTTTTCTGCAGTGGAGAAGGGGGAGGGGATTTCTGTCTGTACCCTTATTTCAGATTCACAATTTCTTCCTATCTGGTGAAATCAGCATCAGCAGGACAGGAAGTGAGGGAAAATTTCTCCAACGGAGCCCCAGACAGTGATAAAACCCGACAGGGGTTCTAATCCTCCTCCACTCTATCTGAACATTTTAAATCAGGGAAAAGATCTGACCACTTACCTTTCCAAAACTACCGGCTCCGAGGAAGCGATGGAATCTGAAGCCATCCAATGTGATTGGGACAATCTCCCCAGTGCTGAGGGGTGTCTCAATCTCAATGTCCATTTTTGGCGAAGTCTCAATCTCAATGTCCATTTTTGGTGAAGTCTCAATCTCAATGTCACGTTTTGGTGAAGTCTCAATCTCAATGTCACATTTTGGTGAAGTCTCAATCTCAATGTCACATTTTGGTGAAGTCTCAATGGGAATATCACTTGTGGCTGATATCCCAATTCCGCTTTCTGGTGAATGCTCAATGTGAACATCACATGTTGGTGAAGTCTCGATGGGGAGTTTACACTCAGTCTCGATCACTGCGGCAAGCCTGCCGTGTGAGCTGGGTCTGTGGTAAATTCCATACATATCTGCAATAAAAAAGAGGAATTGGATTTAGCACCTTAACCTTCATTTGATCTATTTTTATTTATACAACATCAAATTATAGAGAGATAAGTTGAAAACTCCAGTGCCAGGAACAAGAAATAAACCCGACACGGCAGGGACATAGGGGCAGCTATTCCATTGTTATATGTATATTCATTTCTATATTTATATTTAAGCACCCTATTTTGGGTACACATTTCAACAGATTCAGCGCTACTCCATATATTTTGACCATCACAGGGGCAGCTATTGTTATCCTTCATAATAAAACGCTGGTTTGCCTGGCACTTATCCCAATCCACTGATTGTGATAGTTTCTCAAAGTCAGAGAGTCAAGAAGCCACCAACAAGTATTTTCAGCAGTGTGACGATAACCTTTCATTGTTAAATGAGTGGGCCAATCACAAAGGAAGTTGCATAGTTGCATCAGGAAGAAGTGATGTCATCTCCCTGGTTGTGCATTGTGGCAGGGGTTTGTGAATTAGGGATAGACCGATATGTTTTTTTCAGGGCCAATACTGATACTGATATATTGGTCACAACGTATCGGTATCGGCCGATATGGGCCGATATTTTGTACATCCTATGTCAGGGACCAAGACTAGTCTTCTCCTCCTCCAACCATTAGGTGGCGATGCTCATGTAGGGGTAAAATGGTGTCACATAGCATAATTCCGTTTAGTAATGTTATTGAATATACCACTCACATAATGTACAAAAGATATAAGCAATTCCACATTGGGTGCGATATCGGGTGGGTGGGAGATGTAGCGGTTGAGGGACGGAGCGGTATTGAGTGGATGCCGAACGGAGCGGTATCACCCGGGTATCACTTACGGCAAGTGGGTGAGAGATGCAGATCTGCTAATGTGGAATTGCTTATATCTTTTGTACATATGTGAGTGTCATATTTAATAACATTTCTAAATGGAATTATGCTATTTGACATCATTTTAACCTTATATGAGCAATATTTGGAATATCAGTAATATCGGCCATTCCGGGGCCGATATCGATATATTGGCAAAAGTGAATATCGGCCCTCCGATAATCAGCTTTGCCGATAATCGGTCGATCCCTATTGTGAATCATCAGACCGGCAAATGACAAATATATTTGAGTACAAAAGCAAGGACTTTGTTAACTGGCAATGCTGCTCAGAAAGTGTGACTGGATCCCCAACCGTTTACACCCGCCGCTCCATAGAGAAGAATGGAGGTTCATTTTGGGTCCACCTGAAAAACAGCGGAGCAGATGGGAACGTCCGTGTGAAAGGAGCCTATAGAATAATGTCTGTCAGCTGGGGGTAGGAAGTAGCTAGGAGTGATGCCTGTCAGCAGAAGGTATGGAGTAGAGGCCTGTGGTATGTATGTATGTATGTATGTATGTATGCTGGGGGGTGGGAATTGGCTGATGAATGGTATCTGTGGGTTGGGAAATGGTTGGTCAGTGATATAAGTTTGAGGAGGTAACATGGGAAGTGGTGTTCTGGGTAGTGGTGAGTGTGAAATGGATGATGTGTGTCTGCGTTTAGGTTTCTTTCACATTTGCGGTAGCGATCTGGAGGATTGCCTTTCAGAGGGTGGTATAGAAGCAGCTGACAGGTATCCAGGAGGTGCTACCGCTGCCTCTTGGTGCCTGTTTTTCTGTTTTTTGTTTTTTTTTCTTTTTTGCTTAATGGCAATTTTACATTGGGTCAGGCATTGAAGTCAGTGGGTGAATTTGACAGATGGTACAGCCTGAGTTAAAAATTGTTAGGATTTGGGTGTGTTGGCAGGGTGCGGTAAAACCACAGCTCAGCCGCCCCCTTGGCTACTCATGTGAAAGAGCCCTCAGCCCCCATTCACTTTGGTGCGACTTGTCATGTGATTTGACAGGTCCAAATTACATGACAAGTGGTACCCTATCTTTGCCAATGGAACTGTTCAAATCGGTGCGACGCTTGATTTGCAAGAAAGTTCCTGCACTATTTTTGTCGATTTTAGGTGCGATTTCCATAGACATCTGTGCATAAAGTTGCACAGATTTGAAACCGTGCTGCATTCAGTGTGATCGGGGGCTTAGAGGTGGAGGGTGGAGTATAGATTTATTAATCTTTAAAGAGGGGAGGACCTTCTGTACACGCAATTACCTCAAACCTACTGACAGAAATGGGTATATCCCATTGGAGAGTTGTCATCATGCCTCCTGGTTGTGCAATATCCCTAAGGGCCAATATATTCGCCTGAGAAGGAATTGCTCACAGAGGCTGATTTCATCTCTCAATCCCAGATTTTGACAGAAAGGTTTGTGCAAAAAGGTTACAATAAGAGTAATCTGAAGGTTGAAATGGAGAAGGTCAGGAACTTAGATAGGAGTGTCCTTATAGGTGATTCCATAAAAGAGACAGTGAAAGGTAAACAGGAATTCAAAATCATCCTTGACTACAATGTTCATTATAAAAAAGTTGAGAAGATCATCTCCAAATACTGGGGAATTCTCCTTAGGGATCAGATATTGGGTCCAGTCCTGCCCCCACTCCCACAGTTTATCTATCGGCGGCCCCACACTTTGAGGGATAAAATTGCCCAAGGGTTATGGGAAAAAAAAATTGCCCAAGGGGTGGTTGATCCCCCTGTTTTAAAGGAGAAAAAGCTTTTTTCTTTCCTTTCCTTTTTTTTTGCGTGCGGAAGATGTTCTGCATGCAAGCATGCCAAACATAACATCAAAAAACGTAAGGAATTTATCGCTTATAGCACAGGGAAACAATATAACATCAGGGACCTCATTACATGCAATACGGAAGGTGTGGTATATATGTTGGAATGTAACCGCAGCTTCCAATATGTAGGCAGGGTGTCGAGAGCCCAACATGTGAGAGTTGCTGAACATCGGTAACATTAAGAAAGGAAAAGTCACACATAGTGTGTCCAAGCACTTCCGTATCCATCATAATAGAGATCCCAGAGAACTATAATTCTGGGCCATTGAACGTGTTAAGAAGCACTGGAGAGGAGGTCATTTTATCAGACAGCTTAGTCAGCGCAAATCATTTTGGATTTTTGAAACAGGGGTGTTGTCCCTGTTGGGGTTGAACGAGGAGTTCGACCTCAACTGCTTCATCTCTGACAGATAATCTTGAGGGGTTTAATATTTAATGGTTTTAGTTTCTTTGTTTTTATGTATTTATTATATGTATTTTGTTTCTCTATTTTGTTTTTGTGGGTGTAAGATCAGTAGTGATGGTGGTGGGTGATTATGTTAACCTCCTTAGCGGTATTCCCGAGTGTGGCTCAGGGTGGAATTTCAGTGCCATTAGCGGTAACCCTAAGCCACACTCAGGGTACCGCCAGGGAGCATCGCTGGATCCTGGAAGAGGGGTTACTTACATTGTCCCCGGGATCCCGCGATGTGTTCCTGCAGCATACGGCGGCCGGATCTTGCACCTGATGCTCTGTGCCCCGGCTTGTGTTCCCTGCGAGTGTCATGTCGCAGGGGGGTGGAACCGGCGGCAAATTTGAAAAGTAAAACACAAACACACTGATATATTGTAATCCTATTGGATTACATTACTAAATAAAATGACATTAGTTTGCCCCAAATGCCCTTGCCTGCAGTTTTACTGTACTATATATATATATATATATATATATATATGTATATTTATATGTGTGTGTGTGTTTGTGTCTGTGTGTGTATATATATATATATATATATATATATATATATATATATATAATATATGTATACATATATATTATATATATATATATACACACACATGTATATATATATATATATATATATATATATATATATATATACTTTAACTTTTTTATAGTTGTTTATTATACTATAATTTGTGATCATACCCGAGATGTTATAAAGAAGAATGCACAGTAAAAAAAAATCATATGTAAATAGTTGGTTTGGGCTGCTCATCCTTAACCGCTTTCCGACTGCGCACAGTATATTTACTGCGGCAGTCAGCCCCGGCCAGGCAGAGTGACGTCACTAGCCTGGGACCGGCTTTTGAGCCAATAGCGGGCGAGCGCGCGCCCGCCCCGGCTCGTTCACAGAGGAGTCCGCGCGTGTGACCACCGGCCCCGATGTCCGCCAGTCACACTACGATCGTCGGTAGAGCGGGAGAAAGGCGGGCGGCTTATGTGAACAAGCCGCCTGTCATTCTCCCCTGTGTAAAAATGGAGATCAGACGGTTCTACTATGTAGAACCGTTGATCTCTGTTTTTACAATAGGAGACATGTCCCGCCATCACAGTTAGAAACACGCCCCTAGGACACACTTAACCCCTCCCTCTCCAATACAGTTAACCCCTTCCCTGCCAGTGTCATTTTTACAGTAACAGTGCATATGTATAGCACTGATTACTGTAGTAATGTCACTGGTACCCCCAAAAGTGTCAAAAATGTCAGTCAAGGGTCCGATCTTTCCGCCGCAATGTCGCAGTACCGCAAAAAAATCGCAGATTGCCGCCATTACTCGTTAAAAAAAACCCACCAAAAATGACAAAAATCTTTCCCTTTGTTAGTAAACGCGATCATTTTTGCGCAAACCAATCAAAATACGCTTTTTGCAATTTTTTTTACCAAACGTATGTAGCATAAAACAAATTGGGCGAAAATGTTAAAAAAATTTAGATTTTTACATTTTTTTAGGGGAATTTCATATAAAAAATGTGAAAAATATTGTTATTTTTGCAAAATTTACGCTCTTTTTTTGTTTATAGCGCATGATCAAAAAATCGCACAGGTGATCAAATACCACCAAAAGAAAGCTCTGTATGTGGGAAAAAAGGACGTGAAATTCGTTTAGGTACAGCGTCGCACGACCGCGCAATTGTCCGTTAAAGTCACGCAGTAAAAAATCGCAAAAAACCCCCTGGTCAGGAAGGGGGTAAAATCTTACGGGGCTTAAGTGGTTAAGAATTACATGCAAAATAATGGTACCGCTTTCAACACCTAAAATCGGAAACAATCACACTGCCAGGGAGGTTAATTGAATCTGTAGTAGGTTTGGTTATCTTTGTTAGAAAAGCATTTTCTCATTTGTTGTCATTTTTAAATTTACCAGTAGATGGCAGTGTGAGGCCTTTTGTGTCCCAGCCATAGACTGACACTTGATGCTATTTAAAGCGGAGTTCCACCCAAAAGTGGAACTTCCGCTTTAGGGAGTCCTGACCCCCCGACATGCCACATTTGGCATGTCATTTTTGGGGGGGGGGGGGAGCGGGTACCTAGTTTTGACAGGTACCCGCTCCCACTTCCGCTCGGAGCGCCGCGGCGCCCTGAGCGGAAGTTCTCCTCTCCCCCTCCCTCCCTACAATCTTCTGGGACACGTCAGAGGTCCCAGAAGATTGCCGGCCAATCACGGCACGCAGCGCGACTCGCGCATGCGCAGTGGGTACCCGGCTGTGAAGCCGCAAACTGTAACAGCCGGGTGCCCACAGCAGTGATGCCGGCGCCGAGGGAGAGGATCGAGGCTTCCGGCGGCCGCATCGCTGGACCATTGGACAGGTGAGTAAATGGCTGGAACTCCGCTTTAAGGAAGAGGGTGACGGCGAGACTTCCCACCCCCGCTGATGAATTCCCTCATTGGACGATACATGTACGGGAGGTGGAGCCGCTCCTCACCCACTGCCATCCTCTGATCAGCTGTAGTCGGAAGCTGTGAGTGTCGCAGCGGCACTGCGTCTCCTGTCACCAGAGGGCAGTGTTACCGGAGAGAGCTGTTCTGTTATCATCTGCTTTTCTCTATGGAAGTGCGCTCCTGTCTTTTATGCTTTAAATAAACAGTTCAAAACGGAGAGCGCTTAGATTGGCTTTTTATTTCATGTTGTGATTATCGGTGAGTGGAATCAGTCCGGATTTGACCAGTTCCCTGTATAAAGCGGTGGGGGTGAGGAATCGGCCTCTGGTGTTTAACCCTTTCAGGGAAAGCGCTGATTTTTATATTTCAGGTGAGCGCGGTGTAATCACAGGTGGAGGGGATCGATCGGTTTCCATTTTTCCTGCACCATATGGACTGTTCTGGGACTTCTGGCTTTTATTATGGACTATTCCCTCATAATATGATCTGCTGATTGCGCTGCACTGTATATATTAATGGTTCTGTATGAGATAAGAGTCATTTATCTTTGGTGTCCAGCTTGCAGTTTTAGTCTTTAGGCTCCGTTCACATGTTAGCGTATGGATCGCGGGCAGAACCGCCACGATTCCGCCCGCGATCCGGAGATATTTCAAATTGCGGGACGCCTGTGCGTTGCCCGTTGATTTGCAATAGCCCCCCAAACGCTGAGCGATGTTGCTGCGATTTCCACCTGCCGAATCGCGGTAACATCGTGCAAAAAAAATCGTGGGACGAAATACGCTCCAAAGAAGCTCTTTTTTGGGCGTAATGCGTCCCGAGATTTTTTTTTGTGCGATGTTACCGCGATTCGGCAGGCGGAAATCGCAGCAACATCGCTCAGCGTTTGGGGGGCTATTGCAAATCAACGGGCAACGCACAGGCGTCCCGCGATTTGCAATAATCGCCAGATTGCGGGCGGAATCGCGGCGATTCTGCCCGCGATCCATACGCTAACATGTGAACGGAGCCTTAGGTTCATCTGTCTGCGCTGATTGTTTTCTGTCTTTTTGTACACTCAGTATACAGATCCAATACAGTTAAAAAACATTTTCTTTTCTTTCTTTTTTTTATTTTAAATCTCCTTGTACACAGCAAAAAATAACTGACATTTTGTTATAAAGGAACCTGTCCTGGTTTGTTAGCTTTGTAAATTCTGCCTGTACACTCCGTATACAGATCTTATACAATAACAGGTTGCTTTTTTTTTAAAATCTCCTTGTACTCAGCAAAAAATAACTGACATTTTTTCCCAAAGGGACCCTGTCTTGGTTTGTTAGCTTTGTGAATTCTGCCTGAATGTGACCCGTCATACATGAGAAAAAAGGATAACATGAAAGGGTTTCAGCCGCCATGTATCTATAAATATTCACAATACTTACCCATAGAGTCTTCTGTCTGATCTGGTCCAAATCCGTAAAAACATCCAGCAGCCGCTCTAATGCAGCCGCGTAGGAAAGCCCGAAAACTCTTCAGTTTTGTGGGCATCTTGGTTGGGGGATCTGCCAGCTGTTCAATGATCTCCCCTTCCATATGTGTCTGTATATCATTGGTGTTCATATGATAAACAGGTCGTTTGCGCTGAAATAACTTCATTATGTAGAATAATGAACGCTCTGAGGGTGTCACAATGAAATCACAAAGAAATCAATGTGAAGGAAATTGCTAGAATGGAATTGCAATAACACAACCGCCAGAGTAGAAACAGGTCTGTACAGGTACAGTGAGCGCTCTGTTTCTGCCAGGATCTTTCCCGCCGCCTCCTTATATAGGCTGCTCCCAGCCATGGCTCCTCCCAGCCATGGCTCCTCCCAGACATGACTCCTCCCAGCCATGACTCAGCAAAAAATAACTGACATTTTTTTTTCTTAAAGGGACCCTGTCCTTGTTTGTGAGCTTTGTGAGTTCTGCCGGTACACTCAGTATACAGATCCAATACGCTAGCAGAAGTTCTTTTTTTTTTTTTTTTTTTAATCTCCTGGTACTTAGCAAGAAAAAAACTGATGTTTTTTCTCTGTTAGCTTTTTTAATTCTGGCTGTACACTCAGTATACAGATGCAATACACTTAGAGAATTGATTTATTTATTTTTTTTTTTAATTCTTCTTATACTCAGAAAAAAATAACTGACATTCTTTCTTAACCACTTCCGGATCGCCTGTCGTGTATTTATGTCACTAATTTGCTGTTAAATACTGGCGTTTAGGCAGCAGATAACTGCCATAACCCTGGTGTTTTTTTACACAGCAGGCAGTCTGCATTAACATAAAGGTGGTCCCAGCTGCGGATTCGCCACAGGATCACTTTTATGGGACGCAGGAGAGGTGCCCAACCCCCTCCTACCGCTTCCCGGTTTACTCTATGCCCTTGGAGGACCAGAGCGACGTCAAACATCACTTCCACCCATTGTCCTTAAAGGGCCAATTTTTTTTTTTTTGGAAAAAAAAAAATACTTTTTTGTTTATACTGCTTTTAAATGTAAATGTTAGATCTGAGGTCTTTATGACCCCAGATCTCACATTAAAGAGGACCTGTCCTGCTTATTTCTATTACAAGGGATGTTTACATTCCTTGGAGTAGGAATAAAAGTGATCAAAACTTTTATTTTTTAAAGGGACAGTGTAAAAATAAAAAGTAAAAAAAAAAAAAATTTAAAGCGCCCTGCCCCTCCAAGCTTACGTGCAGAAGAGAACGCATACACAAGTCGCCCCCCGCATATGGAAACGGTGTTCAAACCACACATGTGAGGTATCGCGGTGATCATTAGAGTGAGAGCTATCATTCTGGTACTGGACCTCCTCCCTAACTCTAAACTGGTAACCTGTAAAAAAAATTTAAAACGTCTCCATTGGAGATTTTTAGGTACCAAAGTTTGTCACCATTCCACAAACATGCGCAATTTTAAAGCATGACATGTTAGGTATCAATTTACTCGGCCTAATATTATCTTTCACATTATAGAAAAAAATTGGGCTAACTTTACTGTTTTCTTATTTTTTAATTAAAAAAAAGTGTATTTTTTTTCCAAAAAAATTGCGCTTTTAAGACCGTTGGGCAAATACAGTGTGATAAAGTATTGCAATGATCTCCATTTTATTCTTTAGGGTCTTTACTAAAAAAAAAATATATATATATATATATATATATATATATAATGTTTGGGGGTTCTAAGTAATTTTCTAGCAAAAAATACTGATTTTAAAACTTGTAAACAATTGTCAGAAATAGGCCTTTTCCTTAAGGGGGTAAAGGGACCCTGTCCTGGTTTGTTAGCTTTGTGAATTCTGGCTGTACTCTCAGTATACAGATCTATTATGGTAGCAGAAGATTTTTTTTTTTCAATTAACCGCTTAAGGACCGCCCCACCTACATATACTGCAGCAGGGCGGCCCTTATGTGCGAAATCACATACCTGTACGTGATTTTTTTTCTTCAGTTCTGGGACGCATGCGTGCTGCTGGAGCCCTGCTCCTGCTGTGATTGAAAACAGTGGGAGCCAATCAGTGGGTCCGGTGGACCCGATGACCACCAGAAACCCGGCGATCGTTCCAAGAGTGGCAGAACGTCAGTCTTGATATGTAAACAAGGCAGATCGCCATTCTGCTAGTAAGGAAGACAGAGATTTGTGTTTCTGCTTTCTGTACATTAAAGAGGTAAAATAAGAGAAAAACAAAATTTAAAGCGCCCCGTCCCTCCAAGCTCGCGCACAGAAGCGAATGCATACACAAGTCACGCCCACATATGTAAACGGTGTTCTAACCACACATGTGAGGTATCGCCGCGATCGTTCGAGCGAGAGAAATAATTCTAGCCCTAGAACTTCTCTGTACCTCTAAACCTGTAAGAATTTTTAAAGCATCGCCTATGGAGATTTTTAGGTACCAATGTTTGTCGCCATTCCATGAGCGTGCACAATTTTGAAGCATGATATGTTGGGTATCTATTTACTCGGCGTAACATTATCTTTCACATTAAAGAAAAAAATTGGGTTAACTTTACTGTTTCTTTTTTTTAAATGCAGTGAAATGTATTTTTTCCAAAATATATGTGTTTGAAAGACTGCTGCGCAAATACCGCATGACAAGAAATATTGCAATGACCGCCATTTTATTCTCCAGAGTCTTTGCTAGAAAATGACCTAGAACCCCCAAACATTATATATATTTTTTTGGCAAAGAATACTGATATTAACTTGTAAACAAGTGTCAGAAATAGGCCTGGTCCTTAAGTGGTTAAAACAACGCAGTGGCATATCACAAAAATCGCGTGCTCAGGAAGGGGGAGAACCTTCCGAAGATGAAGTGACAGTTTTTTTTTTATTAGGGCAATATATGGAAACTGTGCAGGGCAGTATAAACTAGCAGGACAGTAAGTGGTGTCATGTTAGTGCAGTGAGCAGTACACCACCTGACATTGTGCGAGTTTTCTTCTCTTTATTAATATCAGTTGGTGTCCTTTTTTTTTTTTAATGTTTATTATTATGTAAATAACAGCTCCACAGAATGTGACTGCATTTTTGCTTTCCCTCACTAAATATGGCTGCCGCCATCACTGCCCTCTAGACTGCGTATACAATATCATTGCATGACATGAAGTGAACAGGGATATGGTGGAAGGCGAGACCAATGGGAGCGCTATGGAAATCAGCCTGCCAATGGTGTGTGAGGCTGTAGAAGGTCACCAAGGTGCGGAGTGTTGTGGTGAGAGGCGGTGGCTGAGTAGACATTTCCAGGGATAGTGACACCACGGATGAGGCTGTGAGGGGCGCCTGTGATGACGCCTCTATATGTAAGAGGTGAGGAGGGACGGCAGGAGCAGCTCACATACAGGAACTCCTCCTATTTATATATAGAAATGTTTTCAAATGACCACAACATTATTGACAAGCAAGGCTTTATACACACACAGGCCCCACAAAGGGGGCACTTGGCAAAAGCATTTAAATTGATTAAACCTGATTGGTTGGCAGGCCACCACCTGACACATCCATAGACATACTGCCATTCAGTGGGCACCACATTACCTTACACTGGCCTATTCATTACAATGGCAGGAAGGGACAGCAGTGTGGGGGCAACGGAGGATAAAACAACTATGGCGCCGGATTAATTCCTGCACCCGCCGCCCTATGTATGAGGCCTTCAGGTGCCCTTTTTTTAGGGCCGAGCAGCAGAGGGGTCATTTAAAGTGCTTGTAAAGACTTAAACCCTTCTGTGCTGCACCTCCCCCCCCCCCCCCCCCCAGAACCCCCCTTTTAATTACCTGAACCCGATCCGATCCAGCAATGTGCACGAGCGCAGTGACTCCCGCCGCTGTCTCTCTCCTCATTGGATAGATGGATAGCAGCAGGAGCCATTGGCTCCCACTGCCTTCAATCAAAACTGGTGACAGGGCGGGGCCGAGTCCTGCCATCTGTCTCATTGTACGCAGAGGGACTCGGGAGCGAGCACATATAAGTGAACCCAGGGAAAGCGGCTTTCCATGGGGACACCCAATAAAGAGGGGGGCCCGGAGCTCTGGTGGGGGACCCCAGGAGAGGAGGATCGGGGCTGCTCTGTGCAAAACTATTACACAGAGCAGGCAAGTATGACGTTTGTGTTTGTTTTTTTTTTTTAATCAAACGTTTACAACCACTATAAAGCTAAACCTCCAGCCTTCCCTTCAGTGCTGCACAGTTGCACGGCTCCTCTCCTGGACTGAAATGGGTCTGTGAGCTTGTCACAATGTATATTAGAAGTTATATAGAGCCTGCTTTATTTCCTGGCTGGCAGACATCCAGCAATATCTAGCCCTTTCCTCCTCAGCCTGACTGTCTTTGGCCCGCCCCCTTTTATTCATTTGATTTCAGTTATGGAGGCAGAGCATCACATGTGGGTGTTACCTTGGGGGGTTTGTATGCAAATATATCCCACCTGGGAACGCCCACCCCTCCAGACTGACACCCTCCAATCAAGAGTCTTTATATTTGCATAACTCCTCCCAAAAGCCAGCCCACTGCTTTCATCAGGGCTGAGGGTTCCTAAGAGGAGCACTGAGGCGGGGGGGGGGGCTGTGATATTTTATGTACAGCACCCTGCCAGCCCCCCCCCCCATGATGATCCAGCCTGCATGGTATAGAAAAGCTGTTTGCTAAATGCACATCCAACCATGCGTCCTATGAGCACCTACCTGCATTTTACAGGGGTGGTTCACCTTTATAATAAAGATTACAGAGCAGTCTAGGAGCCCCAGAGGGTTAGAAATGATTGTGCAGTGCAGAGAGATTCAGCTTCCCTCACACTACATACCTGGAGAGCAAGGCTTCCCATCCCCTGTCTTTAAACACCCCCAGCAGGCCATGTTTCCAGGATTTCCTTCACTTGGTACAGATGCTTTAAAGCCCAACTCCGGGCAAAAAAAAGTTTTCCCCATGCAGTGGAGCCGTACTTGCACCACACAACTACTCTAGGGGAGAGGAGAGTGGAGATTTACCAACCTGATCCTCCGATCCTCCCAGCACAAGACCGGTCCAGCACCCCCACACTCCAGTGCTTTTGAGTTGTGGACTGTTTCTGACGTCATTACGCCCAGAGCGGGCTCCACGGACCCGGTGTAACGTGAGAATTACCTACCCCGTGAGAAAAACCTACCCCTCGTCACTTCCGGCCAGGAACAGCTGAGCAGCGCAGCAGTGCGCATGCTCACAGCCCCGGATACCTAATGGAAGAGCTGAGGATCAGACTAGTGCGCATGCGCACTAGTCTGAAACGATCTCGGTGTCCGTTAAAAAAACCTACCGACGCGGCGGTGACATAAAATAGCTGTGCTGCACTATGAGTCATCTCCGCTCCTGTCCCGGTCACTTCCCTGATCTTGGCTAGTAAATATAAAAGCGGCTGGCGGCTCCGTGATTTATCTTTTCATACAGCCGCCGCCGCTTTTATATTTAGTAGCCGAGAGCAGGGAAGTGACCGGGACAGGAACGGTGATCACTCGTATTGCAGACCAGCTGTTTTAATTTAACCGCCGCATTAAACACACTGCCGTGCAACCGGAAGTGACGAGGGTAGGTTTTTCTCACGGGGTAGGTAATTCTCACGGAACACCGGAACAGTCCACTGCTGGTCCATGGGGGAGTGCCGTTTTTTAGTGGAATAAAGGATCTGGTGAGTATAAACTTTCTCCTCACCCCTAGACCAATGATTCCCAAACTACGGCCCTCCAGTTGTTCAGGAACTACAATTCCCATCATGCCTAGTCATGTATGTGAATGTCAGAGTTTTACAGTGCCTCATGGGATATGTAGTTCTGCAACAGCTGCAGGGCCATAGTTTGGGAATTCCTGCCCTAGACAATTCACCCCTAGACAAGGTGTTGACCTGTACAGTGCGGGCACAGCCCCACCGCATGGGAATCTTTTTTTTTTTTACTTTTGTGCCTGGAATTGGGCTTTAAATCATTGTCAATGGCTCGGTATTTATGAGAATTACACAATGTCGCACCCTACAAGGTAGAAGCTAGGTAAAGTATAGTGGGCCTCGGCTGCCTAACAGCAGGGCCATGATTTTAAGCTGGGCTGTCATGTCTCCCAGGTGTTGCTATTGAGACTGGGAAGTCTCCCTACTGGCTCCATGAGAAGGGTTCTCATTGGGCAGTGGAGGAAACCCAATCAGTGGCACATTCAGGCCTGTATCTACCCCAGAAAGGCAGATTCTGCCACACAGGATTCTGGGAGTGGGCATAAGTTTGAAGGGAGCGCATGACGCATCGTATTTGGCGGGAAGCAGAGTACCAGAAGGGAGAGTATGGCTGTCTCTCCTCCTGTCAGAAGGAACGGGTGTCTCGGGTGGCTGCCTGAGAGTCCAGAGAGCAGAGCTGAGCTGCAGAGAGGACCCGGTGTGCCGAGAGACCAGCGGAGTTGAGGGGACCTAGTTTCAGGAAAGCATTCCCAGTTTGTGAGTACTGTAACTGCCCCTGGGGGTCTGCCTAGCAGAGAGGGGACCGCTCTGGTGAAGGTCCAAGGGATCCAGGAGCTAGTTAGCGGTAAAGGGGTGCCTAGTGAGAGGACCCTGAAGTGTCAGAGGGGGTGCCTAGTGAGAGGATGCTGAAGTGCAAAGGAGGTGCCACTGCCTGGTAGAGGACCCTGAAAGTGTGAAGGGGGTGCCAGCGGTTGGGCCCTGAAGAGTTAATGTGTACAGCGTGCAGTGTACAGTGTTGAGAATTGCAGCAGTACAAGCAGTTACAAGGAGCTACCTCGGTCAGTGATGGGCTGGAGGGAGCTGTTCACAGGACTTTTGAACTTAATAGAGTGTCAAGAGTCAAGTTTCACTACAGTCCAGGATCTTTTAAGTTAACCAGAGGATTCTAAGTCAAGTTCTAGCACAGTTCAATAGTAATAAAGCAATTTTCAAACGTCAGTAAGCGTTGGTCGGCATCCATCTGGCGTCAAGACAGCGCTAACAGGCATTTTTCTACAAACTGTCCCAGTTTTACCTAGCTGAGCCAGAGGAGTATCCCACTCATTCCCTTCTCCCATCCCCAATATAATATAAACAAAAACAAACCAAAGATGCCCGAAGGGTCATTGTCTCCAATCTCACACTTGGGTATTCAGCTTAAATGGGCTGAAGGTATCAACAGTAACAATGGCAGACCCATATCAGGCCCAATGCCTGGTAAACCTGCTACGCTATATTGTCAAAAGTATTGGGACGCCTGCCTTTACATGCACATGAACTTTAATGGCATCCCAGTCTTAGTCCGTAGGGTTCAATATTGAATTGGCACACCCTTTGCAGCTATATCAGCTTCAATTCTTCTGGGAAGGCTGTCCACAAGGTTTAGGAGTGTGTCTATAGAAATGTTTGATCATTCTTCCAGAAGCGCATTTGTGAGGTCAGGCACTGATGTTTTACGAGAAGGCCAGGCTCGCAGTGTTGTGTCGGGTTGAGGTGCAGGCCAGTCAAATTCCTCGAACCAAAACTTTCTCTTCCATGTCCTTATGGACCTTGCTTTGTGCACTTGTGTGCAGTCATGTTACAACAGGAAGGGGCCATCCCAAACTGTTCCCACAAAGTTGGGAGCATGAAATTGTCCCAAATGTCTTGTTATGCTGACACCTTAAGAGATCCCTTTACTGGGACTAAGAGGCCAAGCCCAAACCCTGAAAAACAACCCCACACCCTAATCCCCCCTCCACCAAAGGATTTGGACCAGTGCACAAAGCAAGGTCCATAAAGACATGGATGAGCAAGTTTGGGGTGAGTCCTGACCTCAACCCAATAGAACACCTTTGGGATGAATAAGAGCGGAGACTGTGAGCCAAGCTTTCTCGTCCAACATCAGTGCCTGACCTCACGCATGCAATGCAATTCTGGAAGAAAGGTAAAACATTTCCATAGACACACTCCTAAACCTTGTGGACAGCCTTCCCAGAAGAGTTGAAGCTGTTATAGCTGCAAAGTGTGGGCCAACTCAAAATGTAACCCTACGGACTAAGACTGGGATGCCATTAAAGTTCATGTGGGTGTAACGGCAGGTGTCCCAATACTTTTGACAATATAGTGTATTTTATCTAAGGGAAAAACCCAAAGCATGGCCTGTTAGGGGTACTTGAAGAATGAAGTTGTGTAACACTGTTGAAGGCCAATCAGGTTTTGGAAATATTGCGTTTATTGTGATTGTAGGGGGATGGTACGTTTAGCATCTCAGAGAAATTATGTTATCAAGTCACATGACTGGGCCATTGACTGCCAGCAGTCGCCATGCACCCTCTCCCCCCCATGTGAGCGCACCTTCTCTTCCCGCTATGTGACCGCACCCTCTCCTCCCCCTATGTGCGCTCACCCTCTCCTCCGCCTATGTGAGCGCACTCTCTCCTCCCCCCATGTAATCTCACCCTCTCCTCCCCCCCATGTGAGCACACCCTCTCCTCACCCACATGTGAGCGCACCCTCTCCTACCCCTATGTGCGATCACCCTCTCCTCCGCCTATGTGAGCGCACTTTCTCCTCCCCATGTGAGCTCACCCTCTCCTCCCCCCATGTGAGCGCACCTTCTCCTCCCACTATGTGAGCGGAACCTCTCTTCCCCCATGTGATTGCACCCTCTCCAACCCCTATGTGAGCGCACTCTCTCTTCCCCCCCCATGTGAGCGCACACTCTCCTCCCCCTATGTGAGCGCACTCTCTCCTCCCCCTATTTGAACCCACCCTCTCCTCCCCCTATGTGAACCCTCCCTCTACTCCTCCTATGTGAGAGCACCCTCTCCTCCCCCTATGTGAGCGCACTCTCTCCTCCCCCCATCTTAGCACACCTCTCCTCCCCCTATGTGAGCACACCTTCTTCTCCCTCTATGTGAGCTCCCCCTCTCCTCCCCCTATGTGAGCACACCCTCTCCTTCCTCTATGTGAGCGCACCCTCTCCTCCCCCAATGTGAGCTCACCCTCTCCTCCCCCTATGTGAGCGCACCCTCTCCTCCCCCTATGTGAGCGCACCCTCTCCTCCCTCTATGTGAGCGCACCCTCTCCTCCCCCTATGTGAGCACACCCTCTCCTACCCCTATGTGCGCTCACCCTCTCCTCCGCCTATGTGAGCGCACTTTCTCCTCCCCCCATGTGAGCTCACCCTCTCCTTCCCCTATGTGAGCGCAACCTCTCTTCCCCCATGTGAGTGCACCCTCTCCAACCCCTATGTGAGCGCACTCTCTCTTCCCCCCCCCATGTGAGTGCTTACTCTCCTCCCCCTATGTGAGCGCACCCTCTCCTCCCCCTGTTTGAACCCACCCTCTCCTCCCCCCATGTGAGCACACCCTCTCCTCCCCCCATGTGAGCACACCATCTCCTCCCCCTATGTGAGCGCACCCTCTTCTCCCCCTATGTGAGCGCACCCTCTCCTCCCTCTATGTGAGCACACCCTCTCCTCCCCCCTATGTGAGCTCACCCTCTCCTCCCTCTATGTGAGCACACCCTATACTCTTTTTGCCACTTCCATGAACAAGAACAAGTGTGGAGCTGCTGTTTCGCTCATCCTTATGCATAACTCCCAACTGTCCCTGATTTCGAGGGACTTGTCCCTGATTTGGAACAAGGACCCTCTGTCCCTCATGGTCTCACCTATATTGTTGTATATAAAATGTACTATTTATCTTTCAAAAACTGTTTCCCAGTGCTAAATCTTTCATCCAATTTATAAATTGCTTAATTTACAAGTTTTAAAAGCCAATATAAAGGAATAATATTGGTTAAAAAAAGCAGTTGTATAATTCTCCTTTAAGGGGGTGTGGCAGGGGGTGTGTCCTATGCCTACATACTTTTGCTAATAGATGTCACTCATTTCCATCTGAGAAACTTGGGAGGTTTGCTTATGTGCAGTGGCTCCTTAGATGCTCCTCATTTATCTTTCAATGGAATACATTGACTCATATCTTGGCTGCAGATAAATGAGCAGCACTTCCCCTCTACTCCCTGGGCATACCGTCATTACATTGTGGGACATGTAGTTTGATCACTGGGCACTGAACTGCAGTGTCAGATAAGGTGGACAAATCATAAAATACAACTATGATAAGCATTACATCTGAATAAGGGGGTAAGCCAGTTTTTAAGAAAAATGACTTTACGCATGCTGATTGGGATCTATTGTAGGTTTCATTGCTGAACAGATTCATCTTAAAGCCATGAAGATGAACTCACCCTTTACATTTGTTTTTTATCTATGCAGGTTTGCAGTGACTGTTGGCTATTGGAAAGATCCCTACATTCAGTATTTCGTCAGGCAGGCCAGAGAGCGCAAGGCGCCTGAGATCCACAGAGGCAAGTCAAAGGGAACCGAATAAAAAGAAGTTGATTTTGTGTCTGATGTATCCGTTTTATCATGCACTAGGGGAGATTTACTAAAACTGGTGCACCCAGAATCTGGTAAAGCTGTGCATAATAACCAATCAGCTTCTAGTTGTTCTCAAAGCTTATTTGAATGAGCTGACGTTTAAAAGCTCATTGGTTACTATGCAGAGCTGCAGCAGACATAGTTTCCAACATTTGAAAACAATTTCCAGGGACACTTTGCAGCACAGCTATCAATTACTTACCACACCCACTTTCCTGAAGCTACGCCCACCCTGCATAATTAGTCTACACCTACTTGTCATCAAATTACAGGGTCTACTCAATAAAGAGAGAATTGCAGGAGATTGAAAAGGGAGGTGCACATATAATGAATTATATCATAAGTGACACATGCTCATTGAAAACACTTTGGTTACATTTGCCCTCCCTAAGGCTGAAATTGTCATTTAAAATGGTTCTTTAAATATATGCTTTTCCAAGTTTTAATGCATACCATTATTTTTATAAGCGAAGCCTTGCACTCATAAATCTTAGGTTTATTTTTGATGAAGGGTAGTAGGTGCAGAATAAGTTTCCAATGGTCCTTGTAGCCCTGTTATTTAATTCCAGGAAGTGCCTCTGCTTATCTCTTACATTTTCTCCTTTGAATGCTTCTACTTGTCAGAGATTGGCCCCCAAACCCATTCAAAATTAAAGGCTTTCTCACCTTTCACAGAATATGTTCATCCCCTGCAAGGGGCAAGTAGTGTCCAGCAGCACTTCCAAGTGACGGTCCTTCTCTGCAGCTGACTGTGGAGGCCTGAGAACAAGTGCCTTTGATTTAAAAATGAAGCCAGGCGGCGCCATTACGTAACTGCGCATGCACCCGCCCGGCCGAGCTTGTACAAGCTTTCCCAAGCCTGGCAGGAAACGGCACATGCGCAGTTACAATGTTGGCCCGCAACCATTTTTTTTACAGGCACCGGCTGCCCGTAACCGGCACTTACGGACAGCCGGGACAAATTAAATTACCTGGGACAGGGTCCTATTTGCTGGGACTGTCCCTGCAAAAATGGGAAAGTTGGCAGGTATGACCAGATTCTGTGTACACCAGTTTTACAAAATCTCCCCCTTTGTCTTGAACTCTGTACACTGTATTTAGCCTCAGTTCCATACAGTATACAGTTCTGTGTTCTGTCAGTGGGATGGGGATTTCCCACTCCTGGAACAAAATCAAGTCGGGTTGAGCGCTACTACTGCTATTCACAGGGAGCTTTGTGTTTTCTGAATGAATACAAAACTTTCTCTGATTGGCTGAGGCAGGCGGATGATGTCACAATCTTCGACTCAGCCAATCATTCATAGAATACAAAGCTGCTTTTGAATGGCTGAGCAGCCCTCAGCCTCAGGGCTGGCCCAAGACATTGTGCTGCCTGGGTCCAAGAATTAAATGCTGCCCCCCCCCCCCCCCCCCAAAAAAAAAAAAATCATGCCCGCCAAAATCCCCCCACATCCATTATTTTATATCATGATAATTAAAACTAAAATTACATTTATCAGGAGTAAGATTTACATGCAACTAACTGCACCTTGTCTATAGTATATACAGAATTTTTTAGGGGCTGAATTGTGGGGGTTGGGGAGGGTCAAGGGGCTGCTTTGTGGGGTATAGGGACAACAGAAAAGAAGAAAAAAAACTGTGATAACTTTATTAAATGAAAAATGTATAAAATATTATCAGATCCGGACTGGCCTACCGGGATACTGGGAAATTTCCCGGTAGGCCGGCAAATTCCCCCTGCCCTGGGGCTGCTAAGACCTTTTTTTTTACCCAGATACTGAGATTAGGAGGTTCAGTTTCCGGAGTCTGCAGTGCTGGCAGTCTTTGATAGTATTAGCTTCCTCCAGGAGACGGGCGGCGACTTCCGCTCCTGTGATACAAAAGTTTAACGCTCAATTTAGGCTCCACCCCTGCTAACTAAGTCGATCACTGTGTAACGCGTACAGAGGAAGGAGCCTACTCGGGTATATCACTTCTAGGGCGGCCGGAGTTGATGAGCCGGCGCATCCCGCACTGCTGAAGTGCTTCTTAATGTGAGTCATTACGCTGTCGTTTATCTTTCAATAAAAGTTTTAAATCAGAGAGCATTAGATGTCCTTTTCTCTGCCTATTTGTCTACGTGTCTGTGGCACTCTGCACCCGCTATCTGGAACACCAGAAGGAGGGGAGGTCCTGCTCCATCCCTATCAGCCCAGTATTAACCCATGTGTGTGAGACTCTTTTTGAGTCTATGATTGAGGTGAGCTGCTAATAATACCTTGCACTGAGCACTGAAGGAGTGGAGCCTGCACCAAGTCTGTGTATGCACAGCACGATTGGACTGTATATTTGGGGACTTTTGTTTGGAACACCTAGTTCTTTGAGCACAGTATATGAAGTATTTGTGTATTGGGATTTATTCATCATTTGTGGTACACATTATATGCACTGTATTTTGATGCACATTTCTACTGCACTATTTATTTGAGGTGTGATGTTATTTATTACTCATTTTTAAGGTCACATTATTGAGGAATTATTTATGTGATATTACATTTTTTTCCATCATCTTTTCACCGTTTGTACACTGAAATAATTTTTGGCACTTTGGCGCTGCATTATCTATTCATTCTGTAAAAAAAAAATGTCCGTGGCCAGCCCGACATGTGGACTGCGCATGCGCCGCCGCTGCCCGGGAAAGCCGTACCATTGGCTATTCCCAGGCAGACAGTACATGCGCGGTGATGTGTTGGCTTCGGGCGGCACCATTTTTAAATGTAAGGCGCCTCACCAAAAGGTAAGTGAGCCTCCCCCGCAGCCCCTGCATCTCCTCAGGAGATTCTCCTGTACCATGCCCGCGGCACTGCATCTCCTGTACCATGCCTGCAGCCCCTGCATCTCCTGTACCATGCCTGCAGCCCCTGCATCTCCTGTACCATGTCCGCAGTCCCTGCATCTCCTGTACCATGTCTGCAGTCCCTGCACCATGCCCGCAGCCCCTGAATCTCCTGTACCATGTCCAGAGCCCCTGTATCTCCTGCACCATGTCCAGAGCCTCTGTATCTCCTGTACCATGTCCGCAGCCCCTGTATCTCCTGTACCATGTCCGCAGCCCCTGCATCACCTGCACCATGCCTACACAGCCTATGACCACCTCCCGTACCATGTCCACACTTTTACCACTTTTAACCCGAATTTGCAAATATATATATATATATATATATATATATATATATATATATATATATATATACTGTATGTAAAGCCCTATGCACTTTCATATATGTCTTATCTATATATAATACACTCTTCAAATGTGCTTTAAAATGCATGGTTTTCCCTTTATGAGAAGAAAATAGTGGCGCTATGCGGTTTTACCGGTATAATAATGCTATGGGGCTGGTATGAAATTATTTCCAGGGCTGAATTTTATTCCCAGTCCGGCCCTGAATATTATATATTTAGCAATATTTCCAGGCCTTGGGCCCGAGGTGGGTCTGCCATTGTTACCAGAAACCAGTGGCAGCTGGTGCTCAAAATTTTTGGGGGGGGCGGGCGCAAACAGAAAAATGTAATAGGCATTGCTTCGTGGGTCCTGGTCAGTCCCCAGTGTACCCCCCCCATTGAGGGTAAAGTAGTAAGGGAGATAATGCATATGGAGATGAGGGATGTATAGATATGGGGGGGGGGTTGTGTTGTGATTTATATGAAGATAAGGGAGTGCAGTAAGGAAACTATGGAGATTGGAAGGAATATTGATATAGATATACAGTGCATTGCGAAAGTATTCGGCCCCCTTGAACTTTTCGACCTTTTGCCACATTTCAGGCTTCAAACATAAAGATATAAAACTGTAATTTTTTTTGAAGAATCAACAACAAGTGGGACACAATCATGAAGTGGAACGAAATTTATTGGATATTTCAAACTTTTTTAACAAATAAAAAACTGAAAAATTGGGCGTGCCAAATTATTTAGCCCCCTTAAGTTAATACTTTGTAGCGCCACCTTTTGCTGCGATTACAGCTGTAAGTCGCTTGGGGTATGTCTCTATCAGTTTTGCACATCGAGAGACTGAAAATTTTGCCCATTCCTCCTTGCAAACAGCTCGAGCTCAGTGAGGTTGGATGGAGAGCGTTTGTGAACAGCAGTTTTCAGTTCTTTCCACAGATTCTCGATTGGATTCAGGTCTGGACTTTGACTAGGCCATTCTAACACCCGGATATGTTTATTTGTGAACCATTCCATTGCAGATTTTGCTTTATGTTTTGGATCATTGTCTTGTTGGAAGACAAATCTCCGTCCCAGTCTCAGGTCTTTTGCAGACTCCATCAGGTTTTCTTCCAGAATGGTCCTATATTTGGCTCCATACATCTTCCCATCAATTTTAACCATCTTCCCTGTCATTGCTGAAGAAAAGCAGGCCCAAACCATGATGCTGCCACCACCATGTTTGACAGTGGGGATGGTGTGTTCAGGGTGATGAGCTGTGTTGCTTTTACGCCAAACATAACGTTTTGCATTGTTGCCAAAAAGTTTGATTTTGGTTTCATCTGACCAGAGCACCTTCTTCCACATGTTTGGTGCGTCTCCCAGGTGGCTTGTGGCAAACTTTAAACGACACTTTTTATGGATATCTTTAAGAAATGGCTTTCTTCTTGCCACTCTTCCATAAAGACCAGATTTGTGCAGTATACGACTGATTGTTGTCCTATGGACAGAGTCTCCCACCTCAGCTGTACATCTCTGCAGTTCATCCAGAGTGATCATGGGCCTCTTGGCTGCATCTCTGATCAGTCTTCTCCTTGTATGAGCTGAAAGTTTAGAGGGACGGCCAGGTCTTCGTAGATTTGCAGTGGTCTGATACTCCTTCCATTTCAATATTATCGCTTGCACAGTGCTCCTTGGGATGTTTAAAGCTTGGGAAATCTTTTTGTATCCAAATCCGGCTTTAAACTTCTCCACAACAGTATCTCGGACCTGCCTGGTGTGTTCCTTGTTCTTCATGATGCTCTCTGCGCTTTAAACTGACCTCTGAGACTATCACAGTGCAGGTGCATTTATACAGAGACTTGATTACACACAGGTGGATTCTATTTATCATCATTAGTCATTTAGGTCAACATTGGATCATTCAGAGATCCTCACTGAACTTCTGGAGAGAGTTTGCTGCACTGAAAGTAAAGGGGCTGAATAATTTTGCACGCCCAATTTTTCAGTTTTTTATTTGTTAACCTCCCTGGCGGTATGATTATATCAGGAATTACATACCAAAAGCGGTACAATTTTTTTCATGGAAATTTGGGGTTATGTATTATAGGCCTACAATTCTTAGTAATTACTGACTTAAACCTGACCAAAACAAGAGTCTAGTAGACATCCCAGATGTGATAAATTTGAAACACAAACACATGAATTATAATCGAATCAATAATATAATTGTATTATTTAATATATAATATATATAATAAAATTATATTATTGATTAGATTATAATTCATGCATTATATATTAAATATATATATATATTTATATGTGTGTGTGTGTGTGTGTGTGTGTATATATATATATATATATAACGCATGAATTATAATTGAATCAATAATATAATTTTATATATATATATATATACATATATATATATATATATATATATATATATGTGTGTGTGTGTGTGTGCATATATATTTATATATATATATATATAATATAAAATGTGTTATGTGTTTGTGTGTTTTGTGCATTGTGTTTGTGTATTGCTGCTGCAGGGAACGGAACTAGGAAGTCCTCCTACCGACAGACGAGCGGCGGGGATCTCGGCTGGCGGTCACAGCAATGAGAGCTCATCGCTGGATTGCCAGGATAAGGTAAGACACTCCGGTGTGCTCTCTGCACATCTACCCGGAGCTCGGGATTACTGCCAGGGGGGTTAAAAAAGTTTGAAATATCCAATAAATTTTGTTCCACTTCATGATTGTGTCCCACTTGTTGTTGATTCTTCAAAAAAAATTACAGTTTTATATATTTATGTTTGAAGCCTGAAATGTGGCAAAAGGTCAAAAAGCTCAAGGGGGCCAAATACTTTTGCAATGCACTGTATATATATATATATATATATATATATATACATACACACAATATTGTCAAAAGTATTGGGACACCTGCCTTTACACACACATGAACTTTAATGGCATCCCAGTCTTAGTCCATAGGAATCAATATTAATTTGGCCCACCCTTTTCAGCTACACCAGCATCAACTCTTCTGGGAAGGCTGTCCACAAGGTTTAGGAGTGTGTCTATGGGAATGTTTCACCATTCTTCCAGAAGCGTATTAGTGAGGTCAGTCTTCGCTCTAATTCATCTCAAAGGGGTTCTATCGGGTTGAGGTCAGGACTCTGAGGTGGAGGAACTTGACTGGCCTGCACAAACTCGCTCATCAATACCTTCCCTTATTAGATATATATATTTTTTTTGTATTTGAAACAGATGGTCCTTTTCCCTCTGAAACACCAAACCAATTGGAAAGTCAAACTGCAAGTGTGATCATTTCCATTTTCCCTCCTACCCTCCACCTTTTCCCTCAAATACAGCAATCAAAGGTGGGTACACATTTCAATGCATATGTGCTTCTAGAAATAAAATAGAAACAATTTCTGATATAGATTATATCCAATACTAGACATATATACCTATGCATGAGACACATGCTGTGGAATAATGTGAATAGATGTGAATGTATAGAATTTAAATCCCTCCTAAAAAGTCCAATAATGAACAGCTATTTTTGCTGCTATATATTGCTGATTCATACTCTCAATAGTACAGATACATATATACACATATTTTGATCTAATTTTTTCAGAATTGCAAATAGGATGATTTGGTGTATCTTGGGTATGGACCCCGTGTGATGCTATGACGGTCTGTCCTTTCCGTCCCTCTCCCTTTCAGTTCCACACCCAGCACTGATCGGCCCACACTCTCCTCCTCAGAGTGAGTGGGAGGGATCAGGACGTTCAGTGTGGCTCTCCGGGACATCTCCTGGTATGCTTTCCTTGGTGGTGCCTAAACGATCGATTTTTTAATTAAGACGACACTCTCAGATTCAGTGACAAGAAAAATACATGGTATGTATATGGTGATATATAATAAATGATATCTAAATGATAATAGATGATAATGAATACAGTGTTTACCATAATGCAAAACTAATTTCTTGTTCTCATCCCTTCATAGAATATTTAAAATTTATTAAAAAATTGGAATCACGGTCAAAAAAGACCCCTGAGGAAGATTGATATTGAAACGCGTAGGGTCTTCAGCACCATACCTCAGGTTCCTCCATGTTGGAATAGTCACTTTTTATCTGATATTGCAAAAGAGTCGTTCATGTTTTTTAACATTTTTCAATTGTGCAATTGTGTATAATTCTGCTCTCTTGCCAATTTCTGTACACAATGTTTATACAAAATAAATATTCTTTTTTGATATTTACCTGTGTCATTACCCGCTATAGTCCCATTTAGGGGGATCTTTTCCATGTACATGCTTTTCATTAGCTAAGGGATGAGGGTATAATCGACTCAGCACCCCTTCTAATACATCCAACTCCCACACCCCTTTTGCTTACATATATAAGCCTGAAATGTGGCAAAAGGTCAAAAAGTTCAAGGGGGCCAAATACTTTTGCAATGCACTGTATATATATATATACATATATATATATATATATATATATATATATATATATATATATATATATATATATACACATACACACAATATTGTCAAAAGTATTGGGACACCTGCCTTTACACACACATGAACTTTAATGGCATCCCAGTTTTAGTCCATAGGGTTCAATATTAATTTGGCCCACCCTTTGCAGCTACACCAGCATCAACTCTTCTGGGAACGCTGTCCACAAGGTTTAGGAGTGTGTCTATGGGAATGTTTCACCATTCTTCCAGAAGCGTATTAGTGAGGTCAGTCTTCGCTCTAATTCATCTCAAAGGGGTTCTATCGGGTTGAGGTCAGGACTCTGAGGTGGAGGAACTTGACTGGCCTGCACAAACTCACTCATCCATGCCTTAATGGACCTAGCTTTGTGCACTGGTCCAAATCATTTAGTGGAGGCAGGGCCGGTACAAGACTATTTTTCGCCTTAGGCAAACCAGCTACTTGCGCCCCCCCCCCCCCCAAAAAAAAAAAAAAAACTCAATAATTCTTGTGCTAAAACTCCTGCCTAACACTAAACTGATGAACTGTAGTGGCTTTGCGTATGTGCGACCATGAAATGACGAAAAACTTCAGTTCCCTACATGTTTTCTTAGGCAATGCTTTAAAAGCCCCTACATGTCATCAGTTTAGCATCAGGCAGGAGTTCTGATGCTAAAATTATTTCTCTCACTCCGGTGTGCGCTGTGATACAAATCATGTATAGGGCAATCATACAGTACAGTATACAGGTCTGGGACAGGCAGCACTAGCACTGAGGTGTACAGTATACAGGTGGGGGACAGGCAGCACTAGCACTGAGGTGTGCTATATACAGGTAGGGGGCGGAGGTGTGCAGTATAGAGGGGGGCGGGGGTGTGCAGTATACAGGGGGGCGGGGGTGTGTAGTATACAGGTAGGGGGTGGAGGTGTGCCGTATACAGGGGGCGGAGGTGTGCAGTATACAGGTGGGGGGGTTGTGCAGTATACAGGGGGGCGGGGGTGTGCAGTATACAGGGGGGCGGGGTGTGTAGTATACAGGTAGGGGGCGGAGGTGTGCAGTATACAGGGGGGCGGGGTGTGTAGTATACAGGTAGGGGGCGGAGGTGTGCAGTATACAGGGGGGCGGAGGTGTGCAGTATACAGGGGGGCGGAGGTGTGCAGTATACAGGTGGGGGGTGTGCAATATACAGGGGGGCGGAGGTTTGCAGTATACAGGAGGGCGGGGGTGTGCAGTATATAGGTGGGGTGGTGGAGGTGTGCAGTATACAGGGGGCAGAGGTGTGCAGTATACAGGGGGGCGGAGGTGTGAAGTATACAGGGGGGCGGAGGTATGCAGTATACAGGGGGGCGGAGGTGTGCAGTATACAGGGGGGCGGAGGTGTGCAGTATACAGGTGGGGTGGCGGAGGTGTGCAGTATACAGGGGGGGCGGAGGTGTGCAGTATACAGGGGGGCGGAGGTGTGCAGTATACAGGGGGGCGGAGGTGTGCAGTATACAGGTGGGGTGGCGGAGGTGTGCAGTATACAGGGGGGCGGAGGTGTGCAGTATACAGGGGGGGCGGAGGTGTGCAGTATACAGGGGGGCGGAGGTGTGCAGTATACAGGTGGGGTGGCAGAGGTGTGCAGTATACAGGGGGGCGGGGGTGTGCAGTATACAGGTGGGGTGGCAGAGGTGTGCAGTATACAGGGGGGCGGGGGTGTGCAGTATACAGGTGGGGTGGCAGAGGTGTGCAGTATACAGGGGGGGCGGGGGTGTGCAGTATACAGGTGGGGGGGTGTGCAGTATACAGGTGGGGGGGTGTGCAGTATACAGGGGGGCGGAGGTGTGCAGTATACAGGTGGGGTGGCGGAGGTGTGCAGTATACGGGTGGGGGGGTGTGCAGTATACAGGGGGGCGGAGGTGTGCAGTATACAGGTGGGGTGGCGGAGGTGTGCAGTATACAGGTGGGAGGGTGTGCAGTATACAGGTGGGAGGGTGTACAGTATACAGGTAGGGGGGGGCAGGTAGGTGTGCAGTATACAGATGGGGGGTGTGCAGTATACAGATGGGGGCGGGTGCACAATATACAGGTGGGGGGGCTGAGGGGTGTACAATATACAGGTGGGGGCGGTATGCAGCTTGTAGGGAGATCGGTGTCCCCCTGGCAGTAGGTCCTTTCACACACACACACACACGAGGCAGTCATGCTGTGTGGAGAGGTGACTCACCGTTAGGCAGGGGACTAGCAGTGTGATGAATCCAGAGCACCATCCTGGCTCCTCACATCACCGGACACCGACTCCACTCTCCTCCGTTACTGACCATACGCTCCTCCCTCTTCCTGACTCCACACTGTCCAACCCTGCCTCCTCCACGACGTCATTACTCCGCCCTTCAGAGTTCCTCATTGGTCCCGCGGCCGCCTCCTAATCTGGGCAGAACAGGACCAGGCCATCTGGGGGAACAGCAAACGAGGGAGAGGGGGGTGACTGAGTGAAGGAGGGGGACAGCAGGAGCTTCAGGAGAGGCAGGGCGCACCATCGCAATTCAGCTCGGCTCTGCATCGATGTATTACAATGCGCCGATTTTTTTCAACACCAACAGCAGCTGTGGCTGCGCCCTGGGTGGCAGTGCGCCCTAGGCGGCTGCCTGTTTTGCCTTAATGGTAGCGCCGGCCCTGAGTGGAGGGGGGATTATAGAGTGGGATTGTTTTTCAGGGCTTGGGCTTGGCCCCTTAGTTCCAGTGAAGGGAACTCTTAGGGCATCAGCATACCAAGACATTTTGGACAGTTTCATGCTCCCAACTTTGTGGGAAGAGTTTGGGGATGGTCCCTTCCTGTTCCAACATGACGCGCACCAGTGCAAAAAGCAAGGTACATAAAGACAGGACTTAGTATGGGTGATGGAAAATTCACTTCAAGTGCAATCATTTATATTATAATAGTAACTAAAACATATAAAATGAAGTGTAACAATATAAAAATATAAAAATTCTAAAGTTCTCTACTGGTGTGAACCTTCCAACTAAAAAGTTTTTGCACTTAAATTCGGGGCTTTTTTTCAGCGGGAACGCGGGGGAATGCAGTTCCAGCACCTCTAGCACTGAATGTATTTTATAGCAAGGAGTGCTAGGGTGTGCCTGAAGGTCTATCGATGCTGGCTGCTGGGGGAATCTATTGTCGCTGGTGGGGATCTATCTTTGTGTAGGGGTCTACTGTTGCCAGGTATGTCTATTGTGGCTGGTGGGGGGTCTTATTTTTCTAGGGGGTAAATTGTTGCTGGGAGAGGTTTATTGTTGCTGGCTGCTGGAAGGTCTATTGATGCTAGCTACTGGGAGATCTGTTGTTGCTGATGGGGGTCTATTGTTGCTAGGGTGGTATTTTGTTGTGGGGGGGTCTATTGCTGCAGGAGGGTCTATTGTTGCTGGAGGGGGTCTATTGTTGCTGGGGTGGGGTCTATCAAATTCCATACAAGTAAAAGTGAACCTGTGCGCTACCAAAAGAGAAAAGGAGACAAATAACTAGGAGGAGGTAATAATAGAAGAATGGAGCACCAGAGACCTACAGCCAATAATGTAGTGTCACCACATACAGTAAAACAATAGTAAAAGCAGTAAAATCAGCGCAGGTACTCTAAACTTGGTGAACCATTAATATAATAATAATCACTTAATAATGCATAAAAATCACTTGATAATAAAATGTATAATCTATGAAGTGCTAAAAGGTGCCAAAGTGATAATAGATAAATATATAGAAATAACTATAAAGTGCAGTGATGCATGTAAATATCTACAATCTGTGAACCCAAAATCAAGGGTGAGAAAGAGATGAAGGTAACAGTAATAATTGCAAAAGAAGAAGATGAAAAATTCTTCAAATAATAAGTGTGGATGTCCTCAAAAAGTGCTCAAATAGTAATGATTATAATCGCTGGATGAACACAAACAGTGTCCTACATAGAAGTGAAGAAAGTGTTGAAAAATAATAATATTATCCAAAGAAATCTGGTCAAAAAATAAAATTAACTAAAGTGCCCTATGAAGAGTGAACTGTTGTCGCTCTTCGTAAAAGAGTGAAAAAATCACTGAATCAGTGGCACAAGTGATAACAATAGCCTAAATAAAACGTAATCGGCAAATAAGGGTAAATATGAAGAAAATGTGAAGAAAATGAAAAAAAGCCCTCTGAAGGGCAAACCACTGTCAGCTCTTCAGCAAGACAAAATATCAAAATCAAAAAAGTGACGTGGTGAATAATAATATCATAAAGTGAATCATGCACTGAGATAACTCTGATGAATAATCCCAGTCCAGATGAAAATCAGTGCAAATAGAAAAAATTCAAGTTCATAACAGGTGAAAAAAATCAAATAATTCCGGGGATTCCCAGTGCGACTCTTTAGTGAGCTGAAATTCCAAACAAATAGGTGTAATGGCCGCTCACCTCCATTAACACTCTCAAGAGCGTTTCAGGTATCACTTGTCAACCTGTAGACTTAAGGGGATATCTCCTCTGGATACGGGATATCTCGTAGTCACACTCCTCTATATGGACATCAGAAAGGGTGTAGCTGCTACAGGGGCTGGTTGGAAGCACTCACATACCTACTACCCACCTCCAGGTGCATATTTTTCAAATGAAATGCAATCAGTCAGTGATCACCATTCTCACTAAATACACAGGCTTTGATTTTTCTTTTAAATGTGACCAGAGACTTCCCTGTGTACATATTGTTTCAACTCAAAGCAGGATGTGTATTTCCAGTTAAAGCGGAGGTCCGGGCACAAAATCGACCCAATCGATTTTGTGCCCATCCGTTTCCTCTTCTTCACCTGAAAAGGAATTGGATAGTTAGGATTAGTTTTTTTTTTAACTTACCTTGTAATTGTAGAAAGAAATACTCACCTATTCTCCACTTCCTCCCTCTGTGGCCGCGGCCCGCGCCGTCACTTCCGGTTTGCAATGATGCCTGGGAGCTGAACGTCATCGCTCCCAGGAATCAATGCGACGGCACCGGCCCCGCTCGTCACTTCCGGTGCGACGCCGCATTCCCTGCTAAACAGCTTCTGGGCATGCCCAGAAGCTGTGGAGGAATGCGGCGCCGCGCCGGAAGTGACGAGAGGGGCCGGTGAAGGCGCATTCTGGGAGAAGAAGACATGGAAGAGGACGCAGAAGATTATCGCGCTGGCTTCAGCTGCCCACAACAGAGATGGCAACGCTGTAGAAGAAATTTTATAAGTAAGTATTTCTTCTTGCAGGTAAGTGCGAACTGGGACAGATCAGAGGCTAGCCATTGTGGAATGTACTAGCCCTGACTGTCCCGGGGGTATGTTATTTGAAAAAAAAATTCTGTGCCCGGAACTCCGCTTTAAATGCTCCATCATGTCTCCCTTGAAATATTTGTTGTTGTAATTTTTTTGCTCTTCTACATTTGGATATGGGGCTAGGGTATTCCAGGGGGGACCTGGACTTGAACCAGGGACCTCTTGATTTGCAGTCAAATGCTCTACCACTGAGCTATACCCCCTCTGCCCAAATGTGACCAGAGACTTCCCTGTGTACATATTGTTTCAACTCAAAGCAGGATGTGTATTTGCAGTTAAATGCTCTATCATGTCTCCCTTGAAATATTTGTTTTTGTAATTTTTTTGCTCTTCTTCGTTTGGATACGGGGCTAAGGTATTCCAGGGGGCACCTGGATTTGAACCAGGGACCTCTCGATCTGCAGTCGAATGCTCTACCACTGAGCTATACCCCCTCTGCCCAAAGTAATCTAGATGTCTTGAATGGTTTACACGGTTATATTTCTTTGAAACTTTTGAGGAAAATTCTTATTACATTACTATGTGAGATACAGTCGCCAACACTTGCAGGGAGGCCCCAGCGAAAATACTTAGTAGCAAAATACTTAGTAGCACAAATGATACTTTGTTCTGCATTCTCTAAAAGGGGCTGTACTGGAAGGTTGGTAGATGGTGAAACCTAGGGACCCTGTTCAAAGGTGGGTAGGGGGCAAAGACGAAGGGTGACTCAGAAGGTGACAGTTCCTGTACCTATTCTCTGAGAAACAAAAGCCCTGCTTAAATTGTATGACCAATATCTATAGAGGGGTTCCACCATCCCTGCTAAGCTTTGAAAAAGATATATGCCTTATTTTCCTTTTGATGTGTATTACATGTGAAATCACATATCTCTGGAATTATTGCACTTGAAGTTAATCTGTATGGCAAATATCTATAAGATGAGTTTCTACCTTCATGTTTATGTCTTGTTTTCAGTTTGATGCGTGTTTTATGTGCAGTTACATATTACAGAGACAGGCATTGTGGTAATATTTAACTTTATTACGATTTCCATACATTAGAGGGTTCCACCATTAGTGAGTTAGCGCTGCACATTTTTATTTTTTTTTGTGGTGTGGGAACACCTAACAGTGCTTAGCAGAAAGCCTTTTACTGACATTTTTTATTTTACCAGTAGTTTATTGTAAATAGTAGTGTGGTGATTACCTATTATACTAAAGATCGGCATGTGGCATTAATACACATCAACAGATTTCAGTTGTGCCCAACCAGGCCAGCCCCCCCTCCAATGGACAATGTGCCTGGTTACTGAGTTAACCTCCCCATCCCTGCACTCATGGGCATTGATAGTCAGCACTGTTGGGCACTGAATGGCAGCACTGATAGGTGGCACTGATAGGGACTGATAGGCAGCACTGATGGGCACTGCTTGGCAACACTGATTGGCACTGATGGGCAGTGATTGGCAGCACTGATGAGCACTAATTGGCAGCACTGATAGGTGGCATTGATGAGTACTGATAGGAGGCACCGATAGGCAGCACTGATTGGCAGCACCACTGGGCACTGATTGGCAGCCCTCCTGGGCACTAATAGGCAGCATTGGTGGGCACTGATTGGTGGCACTGATAGGCAGCACTGATGGACACTGAGAGGTGTCACTGATGGGCCCTGATGAGGCGGCACTGGTGGGCACTGATAGGTGGTACTGATGGGCACTGATGAGGTGGCACTGGTGGGCACTGTTAGGTGGTACTGATGGGCACTGATGAGGTGGCACTGGTGGGCACTGATAGGTGGTATTGATGGGCACTGATGGGGCGGCACTGGTGGGCACTGATAGGTGGTACTGATGGGCACTGATGAGGCAGCACTGGTGGGCACTGATAGGTGGTACTGATGGGCACTGATGAGGTGGCACTGGTGGGCACTGATAGGTGGTACTGATGGGTACTGATGAGGTGGCACTGGTGGGCAGTACTGGACACTGATAGTTGGCACTACTGGGCACTGATAGGTGGCACTGATAGGCACCACTTATGGACACTAACAGGGGAGAGGGGGAGTTTCACATTCAGCAGATAGTGAGGCTTGCAAGAGGGAGCCAATGAGGGAGCTTAGTGTGTGTGACACTGTCATGTAATGTAGCTGCTTGCAGGGAGAAAGACCAGCTGTCAAACCTCGGGGGGGATGTCGGGGGTGGGCGGGATCGAGCAGCTGTCAAGCCCCACTATCTGCTGAATGTGAACCAACCTGCAGGCTACACACTACTTGGATGCAGCATTTCATGGTCCAGCCTGGTGCTATGCTGCCAGGTTGGACCAATCACAAGACGGCAGACGGAGAGTGGGAGTGTTCGGGGCGCATCGCTGTGCCCCCAGAGGACACTCTAAAAGGCTGCCAATCACCTTACAAGTAAAGAGTCACATGATGCCAAAGCCCCCACCCCTCCCATAGCCAGCAATGTGTCCAGCGCCCCACTGCCATATTAAAGGTACACTTTTTTTTTTTATCCTGATTTTACACAGTGACTAGCCTGTGCCCCCTATTTACCAGCCGCTGCATTCTATATCCTCTACCTTGCACCCTGAGTGATCTGGGGGGTACTGGGTTGTGTGCAGGTCATAAGGTCAGGGTATGATGGAGGCAATGCCCCCCCCGCCTTGATGTGTCCTACCCCGGACCTCCAACACTCTCGGGTTTTAGTATCTTACTCTCACTTACCCTTCTAATTGCACTCCTCCCTGCCACATCTTCACGGGCACTCCCTAAACTGACCTCGAAGTGATGATACACGCACCACTGACTTGGCAAGAGCAGGCACCTGGCTGCCTGCTCAATTAGTACCTGTTTTGTTACCTTAGATGCCAGAGGGACGAGCCGTACTAGACTCGTCTAAATTCTAACTTCTTATTACTATGTTCATGGGATCCATCACTACAGAGTCATTTGTTTTTCTCCTGGGGTCCCATACACTTACCAGGCCCTATCAGACCTACAGCTTGTAAATCGCCTGATGTTGGTTAGCTTGTGTAGCACCCTCCTAGGTAGGTGGTAGGTAAAGCATAGTTATGGCCCTGTTCTGCTTATCAGGAGGGTCTGATCTGTTAGTTGAACCTGTCACGTTTCCAAGTGTGATTCACTGGGTCTGAGGGAGTGTCCCCCCTGCAGCCAATGAGGGAGCTCATTGTACAGTGGAGGAAACCTAGTCAGTGACACACTCTGTTGTATGTCAGTTCCAGTGGGAGGGCATTTCTGCAATGCATCCTGGGATTGCACATAAATAGGAGGGGAGCATGTGACATGGTGTCTTTGGGCGGGAAGCTGGGTCCCAGGAGAAGGGTGACGAATGTCTCTCCTCCCGTTGCAGAGGAAGGTGGTCCAAGCAGTCGGCCTAGGGACCAGGGGATGAGCTATGCATTGTGTGCTGACCAAGTGGAGCTGTGGTGCAGGATTCTTCTGGAAAACCAGTGTTGTGAGTACTCAAGATCTGCCCAGGGGTCTGCCTAAGAGAGGGGACCACTCCAGAGAGGTCAAGGGGATCAGAGGGCCAGCTAACCCAAGATGTTGCAGTAAAAGGGGTGCCAAGTTGTGAAACCCTGAAAAATAGGGAATAAAGAGGGCGCCAGGAAGGGCCCTGAAGTGTCTCAACAGTACAAGTCAGCTACCTCAGGAAAGAGTACCTTAGGGAGCTTAAAGGACTTTTCACAGTCAAAGATGAAGCTAAAGTAAGCGCCATAGTCGTGACCAACGTCAGTCAGCGTTAATCAGCGTCAGTCAGCGCTAACCAGCGTCAATCATCAATTCTATATAGTCCCTGCCTATTTCGTGCATAGTTCAGTTGTTGGAGTATCCCACTCATCCCTTCTCCTACCCAAGTTCTCAATAAACCCTAAAAACCAAAGAAACTGGACTGGTTCTTGTCTGAGGTAATCACACTTGGAATATGCATAAATGTCCTAATGGTAACCCAGGGGAACCCACACTCAGCAGCTTCCATGGGAGTACTGCTACACTTGTTTCCCCTGATGTTGTAACTAAGCCTAGATGTACTCCTTTGTCAGGCCTCACTCCCCCTCGTAGGGATGGGTGCTCCTAGAATATCACCCTGCATTCTACAAACACCACATCGCACATGCGATTTTCTTTCAGGGCCTGATATTTGTTTTTATGGTTCACCAGGCCTGCGAGCCGGCTAACTTATGTTTTTGGTTATTTTTGTTTGCATTTGTTCGTATCATTTTGACTCTCTTTGACCATATTGTTGTCACATACCTGTTCATTGTATAAACCATGCTGGAATAAAACCCAATAAAGTTTTTTGAAACAAAAAAAGCAAAAGCTGTAATTTTATTTCTTGTAATTGTGAGAGAAACTTTGTTATATGAGTTTCTGTAATCAGAGTTGAGCTCAGGCAGAAGAGAGGACAGCCTTACAGCTGTAAACGTCTGCTCCAATGCAGACAGTACAAAAAATAATACAAAGCCTAGGGATGGTGTGATGTGTTGTTACAATGCTTCGCAATGTTTACTTTTTTAACTTTATTGAAGGGACAAAAAATGACACTTTATTTATTTTTAGCACGACGTGACATTCAAGCCGTGCAATGAGTTGTTCTGTATAAAAACTGCATGCATGCTACATTTTTATGCATCGAATCACAACCCACCTCAACACAGCATTGTGGTGTGAACAGGGTGAATATAACACTATTGTTTTCCTATGCACTTGCATTCGGGCCTGCATTGAAGTAGTAGCTCCCGTTCATATCGGGGTGACTTGACATGTCAAATGGTAGCCTATTTCCAGCAATGACAGCGTCCGAATCGGTTCGAATCATCCGAATCGGTTTCCAAAAGTAGTTCTTGCAGTACTTTTGGCGACTTCGGGGGCGATTTCAATAGACACCACTGCGCAGATGTCTTTCAAATCACCCACCAAACTCACAATTAAAAGCAGGTTTGAAATCGTGCGAGTTCAGCTGAATGATTTCAAACCCCCCTCCAATGTGAACCTACCCTTAAAGAGATATTAACCACTTCTGGACTGGAAGGATTTGCCCCCTTAATGACCAGGCCATTTTTTGCGATTCGGCACAGCGTTACTTTAACTGATAACTGCGCGGTCGTGCGACACTGTACCAAAATAAAATTGATGTCCTTTTTTTCCCCACAAATGACTTTCTTTTGGTGGTATTTGATCACATCCGCGGTTTTTTGATTATGCGCTATTAACAAAAAAAGAGCAATGATTTTGATAAAAAAGAAAAACTGTATTTTTCACTTTCTGCTATATAACATTCGCAATAAAAAAAATTAAAAAATCAAATTTGTTCATCGTTTTTGACTAATGTGTATTTTGCCACCTATTTTTTGTAAAAAAAAACCCCAATAAGTGTATTTTTATTGGTTTGCACATTTACATTATTTATTGTTACTAGTAATGGCAGCAACATTGCGGTGGACAGATCGGCACCCTAACTGACATTTTTGACACTTTTGGGGGGACCAGTGACATTACTACAGTAATCAGTTCTAAAAATATGCACTTTTACAATAATAATGACACTGGCAGGGAAGGGATTAACACCAGGGGCGATCAAAGGGTTAATTGTGTACCTAGCAGGTGATTCTAAATGTGTGGGGGCCAGACTTGGTGGATGGAAATAACAGGAACACAGGAGCCCTGTTTCAATCAGTGACAGATGAGCGATGTGCCGTTTATACAACGGCACACCACCTTCTGTCAGTCCCTGCAGCGATCGCCGGGTTCCTGGTGGCCATCGCGGCCGCTGGACCCGTTGCTTCACGGCAGGGCTAGAGAGCAGGCGGGCGATCGTACCGCTAGCGGCGTGCACGCATGCATGAGACCCGTTCCTGCGAGCTGACGTACCCATACGTTGGTTTGCACAGGAGAGCCAGCCTGCCGCAGTATATCTGCAGCGACTGGTCTTTAAGTTGTTAAAGTCTTGTTTTTTTTTTTATTAAATAACAAACATGTCATACTTACCTGCTCAGTACAGTGGTTTTGCATAGAGCAGCCCAGAGCCTCCTCTTCTTGGGTTTCTCACCAGTGCTCCTGGCCCCTCCCTCTTTCTGAGTCCCCCACAGCAACCAGTTTGCTATGGCGGCACCCGAGCCCCAGCCGCAGCTCTGTGTGCCCATTCAGACATGGAGCCATGGCTCAACTCCGCCTCCTTTCTCTCCTCATATTCTCACTGACTTTGATGGACAGCAGTGGGAGCCAATTGCACCGGCTGCTGTGTCTCAGCCAATCAGGAGGGATTGGCTGAGACACAGAAGCTGAAAATGTTGTTGGGCAGCCGAAGTTGTTGTTGGGCAGCCGAAGTTCTCGTGCAACATCACTGGATCGAGGTGGGGCTCAGGTAAGTATTGGGGGGGGGGCTGCTGCACAGAGAAGGCTTTTCATCTTAATGCATGGAATGCCAGGTGCCTGGACTAACACCCAGGTCAGCCTCTCAGCGATGCCGCTGAGAGCCTGAGCCAGCCGCTCCCTGCCTCTTTACAGCCCAGCCCTCCAATGAGCGAGGAGAGGGCAGAGAAGAGTGCTGCTGACTGACAGTCAGCAGCTCTCTGCTTGGGGAGCTGTCAGAACCGAGCGATCGGTGGTGTTTGATTGCTCGTTTCTAATTGTGTAGGTGCTGGGGGACAGATGCTGCATCCACCTAGGTAAGTTTAAATGGGGAAAAATGAAAAATCCCATACAATCTTCTTTAGTGTTTTTCTGTGACTTCACCATGTAGGGCAAAACAACCTGTCGACTTATCTTCCTTTTCACTCTCCTGTCATTCCAGTCACTGTGAATGAATGTCTTCTGTAACCTAAGAGTTGCACCTCTGAACAATTTATTACTAGCTACAAGACTGGATTTTGAACTGCTTGTTCTTGTGCATTGTATTGAATAGAATGGGCTGCCAACACACCAGAATAGACAGAAAAATTAGACACGCACCATTTCTTCTTACTCAGCACAGCACAATGGATGTGCAATGTGGTATGCCACAATGCATATGTGGCAGAAGTGTGTTGGGGTACCAATGACAATGGAGGGCACTGCAACACGCTAACGCATGTAACTTGTGTCAGCCTACGTTGCAGTAAAGCACAAAAGTGTGATTGGGTGCTTAAAGGATAAGTCCAGGCAGTGGCGTAGCGTGGGGGGTGCAGGGGGGGCCGGCCGCACCGGGCGCAACATCTGGGGGGGGCGCATGATCCGCTCGGCGCTCCGCAGTGTCATGTCAGTTCAGTTGTCACTCACACTGTCTTAGGCTGGCTGCCGCCGCCCGCATGCACTCGCAGCTCTCTGCCCTGGCTCACTCACTCTCTCACTGCAGTCACAGTGCTGGCTGTGGCTGTGCAGCTCGGTTCCCGAATCCGATCCGAGCCGCCGGGTCGCCCACTGTGGGGGAGGGGGGGGGTTCATGTTTGGAGAGACAGTTCCTGCACGCCTGGCCTATCTGGGGGAGGGACTAACCCCTGCAGCGGCCGCCCAGCACAGCGCTGAGCGCGGGAGAGAACCACCAGGCCAGGCAGGAGCAGAAGAACCTGGCAGCGGTGGCAGATGAGAGGCCAGAGAGGAGAGAGCCAGTGGAGACGACGGTCAGACGGTACTGCAGGAGGAAATCCTAGGGGGACTCGAGGAGAAAACCTAGCCTGCTGTGATGGGGTCTGGGACAGGTGAAAAAAAAAGGTAGGAGTGTGTGAGAAGAACACTGAAAACTGAAAAGATCTATCCCCCCTTACAGCAGGCCAGGGTGAGGTTAGGTCACTCTGGGGTCCCCCATATAGATCCCCCCCCCCCCCTACAGCAGGCCAGGGTCCGGACCTCACCTCACCCTGGCCTGCTGTAAGGGGGGATCTATAGGGACCCTGCTCTAAAGGGGATCTATGCCATAGATCCCCCCTTTAGAGCAGGATCCCCATAGATCCCCTTTAGAGGAGGCCAGGGTCCCCATAGATCCCCTTTAGAGCAGGCCAGGGTCCCCATAGATCCCCCTTTAGAGCAGGATCCCCATAGATCCCCTTTAGAGGAGGCCAGGGTCCCCATAGATCCCCTTTAGAGCAGACCAGGGTCCCCATAGATCCCCCTTTAGAGCAGGGTCCCCATAGATCCCCTTTAGAGGAGGCCAGGGTCCCCATAGATCCCCTTTAGAGGAGGCCAGGGTCCCCATAGATCCCCTTTAGAGGAGGCCAGGGTCCCCATAGATCCCCTTTAGAGCAGGCCAGGGTCCCCATAGATCCCCCTTTAGAGCAGGGTCCCCATAGATTCCCCACTTTAGAGAAATGTCCCCATAGATTATATGGAGACCATTCTCTAAAGGGGGATCTATGGGGTCCCTGCTCTAAAAGGTGATCTATGGGGACCCTGCTCTAAAGGGGCATCTATGGGGACCCTGGCCTGCTCTATAGGGGATCTATGGGGGACCCTGCTGTAGAGGGGGATCTATAAGGACCCTGCTCTAAAGGGGATCTATGGGGACCCTGCTCTAAATGGGATCTATGGTATACATTGATAATTGTTTAATTAAAAATGTTTTAATACCGCTTAAATGTTTGTTTACATTTATTTATAAAAGTGTGTGTGTATATATTCATATATATATATATATATATATATATATATATACACATGCACATGTGGTTGAGGTGCACACCCTAATGCCATAGGCTGCGCACGCCTATGCACTCTGTCTGACTCTGACATAACAGTTCGCTCAGTCAGTTTAGCAGCGAGTGAGCAGAGTCAGCAGTCTGGCGCTGTCACAGATTTCGCTCCTCCAAGCCAATCAGGAAGCAGGATCCACTTCCTCATTGGCCGAGCTGCCGAGCAGGAGGCGGGAGGACTCGAGGAGACGTGGGGAACTGAGGAGAAGCCGCCGCTGCATGTAAGTCTCTCTGCATTGAAGGGAGCACGCTGTTCATTCTGCATTGAAAGGGGGCACGCTGGTCATTCCGTATTGAAAGGGGGCACGCTGGTCATTCCGTATTGAAAGGGGGCACGCTGGTCATTCCGCATTAAAAGGGGGCACGCTGGTCATTCCGCATTGAAAGGGGGCACGCTGGACACTTAGCAGGGCAACTAATCTAGTGGAAGAGACTCGAGTGCTAAAATCCACAGGTTAGGGGGCGCAAATTACTTGCCTTGCCCCGGGTGCTCACAACCCACGCTACGCCACTGAGTCCAGGCCAAACCTAACTAACTCTAAACCTGCTCTCTGTGCCACATTCTAAACCTAATCTATCTAACCCTGTAAAGCAAAATCCATTTACTTACCTATTCTGCAACTGCAACCAAGTTGGTCCGGTCCCACGCTGATCTGTCAGCGGCGGTTTCAGCGTGGAGGCGGGTGCAGGAGAAGGTACTCGACAACGGAAGCCCCATAGTAAGTCTATGGGTGACGTCACTTACCATTAATTTCACAGCAGTTGTTAATCCTCTCCTGCACACAGCTTCCGTCGCTGGAGACCGGACCAGATTGGGTGCAGAATAGGTAAGTACAGTGATGTTTGCTTTACAGGGTTAGATAGTTTAGGGTTAGAATGTGGCACAGAGCAGGTTTAGCGTTAGGTTTTGCCTGGACTTATCCTTTAAAGTAAGGTGGATATGGGCAGGGCAGTTTACAGAACAATTCAATACTTAAAATCCTCCAGCATACTTACCAGCTAGCCAGCAAAATAAGGAAAAATTCTAAACTGTTTTCCAAAATTTGTGTTAGGTTAACGTTGTGCAGATTTTCAAATATATGTGAAGCCGCACTGCCACGTCAAGGCCCCTCTGCAAAGTGCGGTCCCTAACTCTACTCTAACATTGTTTCTAAATTGTGACTAAGCAACAAATAAACTGAAAGTCTAATCTATTTTTAAACATTTGTTAAAAAAAACAGAGGTTTTGGTTTCATATATTTGCAATAGCATGTAAAGCCACATAGCACTCCCAACTTGGAATAATATTTAAGTCAGTGTTTTTTTTTTCTGGTTCCACACACATCTAGCGCCAGATAACCAAAAAAAAAATAAAAACTGGCCTCCAACCTCCCCTTATAGCTGATCCAACACACACCTTTGGGGAAAAAAGGTCCACCGGCCTCCAACCTCCCCTTATAGCCGGTCCAACACACACCAATGGGAAAAAAAAGTCTACCGGCCTCCAACCTCCCCTTATAGCCGGTCCAACACACACCTGCGGGAGAAAAAAGGTCCACCGGCCTCCAACCTCCCCTTATAGCCGGTCCAACACACACCTGCGGGTAAAAAAAGTCTACCGGCCTCCAACCTCCCCTTATAGCCGGTCCAACACACACCTGCGGTTAAAAAAAGTCTACCGGCCTCCAACCTCCCCTTATAGCCGGTCCAACACACACCTGTGGGTAAAGAAAAGTCTACCAGCCTCCATCCTCCCCTTATAGCTGGTCCAACACACACCTGCGGGGGAAAAAAGGTCTACCGGCCTCCAACCTCCCCTTATAGCCGATCCAACGCACACCTGCAGAAAATAAATTGTGACAATCCTGTTAGAAGAGAGCTTGTGGCATTGCTCTCTTGGATACAGGTGCTGATGAGACTCCTTCAGTAAAGTAAAGATGTAGAGGATGCTCCAGTGATGATTTGACAAAGAGATCCTCTAATGCAGATCTGTGGCATTGCTCTCTTGAAGACAGGCGGTGATGAAACTCCTTCAGTAAAGTAAAGATGTAGAGGACGCTCCAGTGATGATTTGACAAAGTGATCCTCTACTGCAGATCTGTTAAGAGAAGAGAGAAAGGTAGAAATGTTTACAAAGCTGCCATTTACAAATCTGTGTGGATGTTGATGAACGGTAAGAATATGTTACGATAAGCTGGTACACTGTTCTCAAAATATGATTTTATGAAGGGACAAAAGTCGGCTCCTAGAGACATAATATCCTACTGCAACAGATAAAGGTGCTACTTCTAGGATTATTCTAGGTATATATGTATATGAATCAAGTGTACAAAATTCAGTAAGCTAAAACCTACCTTAACTGTCTTTTCATTGTTGGCTTTTGATGATCAGGGGTTCCTCTGCAGGGGAAACTGATGACACCTGTGGCCTTTGTACTTCCCCCCACTTGCTGTTGGTGAAAGAGAACCGACAATAAAGCTCCTGATCTTCTTCTGTAAGTTCAGGCTCATTTTCTTCTTTGGGAGGAGAAATGATTCCCTCCATTTCCATCTCGGTCGTTAGGTCAATTGGTGGGCACTGTGAAGAGAAGAAACATTAGTATTGGAATATGTACAATCATGGCCCTTCTATTTGAAATGGTTATGCACACTCAGGTGCTGGGAGAATATAAAATGCAGAACATTGGACAGTGCACTGCCAAGGACCCATATGTGGTTCCTATACTTACCATCTTCATAGTAAATGGCGGGCTAACTTCCCCAGCCTCCAGTTCCACCCAGTCTATGGTCATAAAGAATGGGTGGCTTCGCAGATTTTCACAAAGCATTGCTCTCATAGCTTGCCATTCGCATAGGAGCTGTAAAAACAACAAAAAAAATAGGTTATTAATGGTAAATAGACAATAACTCTGTAATTCTGTTTTTAAAATAATAATGGAATAGCCATTTTTTTGCTGGCTACAGATGATGTTTACTTACTATGTTGCCTATGAGGTTCTTGAGATCCATATCAAAATCTTCAGGGAAATGTGGACGATTGTTGAGGATGGAGCATGCAAGCATGTTCTTTTCTAAGCCCATAAATGGGTAATTTCCAGTCGCCATCATATAGACTATAACTCCCAGGGAGAAATAGTCAGCGGGATATCCATATGGCTGCTCCAAATAGATCTGTGGAAATATCAAAAAGAATAGAACGGTCAATAACCACTTCTGGACCGGAAGATTTTCCCCCTTAACTGCTTGCCGACCGCCCGCCGCAGTTGTACAGCGGCAGTCTGGTGCTCCCAGGCAAAGTGCCGTACATGTACGGCGCTAGCCTGGAAGGAGCTAGGGGGCGATTGCGTGCCGCCGGAGGCGCGCTCCCGCCCCTGCTCGTTGGCTGGGGAGCCAGCACGTGTGCCTGGCGGCTCCGATGCCTGCCGGCCACTCGCGATCTTCCTCTGCAGTGGGAGAAGGACAGATGGCTGATGTAAACACAGCCGTCTGTCATTCTCACTAAAGTAATCACAGAGGCTATGCGTTCCTGCTATGTAGGATCGCATGTCTCTTGTGATTACATCACAAGCCACGCCCCCCACAGTTAGAATCACGCCCCTAGGGTCACACTTAACCCCTTGATCACCAGAAAAGTTAACCCCTTCCCTGCCAGTGTCATTTTTACAGTAACAGTGCATATTTATAGCACTGATTACTGTAGTAATGTCACTGGTAATCCCAAAAGTGTCAAAAATGTCAGTCGGGTCCGATCTGTCCGCCGCAATGTCGCGGTCCCACAAAAAAAAAATGCAGATCGCCGCCATTACTAGTTAAAAAAAAAACAATAAAAATGACATAAATCTTTCCCGTAGTTAGTAAACGCAATAACTTTTGCGCAAACCACTCAACATAAGCTTATTGCGATTTTCTTTTTACCAAAAATATGTAGCAGAAAACAAATTGGCCTAAAACGTTAAAAAATTTAGATTTTTTATTTTTTTTGAGAATTTCATATAAAAAATGTGAAAAATATTAATATTTTTTCAAAATTGTCGCTCTTTTTTTGTTTATAGCGCAAAAAATAAAAATCGCACAGGTGATCAAATACCACCAAAAGAAAGCTCTGTTTGTTGGAAAAAAAGGTCGTCAATTTCGATTGGGTACAGCGTCACACGATCGCGCAATTGTCCATTAAATCAGGCAGTGCCGAATCGCAAAATAGGGCCTGGTCTTTGAGTAGCCAAATCTTTCAGGGCTAAAGTGGTTAATAACCAGGCCATTTTTGCGATTCGGCACTGCGGTATATTTTTAATGGAAAATTGCGCGGTCATGCGCCGCTGTACCCAAATAAAATTGATGTCCTTTTTTTCCCACAAATAGAGCTTTCTTCTGCTCGATTATTTTTTATGCGCTATAAACAAAAAAAGAGCGACAATTCTGAAAAAAATAATTATATTTTTCACATTCTGCTGTATAACATTCCCAAAAAAATGTAAAAATCTAATTTTTCATAATTTTAGGCCAACTTGTATTCTGTTACAAATTTTTGCTAAAAAAAAATCCCAATAAACGTATTTTGATTGTATTGCGCAAAGGTTATCGCGTCTACAAACTAGAGAAAAGATTTTTGTCATTTTTATTTATTTTATTTTTTTACTAGTAATGGCCGTGATCAGCGATTTTTAGCGGGACTGTGACACTGCAGAGGACAGATCAGACCCCTAACTGACATTTCTTACACTTTTGGAGGGACCAGTGGCATTACTACAGTAATCAGTGCAAAAAATATGCATTGTTACTGTAATAATGACACTGGCAGGGAAGGGGTTAACCCAGGGGCAATGTTAAGTGTGAGCCTAGTGGGTGTTTTCTACCTGTGGGGGTGGATGGGTTAATAAAATCAATACAGAGACCTGTGTTCCTAAATAGGAGGAACACAGGAGCTCTGCTTTAAACTCAGAGAGAACAACGGTCTGCTGTGTTTTCAAGAGCAAACCGCTGTTCTCTCTTTATGGGGAGTGATTACGGGTGCCCGGTGGCAATAGTGGCCCCTGGCCCCATGGATCGGCTTCCCCACTTGCGAGTGGGCACCCACGATGGCTCCCGCAGACCACCTTAAGGTCATACGTGGAAACCTGCTGACCTGCCGCCGTATAACTGCAGCAGCTGGTCGGCAAGCGGTTAGTGATTATTTTACTGATAAAAAGAAAGAAAAACCAAAACGATCCAATAAATACTTACCTCTGGTGCTCTGTACCTTGGAGTGCCGACCGAGTCATAAAGAGCCTTGTAAATAGGGCTCACACCTATTGCTGATAAGCCAAAGTCGCCGATTCTCACATGTCCAACGCTATCCATCAGAATGTTATCTGGTTTGAGATCGCGGTGTACAATCCCACGGCCATGAAGGAACTGCAGGCCACAAATGATCTCTGCAGTGAGGAATCTGATAGGGAGACAGAAAAGATTGATGGTAAGCATTATGTATGGTAATCTAAGCCAAAAAATAACAAAAATTGACCCTAACACTTCAATTATCATTAATAGTCATGTATGCGTGCTATAACCAAATCATGTTGAAATTCTGCCAGTAACAGCAGAATTTATCACACTACACAGAAGTGGTTTATATGAATATTTAAAGTCACTGATGAATTTGTAGGAAATACACGTGGTAAATTCTCGCAAACTGTTTTTTGTGATAGTAAAAATGTCCAATTATTGAATGTGATTGTACAGTTTCTTTTAACTTGTATAGCTGGCCATACATTAAGCAATTTTGTAGGAAAAAAATTGCCCAATTCCCTCATCAGCACAGTCAGTGTTGATGAATTCCTTCTGTGGAGCTTCTGTATTTTGACAGCGAGAGGTTTCCCAGCAGTCAGAATACAATGATCCCTGCCGGTGACTATAGCATGAAAAAACCAGACAGGCTGGTTGTACAGGAGTCATTCAACTTCAGTACAACCAGCCTGCCCAAAGATGGATGGAAATTCAGCTGTTCCCTGCTCAACTGGCTGAATTGTAATCCATCTATGGCCAGCTTATGTAAGGCCAAAATAGGAAGCAATACAAAAAAGTTTTCCCGCTCCATCCAAAATCCAAAAAATGTTTTACATTTACAAACTAACTTTAACAAAAATTATGTTATGCAAGGACCTGTTAGACCTATCTTCTACCTTCTCTCTGCGATCTCATATCTAGGACAAGCCTACACTTTAATGTGATCTATGTAAAGTACTATGTTCTACCTCCATCCCTATTATCATGGTACCCTATTGTCTTACTTATCTCATATCTAGGAAAAGCCTACAGGTTGATTTGATCTATCTCTAGTACTATGTTCTACCTTCATCCCTGTTATCATGGTACCCCATTATCTTATCTATTTCATATCTAGGACAAGCCTACACTTTAATGTGATCTTTCCAGAGTACCATGTTCTACCTCTCCCTGTTATTATGGTATCCATTGTCTTACCTTGTTGTTGCGATATCTAGTGGTGCTCTTTCCAATAAGAATCCCATCAGGTCTCCACCGCTCAGATATTCCATGGCGAAGAATACATTATCCTGCACAGAAGAAAGAAATATCAAAGTTAAAAATGAGTTTCTATGGAATCCCTCTGCAATCTTGGGTAGGTTGTGAGAAAGGTAGGTGTCCAGTAGCAGTATTTTGAGAGGCTAACTATTTCACACCGACCTCTCCCACAAAATAAGGTAGAGTCACTTACCTCTGTCTGGAAGGCACCATATACATTGATGCAGAATTGGCTGGTATGAACTTCCTGCAGAATTCGGCTCTCACTGAGGATCTCATTGACGTAATATTTGTTCTTGGTCATGATTTTGAGAGCCAGCAGTTCATCTGTGGAGGTGTGTGATGCCAAAACCACCTGGAGTAGACAGAAGGAGAGAGAATTATAGTTGACAATTACAGAAGTTCATTCACATTGTTTAATCACTTGCCGACTGCCGCACGACTGTTTACTGCGGCAGTCAGCCTCTCCTGGGCAAAGTGACGTAGTACTACAGGCTCGTGGGCGAGCGCACGATGCCGGCGGCGTGCTCCCGCCCCCGCTCGTTCCCTGCCTAGCCAGCGCGTGTGACTGGCGGCTCCGATGTCCGCTGGCCACTCTCAATCTCCCACAGGAGAGGGAGAAAGACAGACGGCTGTTGTAAATACAGCCGTCTATAATTCTCCCTGAAGTAATGACAGAGGCTATGCGATCCTGCTATGTGATCGTATGTCTCTGTGACTAATTCACTAGCCACGCCCCCTAACAGTTAGAATCACGCCCCCAGGGACACACTTAACCCCTTGATCAACAATAAAGTTAACCCCTTCCCTGCCAGTGTCATTTTTACAGTAACGGTGCATATTTATAGCACTGATTACTGTAGTAATGTCACCGGTACCCCCAAAAGTGTCAAAAATGTCAGTCAGGGGTCCGATCTGTCCGCCATAATGTCGCAGTCCCGCAAAAAAAATCGCAGATCGCCGCCATGACTAGTTAAAAAAAAAAAATAAATAAAAATGACATAAATCTTTCCCGTAGTTAGTAAACGCAATAACTTTTACGCAAACCAATCAAAATACGCTTATTGCGTATTTTGTAACAGAAAACAAATTGCCCTAAAATGTTAAAAAAATTAGATTTTTACATTTTTTTTGAGAATTTCATATAAAAAAATGTGAAAAATATTATTTTTTCAAAATTGTCGCTCTTTTTTTGTTTATAGCGCAAAAAAAAAAAAATCGCACAGGTGATCAAATACCACCAAAAGAAAGCTCTGTTTGTGGGGAAAAAAAGGACATCAATTTCATTTGGGCACATCGTCGCACAACCGTGCAATTGTCCATCAAATTCATGCAGTGCCGAATCACAAAATAGGGCCTGGTCTTTGAGCAGCCAAATCCTCCAGGGCTTAAGTGGTTAATATTTCATCTATGGGTGTAACCCCCCCCCCCCCCCCAAACCCAGTATGGAACATGAGCTTTGCTGATTGGAGAACTCTAGAATGGACTTATCAGGGGGCGTGTTAAACCACTGTAGAGAGATCACTGCTTCCCAACAGAGAGCAAATACCCCACTCTGCAGCATGTTAGCAGAGGACAGGCTTTTCTACTTTGGCTTTAGCTGCTTTATAAAAAAAGTAACTGTAAAACCTTTTATTTTGATGCACCTGGGATGTGTTTAGAGTTAGAGTTAAATAAAAATATGAATTGGGCTTTTAGTGTCGGTTCACACATATGCGATGTGTGAACTCTGCCAATCCATTACGTGTTCCCACATCGCATTTAAATCGCTGGCAGTTCACACTGCCATATGTGAATTGCTGGGGGTGTCAATACAAAGTTAACAACACCCCCAGATCAGTTCGCATATTGCAGTGCAAACTGTCAGTTGGGACATGAATCGGATCGCATTGGCGTGAACCACCATTCTATCTGATTCTACTGCGGACCCAAAAAAAGATCCTGTGCGTGTTGTGTCTGAATCCGATGCAAATTCATCCATACAATCTGTATGGCTGAATTCACATCGCACAGACATCTCATGTGATTTTCAGAGCAGTGCGCTCCGAATCATATTCGATGTCTGTCATCGCTATAGTGTGAACCGGGACTAAAGTGTATGCCCAGGTCTGCAGCAGCCACATACACAGAAATAAAAATACTTTTCTGCAGTGGAGTAGAGGGAGGGGATTTCTGTCTGTACCCTTATTTCAGATTCACAATTTCTTCCTATCTGGTGAAATCAGCATCAGCAGGACAGGAAGTGAGGGGAAATTTCTCCAACGGAGCCCCAGACAGTGATAAAACCCGACAGGGGTTCTAATCCTCCTCCACTCTATCTGAACATTTTAAATCAGGGAAAAGATCTGACCACTTACCTTTCCAAAACTACCGGCTCCGAGGAAGCGATGGAATCTGAAGCCATCCAATGTGATTGGGACAATCTCCCCAGTGCTGAGGGGTGTCTCAATCTCAATGTCACGTTTTGGTGAAGTCTCAATCTCAATGTCACTTTTTGGTGAAGTCTCAATCTCAATGTCACATTTTGGTGAAGTCTCAATCTCAATGTCCATTTTTGGTGAAGTCTCTATCTCAATGTCCATTTTTGGTGAAGTCTCAATCTCAATGTCACGTTTTGGTGAAGTCTCAATCTCAATGTCACATTTTGGTGAAGTCTCAATGGGAATATCACTTGTGGCTGATATCCCAATCCCACTTTCTGGTGAATGCTCAATGTGAACATCACATGTTGGTGAAGTCTCGATGGGGAGTTTACACTCAGTCTCGATCACTGCGGCAAGCCTGCCGTGTGAGCTGGGTCTGTGGTAAATTCCATACATATCTGCAATAAAAAAGAGGAATTGGATTTAGCACCTTAACCTTCATTTGATCTATTTTTATTTATACAACATCAAATTATAGAGAGATAAATTGAAAACTCCAGTGCCAGGAACAAGAAATAAACCCGACACGGCAGGGACATAGGGGCAGCTATTCCATTGTTATATGTATATTCATTTCTATATTTATATTTAAGCACCCTATTTTGGGTACACATTGAAACAGATTCAGCGCTACTCCATATATTTTGACCATCACAGGGGCAGCTATTGTTATCCTTCATAATAAAACGCTGGTTTGCCTGGCTCATATCCCAATCCACTGATTGTGATAGTTTCTCAAAGTCAGAGAGTCAAGAAGCCACCAACAAGTATTTTCAGCAGTGTGACGATGACCTTTCATTGTTAAATGAGTGGGCCAATCACAAAGGAAGTTGCATAGTTGCATCAGGAAGAAGTGATGTCATCTCCCTGGTTGTGCATTGTGGCAGGGGTTTGTGAATTAGGGATAGACCGATATGTTTTTTTCAGGGCCAATACTGATACTGATATATTGGTCACAACGTATCGGTATCGGCCGATATGGGCCGATATTTTGTACATCCTATGTCAGGGACCAAGACTAGTCTTCTCCTCCTCCAACCATTAGGTGGCGATGCTCATGTAGGGGTAAAATGGTGTCACATAGCATAATTCCGTTTAGTAATGTTATTGAATATACCACTCACATAATGTACAAAAGATATAAGCAATTCCACATTGGGTGCGATATCGGGTGGGTGGGAGATGTAGCGGTTGAGGGACGGAGCGGTATTGAGTGGATGCCGAACGGAGCGGTATCACCCGGGTATCACTTACGGCAAGTGGGTGAGAGATGCAGATCTGCTAATGTGGAATTGCTTATATCTTTTGTACATATGTGAGTGTCATATTTAATAACATTTCTAAATGGAATTATGCTATTTGACATCATTTTAACCTTATATGAGCAATATTTGGAATATCAGTAATATCGGCCATTCCGGGGCCGATATCGATATATTGGCAAAAGTGAATATCGGCCCTCCGATAATCAGCTTTGCCGATAATCGGTCGATCCCTATTGTGAATCATCAGACCGGCAAATGACAAATATATTTGAGTACAAAAGCAAGGACTTTGTTAACTGGCAATGCTGCTCAGAAAGTGTGACTGGATCCCCAACCGTTTACACCCGCCGCTCCATAGAGAAGAATGGAGGTTCATATTGGGTCCACCTGAAAAACAGCGGAGCAGATCGGAACGTCCGTGTGAAAGGAGCCTATAGAATAATGTCTGTCAGCTGGGGGTAGGAAGTAGCTAGGAGTGATGCCTGTCAGCAGAAGGTATGGAGACAGGGGAGGACTGGCAAGGGGGGCAGGGTGGCAATTGCCCCCCAGGCCACTCTGAAAAGTGGTAAAAACTGGTAAAAAGGCCTCACTCAGGCCAGGGCTGGATTATTGTAGGGGCCAGACACTGTATACAGCTGCAAGTCCGAAACCAGGTGGGCATGGATGGTAAGCTGATTCGATGGTTCAAAGGGCCACTTGACTAGACTTGCCCCCCAGACCTAAGGCTGCCAGCCCTCCCCTGTATGGAGAGGCCTGTGGTATGTATGTATGTATGCTGGGGGGTGGGAATTGGCTGATGAATGGTATCTGTGGGTTGGGAAATGGTTGGTCAGTGATATAAGTTTGAGGAGGTAACATGGGAAGTGGTGTTCTGGGTAGTGGTGAGTGTGAAATTGATGATGTGTGTCTGCGTTTAGGTTTCTTTCACATTTGCGGTAGCGATCTGGAGGATTGCCTTTCAGAGGGTGGTATAGCAGCAGCTGACAGGTATCCAGGAGGTGCTACCGCTGCCTCTTGGTGCCTGTTTTTCTGTGTTTTGTTTTTTTTTCTTTTTTGCTTAATGGCAATTTTACATTGCAGGGTCAGGCATTGAAGTCAGTGGGTGAATTTGACAGATGGTACAGCCTGAGTTAAAAATTGTTAGGATTTGGGTGTGTTGGCAGGGTGCGGTAAAACCACAGCTCAGCCGCCCCCTTGGCTACTCATGTGAAAGAGCCCTCAGCCCCCATTCACTTTGGTGCGACTTGTCATGTGATTTGACAGGTCCAAATCACATGACAAGTGGTACCCTATCTTCGCCAATGGAACTGTTCAAATCGGTGCGACGCTTGATTTGCAAGAAAGTTCCTGCACTATTTTTGTCGATTTTAGGTTCGATTTCCATAGACATCTGTGCATAAAGTTGCACAGATTTGAAACCGTGCTGCATTCAGTGTGATCGGGGGCTTAGAGGTGGAGGGTGGAGTATAGATTTATTAATCTTTAAAGAGGGGAGGACCTTCTGTACACGCAATTACCTCAAACCTACTGACAGAAATGGGTATATCCCATTGGAGAGTTGTCATCATGCCTCCTGGTTGTGCAATATCCCTAAGGGCCAATATATTCGCCTGAGAAGGAATTGCTCACAGAGGCTGATTTCATCTCTCAATCCCAGATTTTGACAGAAAGATTTGTGCAAAAAGGTTACAATAAGAGTAATCTGGAGGTTGAAATGGAGAAGGTCAGGAACTTAGATAGGCGTGTCCTTATAGGTGATTCCATAAAAGAGAAAGTGAAAGGTAAACAGGAATTCAAAATCATCCTTGACTACAATGTTCATTATAAAAAAGTTGAGAAGATCATCTCCAAATACTGGGGAATTCTCCTTAGGGATCAGATATTGGGTCCAGTCCTGCCCCCACTCCCACAGTTTATCTATCGGCGGCCCCACACTTTGAGGGATAAAATTGCCCAAAGGGTGGTTGATCCCCCTGTTTTAAAGGAGAAAAAGCTTTTTTCTTTCCTTTCCTTTTTTTTTGCATGCAGAAGATGTTCTGCATGCAAGCATGCCAAACATAATATCAAAAAACGTAAGGAATTTATCGCTTATAGCACAGGGAAACAATATAACATCAGGGACCTCATTACATGCAATACGGAAGGTGTGGTATATATGTTGAAATGTAACCGCAGCTTCCAATATGTAGGCAGGGTGTTGAGAGCCCAACATGTGAGAGTTGCTGAACATCAGTAACATTAAGAAAGGAAAAGTCACACATAGTGTGTCCAAGCACTTCCGTATCCATCATGATAGAGATCCCAGAGAACTATAATTCTGGGCCATTGAACGTGTTAAGAAGCACTGGAGAGGAGGTCATTTTATCAGACAGCTTAGTCAGCGCAAATCATTTTGGATTTTTGAAACAGGGGTGTTGTCCCTGTTGGGGTTGAACGAGGAGTTCGACCTCAACTGCTTCATCTCTGACAGATAATCTTGAGGGGTTTAATATTTAATGGTTTTAGTTTCTTTGTTTTTATGTATTTATTATATGTATTTTGTTTCTCTATTTTGTTTTTGTGGGTGTAAGATCAGTAGTGATGGTGGTGGGTGATTATGTTAACCTCCTTAGCGGTATTCCCGAGTGTGGCTCGGGGTGGAATTTCAGTGCCATTAGCGGTAACCCCAAGCCACACTCAGGGTACCGCCAGGGAGCATCGCTGGATCCTGGAAGAGGGGTTACTTACATTGTCCCCGGGATCCCGCGATGTGTTCCTGCAGCATACGGCGGCCGGATCTTGCACCTGATGCTCTGTGCCCCGGCTTGTGTTCCCTGCGAGTGTCATGTCGCAGGGGGGTGGAACCGGCGGCAAATTTGAAAAGTAAAACACAAACACACTGATATATTGTAATCCTATTGGATTACATTACTAAATAAAATGACATTAGTTTGCCCCCAATGCCCTTGCCTGCAGTTTTACTGTACTATATATATATATATATATATATATATATATATGTGTGTGTGTGTTTGTGTCTGTGTGTGTATATATATATATATATATATATATATATATATATATATATATACTTTAACTTTTTTATAGTTATTTATTATACTATAATTTGTGATCATACCCGAGATGTTATAAAGAAGAATGCACAGTAAAAAAAATCATATGTAAATAGTTGGTTTGGGCTGCTCATCCTTAACCGCTTTCCGACTGCGCACAGTATATTTACTGCGGCAGTCAGCCCCGGCCAGGCAGAGTGACGTCGCTAGCCTGGGACCCGCTTTTGAGCCAATAGCGGGCGGTCGCGCGCCCGCCCCGGCTCGTTCACAGAGGAGTCCGCGCGTGTGACCGGCGGCCCCGATGTCCGCCAGTCACACTACGATCGTCGGTAGAGCGGGAGAAAGGCGGGCGGCTTATGTGAACAAGCCGCCTGTCATTCTCCCCTGTGTAAAAATGGAGATCAGACGGTTCTACCATGTAGAACCGTTGATCTCTGTTTTTACAATAGGAGACATGTCCCGCCATCACAGTTAGAAACACGCCCCTAGGACACACTTAACCCCTCCCTCTCCAATACAGTTAATCCCTTCCCTGCCAGTGTCATTTTTACAGTAACAGTGCATATGTATAGCACTGATTACTGTAGTAATGTCACTGGTACCCCCAAAAGTGTCAAAAATGTCAGTCAAGGGTCTGATCTGTCCGCCGCAATGTCGCAGTACCGCAAAAAAATCGCAGATCGCCGCCATTACTTGTTAAAAAAAAACCCACCAAAAATGACAAAAATCTTTCCCTTTGTTAGTAAACGCGATAATTTTTGCGCAAACCAATCAAAATACGCTTTTTGCAATTTTTTTTACCAAACGTATGTAGCATAAAACAAATTGGGCGAAAATGTTAAATAAAATTAGATTTTTACATTTTTTTTAGGGGAATTTCATATAAAAAATGTGAAAAATATTGTTATTTTTGCAAAATTTACGCTCTTTTTTTGTTTATAGCACATGATCAAAAAATCGCACAGGTGATCAAATACCACCAAATAAAACTATGTTTGTGGGAAAAAAGGACGTGAAATTCGTTTAGGTACAGCGTCGCACGACCGCGCAATTGTCCGTTAAAGTCACGCAGTAAAAAATCGCAAAAAACCCCCTGGTCAGGAAGGGGGTAAAATCTTCCGGGGCTTAAGTGGTTAAGAATTACATGCAAAATAATGGTACCGCTTTCAACACCTAAAATCGGAAACAATCATACCGCCAGGGAGGTTAATTGAATCTGTAGTAGGTTTGGTTATCTTTGTTAGAAAAGCATTTTCTCATTTGTTGTCATTTTTAAATTTACCAGTAGATGGCAGTGTGAGGCCTTTTGTGTCCCAGCCATAGACTGACACTTGATGCTATTTAAGGAAGAGGGTGACGGCGAGCCTTCCCACCCCCGCTGATGAATTCCCTCATTGGACGATACATGTACAGGAGGTGGAGCCGCTCCTCACACACTGCCATCCTCTGATCAGCTGTAGTCGGAAGCTGTGAGTGTTGCAGCGGCACTGCGTCTCCCGTCACCAGAGGGCAGTGTTACCTGAGAGAGCTGTTCTGTTATCATCTGCTTTTCTCTATGGAAGTGCGCTCCTGTCTTTTATGTTTTAAATAAACAGTTCAAAACGGAGAGCGCTTAGATTGGATTTTTATTTCATGTTGTGATTATCGGTGAGTGGAATCAGTCCGGATTTGACCAGTTCCCTGTATAAAGCGGTGGGGGTGAGGAATCGGCCTCTGGTGTTTAACCCTTTCAGGGAAAGCGCTGATTTTTACATTTTAGGTGAGCGCGGTGTAATCACAGGGGGAGGGGATCGATCGGTTTCCATTTTTCCTGCACCATATGGACTGTTCTGGGACTTCTGGCTTTTATTATGGACTATTCCCTCATAAAATGAGATGCTGATTGCGCTGCACTGTATATATTAATGGTTCTGTATGAGATAAGAGTCATTTATCTTTGGTGTCCAGCTTGCAGTTTTAGTCTTTAGGCTCCGTTCACATGTTAGCGTATGGACCACGGGCAGAACCGCCACGATTCCGCCCGCGATGCGGAGATTATTTCAAATCGCGGGACGCCTGTGCGTTGCCCGTTGATTTGCAATAGCCCCCCAAACGCTGAGCGATGTTGCTGCGATTTCCACCTGCCGAATCGCGGTAACATCTTGCAAAAAAAATCGCGGGACGAAATACGCTCCAAAGAAGCTCTTTTTTGGGCGTAATGCGTCCCGAGATTTTTTTCTGTGCGATGTTACCGCGATTCGGCAGGCGGAAATCGCAGCAACATCGCTCAGTGTTTGGGGGGCTATTGCAAATCAACGGGCAACGCACAGGCGTCCCGCGATTTGCAATAATCTCCAGATCGCGGGCGGAATCGCGGCGATACATACGCTAACATGTGAACAGAGCCTTAGGTTCATCTGTCTGCGCTGATTGTTTTCTGTCTTTTTGTACACTCAGTATACAGATTCAATACAGTTAACCACTTTACCGCTGAGTACCGTAGTACTACTGCGGCAAAGTGGCTCTTGTAGGTCTGACGACGTAGACCTACGTCGCCAGACTCCTCCCCCTGTAGGCGGCGCTCGTGTTTTCATTCACAGCGGGAGTCGGGCCAGGGGAGGAGCAGCGGCGATCGCCGCTGCTCTGCCCCGATCGTCGGGGAATCCAGTTTGGAGATCCGCCCGCCTGTGTAAACAGAGCGGGCGGATCTCCTCAGTGACAGGGAGTGACAGATCGGACTGTTCAGCATAGCTGGACATCCGATCTGTCCTTGTCTCACTCAGTCACCTCCCCCCCCCCCACGTCAGTAAGCACCAGGCATACATTAACCCCTCCCTCTCCAATAAAATTAATCCCTTCCCTGCCAGTGTCATTTTTACAGTAACAGTGCATATTTATAGCACTGATTACTGCAGTAATGTCACTGGTACCCCCAAAAATGTCAGTCAAGGGTCCGATTTGTCCGCCGCAATGTCGCAGTCCCGCAAAAAAAGTCACAGATCGCCGCCATTACTCGTTAAAAAAAAAAACACCAAAAATGACATAAATCTTTCCCTTTGTTAGTAAATGCAATAACTTTTGCGCAAACCAATCAAAATACGCTTATTGCGATTTTTTTACCAAACATATGTAGCATAAAACAAATTGGCCAAAAATTTAAAAAAAAATTGGTTTTTACATCTTTTTTGGGGGGAATTTCATATAAAAAAAATGTTAAAAATATTGTTATTTTTTCAAAATAAACGCTCTTTTTTTGTTTATAGCGCAAAAAGTAAAAATCGCACAGGTGATCAAATACCACCAAAAGAAAGCTCTGTTTGTGGGAAAAAAAGGACGTAAATTTCGTTTGGGTACGGCGTCGCATGACCACGCATTTGTCAGTTAAAGTCGCACAGCGCCGAATCGCAAAAAGTGGCCCAGACGTAAGACAGCAAAATGCTCCGGTGGTAAAGTGGTTAAAAAAATGTTTTCTTTTTTTTTTTTAAATCTCCTTGTACTCAGCAAAAAATAACTGACATTTTGTTATAAAGGAACCTGTCCTGGTTTGTTAGCTTTGTAAATTCTGCCTGTACACTCCATATACAGATCTTATACAATACCAGCATTTCTTTTTTTTTAAATCTCCTTGTACTCAGCAAAAAATAACTGACATTTTTTCCCTAAGGGACCCTGTCTTGGTTTGTTAGCTTTGTGAATTCTGCCTGAATGTGACCCGTCATACATGAGAACAAAGGATACCATGAAAGGGTTTCAGCCGCCATGTATCTATAAATATCCACAATACTTACCCATAGAGTCTTCTGTCTGATCTGGTCCAAATCCGTAAAAACATCCAGCAGCCGCTCTAATGCAGCCGCGTAGGAAAGCCCGAAAACTCTTCAGTTTTGTGGGCATCTTGGTTGGGGGATCTGCCAGCTGTTCAATGATCTCCCCTTCCATATGTGTCTGTATATCATTGGTGTTCATATGATAAACAGGTCGTTTGCGCTGAAATAACTTCATTATGTAGAATAATGAACGCTCTGAGGGTGTCACAATGAAATCGCAAAGAAATCAATGTGAAGGAAATTGCTAGAATGGAATTGCAATAACACAACCGCCAGAGTAGAAACAGGTCTGTACAGGTACAGTGAGCGCTCTGTTTCTGCCAGGATCTTTCCCGCCGCTGGCTTATATAGGCTGCTCCCAGCCATGGCTCCTCCCAGCCATGGCTCCTCCCAGCCATGACTCCTCCCAGCCATGACTCAGCAAAAAATAACTGACATTTTTTTTTCTTAAAGGGACCCTGTCCTTGTTTGTGAGCTTTGTGAGTTCTGCCTGTACACTCAGTATACAGATCCAATACGCTAGCAGAAGTTCGTTTTTTTTTTTTTTTTTTAATCTCCTGGTACTCAGCAAGAAAAAAACTGATGTTTTTTCTTTGTTAGCTTTTTTAATTCTGGCTGTACACTCAGTATACAGATGCAATACACTTAGAGAATGGATTTATTTATTTTTTTTTTAATTCTTCTTATACTCAGAAAAAAAGAACTGACATTTTTTCTTAACCACTTCCGGATCGCCTGTCGTGTATTTACGTCGCTAATTTGCTGTTAAATACTGGCGTTTAGGCAGCAGATAACTGCCATAACCCTGGTGTTTTTTTACACAGCAGGCAGTCTGCATTAACATAAAGGTGGTCCCAGCTGCGGATTCGCCACAGGATCACTTTTATGGGACGCAGGAGAGGTGCCCAACCCCCTCCCGCCGCTTCCCGGTTTACTCTATGCCCTTGGAGGACCAGAGCGACGTCAAACATCACTTCCACCCATTGTCCTTAAAGGGCCAATTTTTTTTTTTTTTGGGAAAAAAAAAAGACTTTTTGGTTTATACTGCTTTTAGGTGTAAATGTTACATCTGAGGTCTTTATGACCCCAGATCTCACATTAAAGAGGACCTGTCCTGCTTATTTCTATTACAAGGGATGTTTACATTCCTTGGAGTAGGAATAAAAGTGATCAAAACTTTTATTTTTTTTTTTAAAGGGACAGTGTAAAAATAAAAAGTGAAAAAAAAAAAAAAATTTAAAGTGCCCTGCCTCTCCAAGCTTACGTGCAGAAGAGAACGCATACACAAGTCGCCCGCTCTAAACTGGTAACCTGTAAAAAAATTTTAAACGTCGCCATTGGAGGTTTTCAGGTACAAAAGTTTGTCACCATTCCACAAACGTGTGTAATTTTAAAGCATGACATGTTAGGTATCAATTTACTCGGCGTAACATTATCTTTCACATTATAGAAAAAAATTGGGCTAACTTTACTGTTTTCTTAATTTTTAATTTAAAAAAGTGTATTTTTTCCAAATAAATTGCGCTTTTAAGACCGTTGGGCAAATAAGGTGTGATAAAGTATTGCAATGATCTCCATTTTATTTTTTAGGGTCTTTGCTAAAAAAAAAAAAATATATATATATATATATAATGTTTGGGGGTTCTAAGTAATTTTCTAGCAAGAAATACTGATTTTAACTTGTAAACAAGTGTCAGAAATAGGCCTTATCCTTAAGGGGGTAAAGGGACCCTGTCCTGGTTTGTTAGCTTTGTGAATTCTGGCTGTACTCTCAGTATACAGCTCTATTATGATAGCAGATTTATTATTTATTTTAATAAATCGATTGAGGACCGCCCCACCTACATATACTGCAGCAGGGTGGCCCTTAGGTGCGAAATTTCGTACCGGTACGTGATTTTTTTTCTTCAGCTCTGGGACGCATCCGTGCTGCTGGAGCCCGGCTCCCGGCGATCGTTCCAAGAGAGGTAGAACATCAGTCTTCCTATGTAAAAAAGGCAGATCACCATTCTGCTAATAAGGAAGACAGAGATCTTGTGTTCCTGCTTTCTGCACATTAAAGAGGTAAAATAAATAAGAGAAAAAAAAAATTCAAAGCGCCCCGTCCCTCCAAGCTCGCGCGCAGAAGCGAATGCATACGAAAGTCACGCCCACTTATGTAATGTAAACGGTGTTCAAACAACACATGTGAGGTATCGCCGCGATCATTAGAGCGAGAGAACTAATTCTAGCCCTAGAACTCCTCTGTACCTCTAAACCTGTGGAGATTTTTAAGTGATTTTTAAGTACCAATGTTTGTCGCCATTCCACGAGCGTGCGCAATTTTGAAGCATGATATGTTGGGTATCTATTTACTCGGCGTAACATTATCTTTCACATTCAAGAAAAAAATGGGCTAACTTTACTGTTTATTTTTTTTAAATGCAGTGAAATTTATTTTTTCCAAAAATATATGTGTTTGAAAGACTGCTGCGCAAATACCGCATTACAAGAAATATTGCAATGACCGCCATTTTATTTTCCAGAGTCTTTGCCAAAAATATATATATAATGTTTGGGGGTTCTAGGTCATTTTCTAGCAAAGAATACTGATATTAACTTGTAAACAAGTGTCAGAAATAGGCCTGGTCCTTAAGTGGTTAAAACAACGCAGTGGCGTATCACAAAAAATGGCGTGCTCAGGAAGGGGGAGAACCTTCCGGAGATGAAGTGACAGTTTTTATTTTATAAGGACAATATATGGAAACGGTGCAGGGCAGTATAAACTAGCAGGACAGTAAGTAGTGTCATGTTAGTGCAGTGAGCAGTACACCACCTGACATTGTGCGAGTTTTCTTCTCTTTATTAATATCAGTTGGTGTCCTTTTTTTTTTTTTTTTTTTTTTTATAACATTTATTATTACCTAAATAACAGCTCCACAGAATGTGACTGCATTTTTTGCTTTCCCTCACTAAATATGGCCGCCGCCATCACTGCCCTCTAGGCTGCGTATCCAATATCATTGCATGACATGAGGTGAACGGGGATATGGTGGAAGACGAGACCAATGGGAGCGCTCGCTATGGAAACCAGCCTGCCAATGGCGTGTGAGGCTGTAGAAGGTCACCAAGGTGCGGAGTGTTGTGGTGAGAGGCGGTGGCTGAGTAGACATGTCCGGGGATTGTGACACCGCAGATGAGGCTGTGAGGGGCGCCTGTGATGACGCCTCTATATGTAAGAGGTGAGGAGGGACGGCAGGAGCAGCTCACATACAGGAACTCCTCCTATTTATATATAGAAATGTTTTCAAATGACCACAACTTTATTGACAAGCAAGGCTTTATACACACACAGGCCCCACAAAGGGGGCATTTGTCAAATGCATTTAAATTGATTAAACCTGATTGGTTGGCAGGCCACCACCTGACACATCCATAGACATACTGCCATTCAGTGGGCACCCCATTACCTTAGACTGGCCTATTCATTACAATGGCAGGAAGGGACAGCAGTGTGGGGGCAACGGAGGATAAAACAACTATGGCGCCGGATTAATTCCTGCACCCGCCGCCCTATGTATGAGGCCTTCAGGTGCCCTTTTTTTAGGGCCGAGCAGCAGAGGGGTCATTTAAAGTGCTTGTAAAGCCTTAAACCCTTCTGTGCTGCACCTCCCCCCCCCCAGAACCCCCCTTTTCCTTACCTGAACCCAATCCGATCCAGCAATGTGCACGAGCGCAGTGACTCCCGCCGCTGTCTCTCTCCTCATTGGACAGATTAATAGCAGCAGGAGCCATTGGCTCCCACTGTCGTCAATCAAAACTGGTGACAGGGCGGGGCCGAGTCCCGCCATCTGTCTCATTGTACGCAGAGGGACTCGGGAGCGAGCACATATAAGTGAACTCAGGGAAAGCGGCTTTCCATGGGACACCCAATAAAGAGGGGGGCCTGGAGCTCTGGTGGGGGACCCCAGAAGAGGAGGATCGGGGCTGCTCTGTGCAAAACTATTACACAGAGCAGGCAAGTATGACGTTTGTGTTTGTGTGTTTTTTGATCAAACGTTTACAACCACTTTAAAGCTAAACCTCCAGCCTTCCCTTCAGTGCTGCACAGTTGTACGGCTCCTCTCCTGGACTGAAATGGGTCTGTGCGCGTGTCACAATGTGTATTGGAAGTTATATAGAGCCTGCTTTATTTCCTGGCTGGCAGACGTCCAGCATTATCTAGCCCTTTCCTCCCCAACCTGATTGTCTTTGGCCCACCCCCTTTTATTGATTTGATTTCAGTTATGGAGGCAGAGCATCACATGGGGGTGTTACGTAGGGGGGTTTGTATGCAAATATATCCCACCTAGGAACGCCCACCCCTCCAGACTGACACCCTCCAATCAAGAGTTTTTTAAATTTGCATAACTCCTTCCAAGAGCCAGCCCACTGCTTTCATCAGGGCTGAGGGTTCCTAAGAGGAGTACTGAGGCGGGGGGGGGGGGGGGGCTGTGATATTTTCAGGAAGCTATGTACGGCACCCACCCCCCATGATGATCCCTCCAGCATGGTATAGAAAAGCTGTTTGCTAAATGCACTTCACATCCATGCGTCCTATGAGCACCTACCTGCATTTTACAGGGGTGGTTCACCTTTATAATAAAGATTACACAGCAGTCTAGGAGCCCCAGAGGGTTAGAAATGATTGTGCAGTGCAGAGAGATTCAGCTTCCCTCACACTACATACCTGGAGAGCAAGGCTTCCCATCCCCTGTCCTCAAACACCCCCAGCAGGTCATGTTTCCAGGATTTCCTTCACTTGGTACAGATGCTTTAAAGCCCAACTCCGGGCAAAAAAAAGTTTTCCCCATGCAGTGGAGCCGTACTTGCACCACACAACTACTCATTTTTGTCTAGGGGAGAGGAGAGTGGAGATTTACCAACCTGATCCTCCGATCCTCCCAGCACAAGACCGGTCCAGCACCCCCACACTCCAGTGCTTTTGAGTTGTGGACTGTTTCTGACGTCATTACACCCAGAGCGGGCTCCACGGACCCGGAACAGTCCACTGCTGGACCGTAGGGGAGTGCCGTTTTCCGGTGGAATGAAGGCTCTGGTGAGTATAAAATTTCTCCTCACCCCTAGACAAGGTGTTGACCTGTACAATGCGGGCACAGCCCCACCGCATGGGAATCTTTTTTTTTTTTTGCCCTGGAATTGGGCTTTAAATCATTGTCAATGGCTCGGTATTTATGAGAACTACACTATATTGTCAAAAGTATTGGGACGCCTGCCTTTACACGCACATGAACTTTAATGGAATCCCAGTCTTAGTCCATGGGGTTCAATATTGAGTTGGCCCACCCTTTGCAGCCATAACAGCTTCAATTCTTCTGGGAAGGCTGTCCACAAGGTTTAGGAATGTGTCTATGGGAATGTATGATCATTCTTCCTGAAGCACATTTGTGAGGTCAGGTACTGATGTTGTACGAGAAGGCATGACTCGCAGTGTTCTGTCCGGTTGAGTTCAGGACTCTGTGCAGGCCAGTCAAATTCCTCCACCCCAATCTCGCTCTTCCATGTCCTTATGGACCTTGCTTTGTGCACTGGTGCGCAGTCTTGTTGGAACAGGAAGGGGCCATCCCCAAACTGTTCCCACAAAGTTGAGAACATGAAATTGTCCAAAATGTCTTGGTATGCTGACACCTTAAGAGATCCTTTTATTGGAACTAAGAGGCCAAGCCCAAACCCTGAAAAACAACCCCCTACCATAATCCCCCTTCCACCAAAGGATTTGGACCAGTGCACAAAGCAAGGTCCATAAAGACATGGATGAGCGAGTTTGGGGTGAGTCCTGACCTCAACCCAATAGAAAACCTTTGGGATGAATTAGAGCGGAGACTGCAAGCCAGGCCTTCTCGTCCAACATCAGTGCCTGACCTTTACAAATGCAATTCTGGAAGAATGGTCAAATATTCCCATAGACACACTCCTAAACCTTGTTGACAGCCTTCCCAGAAGAGTTGAAGCTGTTATAGTTGCAAAGTGTGGGCCAACTCAATATTGAACCCTACGGACTAAGACTGGGAAACCATTTAAGTTCATGAAGGTGTAACGGCAGGCGTCCCAATACTTTTGACAATATAGTGTATTTTATCTAAGGGAAAAACCCAAAGCATGGCCTGTTAGGGTACTTGGAGAACGAAGTTGGGACACTGTTGTAGGCCAACCAGGTTTTGGAAATATTGCGCTCCTTGTGATTGTAGCCATACTGCATAGCAGCCAGAGGGGGGATGGTATGTTTAGCATCTTAGAGAAATTATGTTATCAAGTCACATGACTGGGCCATCGACTGCCAGCAGTCGCTACACACCCTCTCCTCCCCCCCCATGTGAGCTGACCCTCTCTCCCCCCCCCCATGTGAGCACCTTCTCCTCCCCCTATGTGAGCGCAATCTCTCCTCCCCCTATGTGAGCGCACTCTCTCCTCCCCTAATGTGAGTGCACCTTCTCCTTCCCCTATGTGAGCTCACCCTCTCCTCCCCCTATGTGAACCCACCATCTCCTCCCCTTATTTGGGTGCGCACACCCTCTCCTCCCCCAATGTGAGCGCAGCACCCTCTCCTCCCCCTATGTGAACGCTCCCTCCTCTCCCCCTATGTGAGCGCAGCACCCTCTCATCTCCCCCTATGTGAGCGCACCTTCTCCTCCCCCTATGTGAGCGCAGCACCCTCTCCTCCCCCTATGTGAGCGCAGCACCCTCTCCTCCCCCTATGTGAACCCACCCTCTCCTCCCTCTATGTGAGCACATCCTCTCCTCCCCCTTTGTGAACCCACCCTCTCCTCCCTCTATGTGAGCACATCCTCTCCTCCCCCCTATGTGAGCCCACCCTCTCCTCCCTCTATGTGAGCACATCCTCTCCTCCCCCTATGTGAACCCACCCTCTCCTCTTCCTATGTGAACCCACCCTCTCCTCCACCTATGTGAGCGCACCCTCTCCTCCCCCTATGTGAACCCACCCTCTCCTACCCCTATGTGAGCGCACCCTCTCCTCCCTCTATGTGAGCGCACCCTCTCCTCCCTCTATGTGAGCGCACCCTCTCCTCCCCCCTATGTGAGCGCACCCTCTCCTCCCCCTATGTGAGCGCACCCTCTCCTCCCTCTATGTGAGCGCACCCTCTCCTCCCCCTATGTGAGCGCACCCTCTCCTCCCCCTATGTGAGCGCACCCTCTCCTCCCCCTATGTAAGCACACCCTCTCCTCCCTCTATGTGAGCCCACCCTCTCCTCTCCCTATGTGAGCACACCCTCTCCTCCCCCTATGTGAGCGCACCCTCTCCTCCCTCTATGTGAGCGCACCCTCTCCTCCCCCTATGTGAGCACACCCTCTCCTCCCCCTATGTGAGCGCACCCTCTCCTCCCTCTATGTGAGCACACCCTATACTCTTTTAGCCACTTCCATGAACATAAGAACAAGTGTGGTGCTGCTGTTTCGCTCATCTTTCGGCATAACTCCCAACTGTCCCTGATTTTGAGGGACTGTCCCTGATTTTGAACAAAGGCCCTCTGTCCCTCATTTTTGTCTCACCTATATAGCTGTATATAAAATGTACTATTTCTCTTTCAAAAACTGTTTCCCAGTGCTAAATCTTTCATCCGATTTATAAATTGCTTCATTTACAAGTTTTAAAAGCCAATATAAAGGAATAATATTGGTAAAAAAGCAGTTATATAATTCTCCTTTAAGGGGGTGTGGCAGGGGGTGTGTCCTATGCCTACATACTTTTGCTAATAGTTGTCACTCATTTCCATCTGAGAAAGTTGGGAGGTTTGCTTATGTGCAGTGGCTCCTTAGATGCTCCTCATTTATCTTTCAATGGAATACATTGACTCATATCTTGGCTGCAGATAAATGAGCAGCACTTCCCCTCTACTCCCTGGGCATACCGCCATTACATTGTGGGACATGTAGTTTGATCACTGGGCACTGAACTGCAGTGTCAGATAAGGTGGACAAATCATAAAATACAACTATGATAAGCATTACATCTGAATAAGGGGGTAAGCCAGTTTTTAGGAAAATGACTTTACACATGCTGATTGGGATCTATTGTGGGTTTCATTGCTGAACAGATTAATTTTAAAGCCACAAAGATGAACTCACCCTTTACATTTGTTTTTTATCTATGCAGGTTTGCAGTGAGTGTTGGCTATTGGAAAGATCCCTACATTCAGTATTTCGTCAGGCAGGCCAGAGAGTGCAAGGCGCCTGAGATCAACAGAGGCAAGTCAATGGGAACAGAATAAAAAGAAGCCGATTTTGTGTCTGATGTATCCGTTTTATCATGCACTAGGGGAGATTTACTAAAACTGGTGCACCCAGAATCTGGTAAAGCTGTGCATAATAACCAATTGGCTTCTAATTGTTCTCAAAGCTTAGGCTGGCCATACACTATACAATTTTCTTGTTCAACTTTCCTTTAGACTTACCAAAACCATGTAATATAGGGTTAAACCTAAACACTTTCAATTTGTATGCAGTCAGGCAGGCCCTTGCACTACATAGTTTAAGGTAAATCTAAAGGAAATGGAATAAGAAAATTGTATAGTGTATGGCCAGCCTTAGTTGAATGAGCTGAAGTTAGAAGCTGATTGGTTACTATGCAGAGCTGCACCATATTCTGTGTACACCAGTTTTAGAAAATCTCCCCCTTTGTCTTAACCCTGAACTCCAGCTTTTAGTGAAGTTTAAATAGTTTTGTTTGGACTAAGCTGGTCCAAATTAACTGTTACCTTCAGTAACAGATGCAGCGGCTGTGAACTCTGTACACTGTATCTAGCCTCAGTTCCATACAGTATACAGCTCTGTGTTCTGTCAGTGGGATGGGGATTTCCCGTCCCACTCCTGGAACAAAATCGAGTCAGGTTGAGCGCTACTCAGGTATTCACAGGGAGCTTCGTGTTTTCTGAATGAATACAAAACTTTCTCTGATTGGCTGAGGCAGGCGGATGATGTCACAATCTTTGAGTCAATCATTCAAAGAATACAAAGCTGCTTTTGAATGGCTGAGCAGCACTCAGCCTCAGGGCTGGCCCAACACATTGTGCTGCCTGGGTCCAAGAATAAAATGCTGCCCCTACCCCCCCCCCCCAAAAAAAGTCATGCCCGCCAAAATCCCCCCCACATCCATTATTTTATATCATGATAATAAAAACTAAAATTACATTTATCAGAAAGTAAGATTTACATGCAACAGCACCTTGTCTATGTACAGAATTTTTAGGGGCTTAATTGTGGGGGTGTGGGAGGGTCAAGGGGCTGCTTTGTGGGGTATAGGGACAAAAAACAAACAAAATAAAACTGTAATAACTTTATTAAATGAAAAATGTATAAAATATTATATATACTGTTATCTTCTTGTTATCTTCTTCCATACCTCACCACCGGACCAGTCCACCAAACACCCACTGTCTGTCCTCTAGTCACTCCTGTGTCGGCCGCATCCAATTCCCTAGAAGATCCAACCTGCCCTGCGTGAGATGGAGTGCGCTGATGTCTGGCATCATTGCGCACACCACGATCATGTGAGGGACGTTCCCCGGAGGAGACGCTCCGCCTCCTCATAGTCATCAGTTTTCACTATGGGCGGCAGTATGAGATGGAGAATAGTCACCCGTAACGCGCTGAAAACTGATGACGCACAAAACTGCTGGGAAAAAATCTTGGGCGTCAATTTGCTGTCCCTCTCAAAGTGCCGCCTGGGTCCAATGGACCCAGCGGGACCCATGGTAGGGCCGACCCTGCTCAGCCTGACTCAATTTTCTTCCAGGAGTGGAGCAGGAAGTTCACATCTCATTGCCAGAACACAGCACTATATACTGTATATAGATTAAGCCACATCCAGGTTTTACAGCGCACACAGCCGCTGAATCTGTTAGTGAAGTTATTAGTTCGTTTGGACCATGCTCTCCATAAATGGCCAGTGTAACAAGGTTTCCAGGCCTATGGCCTGATGTGGGTCTGCCACTAGTACCGGTAATCCCATGTGAGCTGAGTCCCCAGGTGTGACAACTGAAGCAGTGACAACTCCGGCATCTTTGTTTGTGTTTTTATATTGGAATTAGGGGATGGGAGAAGGGAATGAGTGGGACAATCACAATTGGAACTTTTACTCCTGAAATGCCTGTTGGCGCCTCTGTGACGCCAGCCGGCACCAGCCAACGCCCACTGACACTAAGAACACTCTGCAAAACAGAAGAAGTGCTGAATCCTCGACTTATAGTCCAGAAGATCCAAGACTGAGAACTGTAGAACTCCTGACACTGTTGTACTATGAAAGTCACTGCACACTTTTCCCCGCCTGGCACAGCTTGAGGTGGAATATTGTAGAACTCTGTATAGCTGTCACTTTAACTGGCACACTCTGTACAAATCAGGGCCCAAACTGCAGGTGCCCCCCCCCAACCCTTCAGGGTCCACTGACCATGCACCCCCCTCTGTAGCTTCAGGGTCCTCAACCTAAGCACTCCCCTTACAGCCAGCTGACACTGGATCCCAGAACCTCTCCCGGAGTGGTCCCCTCTAACTTCAGGCAGACCCCCAGGGGCAATCCTCAGTACTCACGACCTGTGTAGGCTTTCCTGGGACTGGACCCCTCTCTCTCTCTCTCTCCGCAGGCTCTCGGCACACCGGATCCCCTCAGCTCACTCAGCACTCTCTGGACACTCAGGCGACACCCTGAGACATCCACTTCCTCAGACAGGAGGAGAGACAGGCACACTCTCCTTCCTGGGACTCTGCTCCCGCCAAAGACACCGTGACACGCACTCCCCCCCCCCCCAAAATTATACCCACTCCCAGAATCCTTTGCAGCATAATCTGCCTTCTGGGGTAGTTAGAAGCTGGGATGTGTCCCCTGATTAGGCTTCCCACACTGCCCTATGAGAATCCTCTCACAGGAGCCAATGGGGATACTTCTCCCCTCAGCAGGCACATCTGGAAGCCATGACACCCTAACTAAATAAATCACAGCCCTGCTGTAAGGCAGACAAGGTCCACGATACATTTACTTAACACCTACCTGTAGGGTGCAACACCAGTGAGTAGTGAGCCTGCCAAAAAGCCATCATTGCACACCGCCAATCATCGGTAGTGAGGCATTTCCCCGACTGGCAGCTGCACATACACACGTTTCCTATGATTGGCGGTGTGCAGTGCCGGCTTCCTGGCGGGCTCGATCTGAACACGCCTGAGCCCATCGATACCAGTGAGTTTGTTTGCTGATAAATCCTCAGAAAGAAGGCAGGAAGACAATGAAGACACCAGTGGGGTGACCTGTGTGTTTGGCAGAAGTGCTGCATTTTTGGTGAATTGACGTGCATTTGCCTGCAAGACAAATTAAATATAAAAGCATATTACAGGTTAAGAATTATGAACTTTCTAAGGCCTCAAATGACCTTATCTCCATTTCAGTCAGAATCCCTTAGTTCTCAAGGACACATTGTTTTGTTTGTTGAACCTGTTCAGCACTATTGACACTATATCCTGTGGTCAAGAAAGGAGACGTATCCTAACGTATCCCGGGGTGCACCACTGTTTGTGCCAACCCACTGGGATAGTTACAAAAGCCTGTGTGTCACTGGCTTGGTTTCCTCCACTGTCCAACAGGCTCCCCTATTGGAGACAATGGGGACACTCCCTCAGCCCAGATGAATCACACATGGACACATGCAACAGGCATAACTATTAATCAGGCTCCCCTGATAAGCAGATGAAGACACTAGGCTTTACCTACCTACCTAGCACCTACCTTCCTAGGAGGGTGCGACACATAATTCTACAGGACATAGAACTTTGACCCTCACTAACATGTGAGGCCGCTGGATGTGCTTTATAAACTGTATGTAGCTGAGGCTACATACAAAATACCGCACGGTGTTCTAGGTTCAAGCCAAGGCTTCCTGTCCCATACCTGGAGTCTATCTGAGCAGCGCTCAGCCATTCAGATAAAGCGAAGGATGCTAGCAATGAATACAGAGATTCCTCTGATTGGCAGAGTCAGAGGTTGTGACATCATCAGCAAGCTTCTCTGACTCAGTCAATCAGCGGAAGCTTTTTATTCATTGCTTTTTTATTAAAGCTTTGTATTCATGCTCTGTTCTTTAAAACATTCTGACTACAATTATGCAGTAATTTACAGACAGCCAGGCAAATAGTATTTTCAGAAATGGACAGCAAAGGCTGCTCCCATATTCCTCCTATTTTCAGTGGGCAGTGTTGACTGCATGTGTTAATGTTTCAGCAGCTGAACATTCTGTGACAGTCTCCCGCCCTTCCTAGAAGTTAAGAACACTTTTACTTTCATTTTTGCTTCATTCGTTCCAGCATGGCGTCTATCGTTCTAGAAGAAGAGCTAAATTGCTCCATCTGTCTGGACATCTACAAAGATCCCATGTCACTAAGATGTGGACATAACTTCTGCCAGGACTGCGTGGTGTCTGCGCTGAAAGCACAGAAGTCCAGACCATATACCTGTCCTGAATGTAAAGCTGAGTATGCTGAGTGGCCTTCACTGGAGAAAAACAGGAAGCTACGTAACATAGTGGAAGGTTTCCTATCTAGCCAGAAAGACCGGGAGAGGATATTTTGTACGTATTGTATTCAATCTTCTGTGCCTGCTGTTAAGACCTGCCTCCATTGTGAGATCTCTCTGTGTGCAGCGCACCTGGAAGCCCACAACAAGAACTTGGATCATGTTTTAACAGAACCCACCTCCTCCTTCAGTGGTAAAAGGTGCTCCATCCATAAGAAGCCTTTGGAGTTCTACTGCTGTGACGATACTACCTGTCTGTGCACATCTTGTTGTTTGGTTGGAAAGCACAAGGGACACGAGGTGATACTTGTAGAGGAGGCCGCTGAGCAGGCGAAGGAGAGACTAAGAAATGCGTTGGATAAACTTACTCCGTTGGAAGACAAACTTGAAAAACGAGTCCGGAGTCTTCAGGAGCACAAGACTAAAGTGCAAGGCAAAGCACATTCCGAAAAACAACAGGCTACCTCCCTGTACAAAGAAATCAGGAGACAGGTTGAAGTCCAAGAGAAAAAAGTTCTGAATGACATCTCCAAAATGGAAGGACATGTTTTGCTCAAAGTCTCCAATGTGATCAAGGAGGTGGAATCACAAAAGACCAAGTTGTCCAAAAAGATACGGGAAATTAAAAAGCTGAGTGACATGACTGATCCAATAGCTCTTCTGCAAGAAGAGCAACCAAATGTAGATGAAGCTTTTGAGGGCCAAGATGTAAAAGCTGAGAGAGATCTGGTCATCCCTGATCTGGATGAGGTGTTGATGGTGCTGACTTTGCACAAATCCATTACTGATTTTATGAACAATGCAAACTTGAACGTTTCTTCCCATGTAAAAGAGGCTTCTGACATGTTTCTGGATATCAAGTCTGCCCATATGAACGTGGCTTTATCACATGACCTGAAGACAGCATCATTCTACACCACACCTCAGGATAGATCAGAATGTGCGGAGAGATTCACATACTGGAGCCAAGTGTTGAGCACCAAGAGCTTCTCTTCAGGGCGACATTTCTGGGAGATAGAAACCAGTGACTTTGGAGTGCGTGAATTTGGGGTGTGCTACCCCAGCATGGAAAGGCATCAAGAAGAGTCTGGTATTGGAGAAAACAACAAGTCCTGGGGCTTACGACTCACAACAAATAAATATTTAGCTGTACATGATTCATGCACACAGCAAGTTCCTCGTACATCTCCCTGTATGAGATATGCTGTATACTTGGATTACAAGTCCGGACACTTGTCCTTCTATCAGCTGTGTGATACCATCCTGCATCTGCATACTTTCAAGGCGACCTTTACCGAGTCCCTGCATGCTGCTTTCTATGTGGATGATGGCGCTTGGGTAAAGATAAAGAGTTAAAGGGGTACCCTACTTTCTGGCTGGTGCAAAACAGGTTTTGTGTATTTAAACCTGAACTCCAGGTATCATTTAATTTGTATACTTACATTGATCTATATTGGATGAATGTAGGTATGCATATCTCATACTGAGGGTCTGCTGTGGAAGATGGCGCTACTACAGTGATCGCCGCTCTCTTCTGGGTCCATGGCCAAGCAGCTGCCCCAATGCACACTGACCACAGGGCGTCACTCACTTGGCACTGCTCATTACCCATTCACAGACCTTGTACTTTTTTCAATGAATACAAGACAGTCTCTGACTGAATGACATGGGGAGGTGGGACGGTGATGTCACAATCCCCACCTCATCTATTCAGAGAACACCTTGCATTCATCGAAAATGAAGGCGACACATTGAAAATGAAGGCGACAGTGGTGATTGGCTATTACAGTAGCAGTGATTGGCTGCTACCACATTGGCTCCTCAGGTATGATGTGCATACTTACACTTGTCTAAGCTGGACCAATGGAAGTATGCAATTAATATCATACCTGAAGTTCAGCTTCAAATATGCATATACAAACTTTGGAACCTGTTTGATTTAAAGGTGACCTCTGGGGGAAAAATTTAATTTACCCATGAAGTGGGGTGCCCCCCCCCCCCTGCACTGCAAAGGGTTACATGCTTGTTTATGTCCAAGGTCCCATTAAAAGTAGCTTCACTTACCTTATTCTATGCTCCCCCAACAGTCGGTACTCTCTCCTTCTTTCCTATTCTCTGAGTTGTGGGGTACCCTCGGTATCCTCCCTTATAATGTGGAGCACTGGCCCTGCATTGTATGTGATGATGTAAGTGGGCCTGCAACTGATGGAGCTCTGAAGAGAAGTGGCTTTGGGGGACTGGTTGCATGGAGAGGGGGAAGCTGGCAGATGAAAGGGAAAAGGTAAGTAAAACTGCATATAAGGAACCCTGAGACAAAAACGAGCATTTAACCCTTGCAGTGTGGGTTGAGGAAAGGTAATTTATACTTTTCCCCGGAGTTCAGTTATACTCCTTTATCTAGGAGGGAGAATTTTCTCTATGCAGCGTCTGACTCGTCTTTATGTGACTTTTGTCTTTAGGATGATATAGGGCTGAATTCTGCACTTATCGTATCAGTTAATGCTCTTCTTTACAGCTTGTAGCTAAGCCATAAATGTGAATGCTTTGCTAGCCAACATGATATGCTGCACAAACTCAGTGTAAAATGTTTGAGTTTGTGATTTCATAGACTCTATACTATGAAAATAACTATGATGTCCTTATGTGATTTGTAGAAGCGATAAATCACTGCTACAAAATTGCCATTGCGATAAGGCTGAAACTTCACTAGCTGCATACTTGTTTTGTATCTGCGATTCATGAAAACCAAAACTATAATATATTGCAGCCTAAAGGGGTTTGTTAAGGCGGTGCTCCCAATCACTACCAGCCCCTCTGCTAGGATAACATGTAGTATATACTGTATGCGTGTTGTAAAATTCATCTTCTAAATACCTCACTCTGGATGAAGGGGGCAACAGAGACACCTTTGGCAGCAGAATTGTCAGTCTGCGGGAGAGGTGTGTTAGATGTACTCTCAGATTTAAATACACAAACAAACTGAAGCCAAACTCCAGCTAGTACTTTATAAGCAATTACACCAAACTGTTTTTTTTTCCTTTTGGGATAAAGGTTTTACATAATTAAAGAAAAGTGCATTATTATACGCACCACTTTCAGTGTTAAATGGTTTGTCTCATCCCTGTAACTGATATATTCTGCTAGAGAGCTTGTTCTTTTAACAAACAACAGACTTACTGGCTGGATCAGCAGATGAAAATAGAAGAAAGCCTAAAAAAGAAATTTGAAGCAGACATCACATCAAAGAATTGGTAAATGAATGATCATGTTAAATAAATGCTTGCTTTTGGGTTTAATACTGTTTTCAGTAGGGGGAAGTCAGTAACGGCAGTACAGGTTTGGCAATACAAGCGCATAAAACTCATGAAACCTGTACCTAAAACAAAAAACAATTGCCATTAGTGGCAAAAACATCCTCCAGGTCTGTTCCAGATGCGTTTCCGCATGCACGTTTTTAACATATTCTTGTATATTTTTGTTGCATTTCTGGATGCATTCCAGATGCTTTTTTTCTTTTTCCTGATTTTTCTTCCACTGTACTGGGGTCCGGTGCATTTTTGATGCTTTTTACCACCTTCAAGTACAGTTTTGTGCAGAAAAAAAGCAGTATGTTGTACTTTTTTTTCTGGCTCGCACTTTTTTTTCTGGAATGCACTGCACTGGTGTGAACTATGCCATTGGAACCCATAAAACCTACTTTCCATGCATTTTTGATGCAGATAAAAAGCACTGCACTGAATGTGGTGTGAAGGGGCACTTAGGCTCCACTCCACTCCACCACTTTTGAGCATTTCTGCTTTTTGCTGTGCTTTACGCACTTTCGAACACATGTTTTTGATGCGTTTGACGTGTTTTTATGATTTCTTTTCTTTTTATTTGGCCAATTAGTTGTTGGGCAGATTTATTAATGAAAAATGTGCTAAAAATGCACTACATGCTTTTCTGCAGCGTCTCAATTGAAGTCTATTGAACCAAAAAAAAAATGCATTTTGCATTTTAAAAAGTCCCAGACCCTTTCCAAAAATGCATTGATATGAACGTGTTCCATAGGAACCCATTTTAAAAAGCACGTCCTGCGTTTCTGCAAAAAGCATGAAAAACCACTTTGTGTAAATGGAGCCTCAAGGGTAAAGCTGGCTATACATGGCTCAAATTTCAGCGAGTCAGCTGATATTCAAGCCATAGGTGCCCGGTCAGCTCAAAAAACTTTGACTGACAGATCAAAGGGAGCCAATTACAAATACTATTGGGAGTATTCAGACAGACAATATTGGCCGCTATTTTCGGACATTAAAATGTATTTTTTTTTTTTAATGTCTACAGGTACTATTGTGGAGGGATCTGGGGGTCTAAAAGACCCCAAAACCCTCCTCTGTACTTAAAAGCATTCAAAATGTCAAGTTTGGCTGTTTTGAATGCTGTAAGTTTTTTTAATTTGGCGCCGCCAGTACCCGGAAGTGATGTCATGTGATGACATCACTTCCAGGTACTTGGCGGCGCCGAATTCAAAGAAATGGAGACCCGGTCAAACGGCGGTGGTGCAGATGGAGACCCGGTCAGATAGCGGCGGCGAAGGTAGGATGCCTGGGTCTCCCGGTGGGACAGGAGACCCGGGTGAGCCGCGGAAGGCGGCGGGCGTCCCCTCCCGTTCCTTAGAATGACAGCCGAGCGGCTTCTCAGCCGCATCGGTTGTCATTACAAGACAGCCGACCGTCGGCTATAGACACTGGTACCGGGGTGATGCCTCTAGCTGCAGGCATCACCCCGGTACAAGCACTTTCCCGAAATATTGGCAATATCTGTAAATCAAAAGGCCGATTCCGATATATCGGGAAAAGTGCATATCGGCCCTCGATAATCGGTCGATCACTGGTCTTTATAGCTAGTCCATTCATGGAGCAATGATGCATGCTGTATCACATTTGACACACAAATTCTTTATGTGGCATGTACTGATCAATAGAGGCTTTAATGTTAGATTATCCCTTTTGATGTTTGTTTTTTCTTTATGTTGATAGAATATTGATCTTTTTTTTTATATACCCTGCTCAAAATATTTAAAGGAACACTTTGAAAACACATCAGATATCAATGGGAAAACATCTCATGCTGGATATGTATACTGATATGGACTGGGTAATGTGTTAGGAATGGAAGGATGCCACATTGTTTGATGGAAATGAAAATTATGAACCTACAGAGGGCTGAATTCAAAGACACCCCAAAAATCAAAGTAAAAACATGATGCAGCAGGCTAGCCCATTTTGCTGAAATTTCATTGCAGCAACTCAGAATGGTACTCAGTAGTTTTTTTATGGCCCCCAGGTGCTTGTATGTATGCCAGACGTCAGGGCATGCTCCTAATGAGACGACAGATGGTGTCCTGGGGTATTTCCTCCCAGATCTAAACCAGGGCATCACAGAGCTCCTGAACAGACTGAGATGCAACCTGGTGGCGTTGGATGGACCAAAACATAATGTCCCAGAAGTGTTCTGGATTGGATTAAGGTCAGGCGAGTGTGGGGGTCATTCAATGGTATCAATTCCTTCATCCTCTAGGTACTAGTTGCATACTCTCGCCAAATAAGGGCCAGGCATGGTTGTGCACCAGGAGGAACCCAGGACCCACTGCACCAGCGTAGGGTCTGACAATGGGTCCAAGGATTTAATTCCGATATCTAATGGCAGTCAGGCTGCCATTGTCTAACCTGTAGGAGCTCTGTGCATCTCTCCATGGATATGCCTCCCCAGACCATCACTGACCCACCACCAAACCAGTCATGCTGAACGATGTTACAGGCAGCATAATGTTCTCCACGGTTTCTCCAGACCCTTTCACATCTGTCACATTGGCTGAGGGTGAACCTGCTCTCATCTGTGAAAAGCACAGGGTGCCAGTGGCAGACCTGCCAATTCTGGTGTTCAATGGCAAATGCCAATCAAGATCCACAGTGCCGTAGTGAGCACAGGGTCCACTAGAAGACGTTGGGCCCTCAGGTCACCCACATGAAGTCTGTTTCTGATTGTTTGGTCAGAGACATTCACGCCAGTGGCCTGCTGGAGGTCATTTTGTAGGGCTCTGGCAGTGCTCATCCTGTTCCTCCTTGCACAAAGGAGCAGATACCGGTCCTGCTCATGGGTTAAGGTCCTTCTACGGCCCTATCCAGCTCTCCCGTCTGTCTCCTGGAATCTTCTCCGTGCTCTTGAGACTGTGCTGGGAGACACAGCAAACCTGGCAATGGCACATATTGATGTGCCATCCTAGAGGAGTGTGGACTGCCTGTGCAACCTCTATAGGGTTCAGGAACCCCCTTATGCTACCAGTAGTGACCCTAGCCAAATGCAAAACTAGTGAAAAATAGTCAGACAAGAGGAGTAGGGGAAAAAACATCAGTGGTCTCCACCTGTAAACCAAATCCTGTTTTGGAGGTTGTCTTATTGTTGCCCATCTAGTGCACCTGTTAATTTAATTAACACTAATGCAGCTGAAACTGATTAACTGACGAGATCAATATTCTCAGAGTTTAATTGACTTGATACTATATACTCTGATTAAAAAGTGTTCCTTTAATTTTTTTTGAGCAGTGTATAAAATGACAATAATTATGTAATACAAAGAAATGCATGAAACATCAAAATGCAGAAAAGTACTTGTGGATTGCATTTTGATGAAATACAGAGTCTGTAAAGATTTTTGAAATGGAACCTGAGTCTTGCCATTCTTGAATTAAGCATTTACCTTTTAACTGCAAAGAAGGGATTTGCTATGTTGTGGCTGGGAATAGGGTGTTCTAATTTCTCAGGATAGTTAATACAAGACTGTTATGGATTTTAACAAATGATCTATATTAAAATAATTTTGTTTTTATTATTGTGTGGTGCTAATCATGTGTTTGATACTATACAAAAAGTAAATCTTAGGCTACATGCATATGGGCAGTTTGGCCCGTCTATGAAATCTCAGTTTTCTCCAAGAGTACCCAGGAGGTACAGGTACAGCGTCCTGTCATTACCAGCATCCTGTCAAAATCTAGGAATTCCTACGTTCCAGGCATATGGCCCTTAATACAAGTACCACTCCATACAGCCACCGAGTATGACAGACTGCTGCACCTGTACCTCCGAGGTGCCCACAAATCCTATGATTTGACAGACATGGGCCAAACCACACATGTCCATGAAACCCTAAATACACTGCCTTGAAGATTTAGACAAGCAAAAATATCCCTGTGTGACCCCCCTACTAGTCTTGATAAATACTGGTTATCATCAGGCAAAGAGAATGTAATTATATGGTACTGTACTCCTATGTTTGGGTTCTGTTCTCACATTATCATTGAATTTGTATGCCAATTGTATGTTCTTTGTTTATAAATAAAAAAATTGCAAAAAAAAAATACCCTGCCCTGAGTAGTTACAAGCAATTAGGGACCGACCAGCCATGGATGTCATTTTGTGTCCAAGGATGGCAATTCTGTCCATACACACAAGCACAGCGCAGAATGCTGCTGCATCCAGAGGTAGGATTTGGATCAGCACTAAGGCCCCATTCACACCTGGGTGTTTTGGGATCACGGCAGAATCACAGATTTCTCAAAACGCACAGGTTCAGGTGCCATTTTTTTTTTTGAGGTGCAGTTGTGCTGCGATTGTCACACGATTTTATTGCACGGCCATCACATCGCATGAAGCTTGCCGACTAAAAGAAGCTCCAGCTCTGCATGTAAATTGCAACAAAACCGCACCGCGTTTTTGAAAAGTAATGGCACCTGAACCTGCATTTTGCGATCGTAGTGCCTTTTCAGACCGCGGGCAGAATCACAGCGATTCGGCCACAATCCCAACACACCCCCAGGCCTTCGGGGCCTTTCGTTTTGATGCACCTGCAATGTATTTAGCAGATTAAGACTGAGGGTTGAACTGGACTTTAAAACTTAACTCCAGGTTTTAGTGAACATTGAATAGTTTCATTTAGACCAAGCTGGTCCAAACAAACTATTTCTTCACTAAAAGATGTAGCAAATGCGTATGCTGTACACACACTATGCATACAGCTCGCTGTGCCCGCAGGAAGGGCACTTCCTGTCCCACTCTTGGAAGATACCAGAGCTTGCCTGTGCACTGCTTAGGTATTCACAGGAAGCCTAGTATTTTATAAATACAAGGCTTCCTCTGATTGGCTGAAGTGAAGATCTGCCCGCCTTTCAACCTCAGCCAAACAGAGGAAGGCTTGTATTCATTCATAAAATACAAGGCTTCCTGGTGAATTGCTGTACAGTGCTTAGCCTATCTCAAGTTTGTTCCTGGAACGGGACACGAATTTCCCATCCCACTACCGAAAAATGGTGCTGACAATACAGTTTATAGAGCAAGCACAACCGCTGCATGTGGTCATGAAGAAAATAGTTTGTTTGGAGGCTTGGTTCAAACTATTCAAAGAAGTTAATCAACCTAAAAAAAAAAAAAAGTTGAATTTAGAAGCTACATATCCTGCAACTGCTGACTTTTAATACAAAGGATATTTACTTGTCCAAGGATCCAGTAGAAGATGACATGAAGGGGAATTCACCTATTAAAGTTTACTAAAACCTGTGGTTAGTTTAAAAGCTGAATTGAGTGCCAGTTCACACTATTGCGATGCGGGAACACTGCGAATATACTGCGTGTTCCTGCATCGCATCTGCAGCACAGGCAGCTCACACTGCCATATGCAATACGCTGGGGGTGTCAATTCAAAGTTAACGACACCCCCATATCAGATCGCATATTGCAGTGCGATCTGACAGTTCGCACAGGAATCGGATCGCACTAGTGTGACCCACCATGCGATCCGATTCTGCTGCGGACCAAAAAAAAGAAAAGGGTCCTGGGCGAGTATACTGCGATTGCGGTGCGAATTCAGCTATACAAACTGTATGGCCGAATTCGTATCGCACAGACATCGCATGTGATTTTAGGAGTAGTGCGCTCTGAATCATATGCAATGTCTGATCGCATTAGTGTGAACTGGCACTAAATCTGTGACAGGTCTTCAGCGCTCTTGCCATAATGTGAATGTACGCTTAGCATTCATGGACAGAACAGCAGACTTGCCTCCTAGATTGCCTTCCCTTTGGCTGTGCAAGTATAACCAGCCTTTGCCATATTCTCCTAGTTGGCCTTGGTACAGCGTCCTCTTAAACAGCGACTGATGCTGCCCACAGATTATGTATGCACATAGGAGTTACTTCTTACAGATGGTGAATTGTACACTGATGTGCACATACACCACATTATACAATTAAAAAAAATAAAAATTTTGCAGAAAGTTTTTTTTTTTTGGCAGAAGGAACGAACATACCTGTCTGCTTACATTTTTTTAAAACTTTAAAGGTGTCCAGGTTTTCACAGATCTACACAGCCTTCACAGTTTCAAAATTATATTCAAGTAGAAAATATTAATCCTGGGTGAAAGTTGTATGAATAAGGGGAAAGCATTTCCATGAAGAAGGTGGTCAGCAATATTTCTCTGAAATCTTTTAAAGTTAAGAGCTGTTTTTCTTTATTGTGTAAACTACTATTCCTATCATTCTCCCATGTAACAGAAATAAACAAAATGGTAGACACATTTGAAGTCTCACCTGTGTGAAAACAATGGTTCCCCTCCATAGATAGGGTGGAGAAAAAAAAATGCAGACATGTTTTTTGGGTTACTGGGATAAAAAGGAAAAAAGGTAGATAAAATTTTTTTTTTACATTTTTGGGATTAGATGCACTTAACATCTTCACTGTACAAAATAGGTGTACTTTTTGTTGTAGTCTCCACCCTCATTAGAGAGAAATCCCATTACATCCTGACGGTCCAGGATGCCAATGCTTGGTCCAATTATCTTTCAGCCTTTACAATCCCTGATGGAAGGGAGATCAGTGAAGACCCAGAAACACATTGGATATTTGTCTCTCCACTACACTTGCTATCATGAGAGAATTCAGTGGAGGCTGCCACTGCTGACCTCCTAAAAATGAGTGTTGTATTATTTCAGTCACACCTAAAGAATGCATATGCTGTAAATAAGCATCAGCTTTCCCTATATCTATTCTTGGTACAGATCCATGGACTTGGAAAATATTCAAGCCAAACCATCAGCAAGACTCACAAGGAATGATTATTCCCAAAAGGAGATATCAGAAATCACAGGCTACACACCGGTCTCATGACAAGTCAGCAATGGCAGCGCTTAGACATTTAAGTCTAATGTTCCTTTTAGAAATACAAACTGGGAATGCCTAATGAGCCATAAACAAAAAATTAAACACTCAGTAAATGTTGTCCGTTTAATCCACAGTTTGTAGTTTACAGGTATGGAACAGACATCCTTAAACAAATTAAAAAATCCTTAAATGCTAGGAAATAAAAATAAAAACAAATGTAAAATATCATCAACTGTACATTTTCATGTGTCAAATCTATAGGAAATTCTGGACACAATGAAACGATTCACCCATTTGCTGCCATGTACACTATGTACAGTACAGACTGAACACATGACAGACAACACACCCAGGTTTAGACCCCTTTCACATGGATATGTTTTTCCTGTGTTTTTACTCTGCAAGAAAAAGGTTTCGTTTTAAATCCTATGGGACATTTTACACCACTGCGCTGTGGGTGCGGTGCGTTTAGAAAAGTTGTGCATGCTGCATCTTTGGTGTGGTGTTGAAAATCGCACCAAAAGGCAGCTTCCCATCGAAATGAATGGAAATCGCAGCACATGTCCATTTCTCAGAGGCAACCCAAAAAACGCACCAGAAATTAATATAACACCAAAATCGTGTTAAAAACGCATACGCATTTTTACCGCGATTTTGCTACAGAGCAGTATGAAAGGGCCCTAAGGGGGACTTTTCTGGTGTAGCCCCCTTCCAAGTACTAGCACTATAATGGGACTTGTCAGAATCCAGGCTTGAGTCCCTTGGGAACTTTCCAGGGATGGACTTCTTTGCTGCTCTGGGTTTCTCTGAATAAAACAAAATAAAAACAAGGCTTCTCCACAAGGTTAATAGGTTTGTGGAGGGGTTACTAATTGAAATTTAATCCAGTTGCAGAAATAGTAAAACTACAAGAATGTGTGATCCTAATTTTGCATTCCAGCCAAAACTTGTTTTGCATTGTAGAGTGGGGAAAGGATAGAAACTCCGATAGGTCTCCTATTGTCTGGAGTAGACATTGGGAGGGGAGGTTTCCCTTCTCTTCTTGTTCTGGTCAGAGACAGGATGGTAAACCTCTCAAAAAAAAAAAAAACTATTTTCTGTGTCCTGGTTGGGAGATTTTTCTTCATTTTCTGTCCTGGTTAATAGGTGGTCACCAGAAAAGGACATGATGGGAAATCTCACAAATGGGGGGGGGGACAATAATCACTCTACCCAAAGTACTGGTTCCGTTTTAAGGGATTTACTTATTACAGTAACCACACTGCACAACTCAAACTTCCAGTCAGGTTAAGGGAGTTTGCTTTTTTTTAGTGTTCCTAGGGAAAGTAATGCAAAGAAAGCTTAGTATCATTGCTCCTATGAGAGGCATCATTGTTTTATCATTTCATAAGACCCTTTTAAAAGTGGTGCAGTGCAAAGTCAGGATGGTGTCCCTGGCTGTCTGATGAGCCCACAAAATGGTGCACCCCCCTGGAGGACACACAAGGAATCACAAGCCACCCTGCATGGGAATGCTGCATGGTTTGGTTGAAAATTAGCACTCTGTGTGTGTCTGGGGAGTGCCAACAGGGGGTTTAATATTGGTAGTAATGCACCTAGACAGTACATCTGTCATACATTAATATTCATCTTTATTTCACAATGTACCATTCTCCTTAAATACGTGAAAAGCTTAAGCATATGGAATACCTCCATGTGGTAAAAGCAATTCCCCTCCCCAAAGCACCCCAAATTCCAAAACAGACAGCTGCACTTTAAAAAGTCACCACCATCTGTTGGTGAAATTTGGTAATGGGGTAACAAGGGGTTGCAGGGACAGTTCTGTACGAAACCAACTGCATGTCACTTCAAATAACAGCAGTCTGGAGGTCTACGGATTTTAAGTCCTGGTTCACACTGATACGGTGCGGGATTCACAGCCATTCCTGTACCTCATCACAATCGCACTTTGTTTATGCGAACCAATGCGGGTGTCAATGTTAAACACTCCAAATACAGTTTGCAAAACGTAGTGCGACTGGCTGATTTGGAACGCATGGGTGTGAAGACGCATGCGATCCAGTTCCAGTGTGGCAAAAATAAGACGCATGCACCTTTTTTGTGCCAGTGCGGTGCCATTTGAGCTATACAAAAATAATAGGCTCAAATCGAACTGCAAAGAATCGCATATGATTTGAACAGGAATGCAGTGCGATTCCTGTCTGAATCACATGTGGGTTTCCCACATCAGTGTGAACCAGGACTCAAGGGACTCCGAAGGTGAGATCATATACATGTGATAGCCCCAATTAAAGGATAATTAAATCAGATGCTGCCTTATTTGTAGTATTCCCCGCAACACCAACAGAAGGTTGCATCAGGTCAGAGCCCTTATCTGAAATTAGCTGCCAAAAAGATGGACTTGTAATTGAATGTGCTGCCACAGGCACCCAATAAGTAAGCATTCATAGCAGCCCTTGTCTCTCAAAAAGCAGTTAGCACTTCGCAATCTGCAAAGGAAGTTTAGTTAATGAGTTGAGTAGTGGCAATGAATAATTATCCCTCTCTAAACAGTGTTCAAAGCTTTCCAGGAGCTTAAAGTTGAAAACTGATCCTGATCTGGTGTTTTTTTTTTCTTCAATCCACATGTTTGCATACCCACTCCAAAAACGAAAACCTTCCAGGCAAAGCCATTTTCATACAACAGTTCTTTAAATTAATTCACTTACAGGTCAACCATGTAATTGTGGCTCCTCCCAGAAGCCCTGTTTTTTGGACAAAGCTGTATGCATTCCTTTCTCAAGGATCATTGCATTGGGGTCTGCTTACCAGTACTTTTCATTCTAGTGATAATACCCACAAGGTCGCGGGCAAATTGAAACCAAACCCATTTTAAATAGTATTTAAAAATTAACCCTTTTCACAGGCTGTACATAGTTTTGCAAGACCGACAACAATAGGACAAATCTTGGTAATGGGTTTACCTTTACAACAAGTTTCACATAATCAGGTTTCAAGGACAATTTTAGGCTTCTTTTGCAGTAAATTAAGCATGCTGCCAAGTTCTTTAGTCCAATCCATTTCAGAAAAGCCTTTACAAGTCCTAGAAAACGTTCTATGGTTGTGTTGCCCTATAAGAGTTCTCAAGGATGCAAAGAGCATGGTCCACATCTTGTTGTGGCAGTCCAGTGGGGATGGAGCTGTGACAGAGGGAGATGATGCTTCACCGTGATGAATTGGAACTGGAACGACTGCGGTGACGGCGCCGTGCAGGGGATCGCGAACGTCGGCGGACAGGGGAACGGCGACGGGGGGAACGGGACCTGCGGAGGGAACACAGTGTTATCGGCTGAACCACAAAAATACGTACAAGTTTCCCAAAAAGTAGATAAATGGGGAGAGACGGTGACATGACCACAGACATACAATCCAAAGTTAAAACAAAGCCTTTTCAATAAATTTGGGCAAATTAGAGCATTAGGAGATAACTGCAAATCTAAAAAACAGACCCATAAGATCCCTTACCAGCCTACTCCAAAGATATATCTAAACACAGACCTCAAATTAGATGCCCAGAGGCTTTTATGTGCTCTGGCTTGTGCACGGCACCATCTTCATATACTAAGAGCTGGGAGGTACATGTGTCTGCCTGAATCCCTGCTTCCTACTAGAAGGCTAAAGATGCAGCTCGGCTCTACACATTTCACAGCAGTGAAAAGCCCCAAACATCTCTTGCGAAATTCTGTTTACTCACTTTGTCATCAGGAGGGTGAAGGAGAATAGATGGGTTCACGTATTTATACCCTAAACTATTCTTTAAAAGAACCACCATAAAAAGCTAAAAGGCTAGCTCTTCTGGATATACTGTGTAGCTAGTCTCAGAGTGAATGTGGTTTTGCAGAGGACTGTGCCACTGTAACTATTACAGCTGACAGCAGGCAACATTTGGAGCAGAGCCATAATTCCAGTCCTCCTACGTCTCTACAACTTCTATTATGAGCTGATAAATCACATGTCCTCGCTCCTATACGAGTCATATTTAATAAAGATTGGTAAAGGGACCTAAAAAAAGAGCATTAAGGGCTGGTTACACCACATGTCCAATACGGTTTTTTTTTTCTGTATTAGTAATGCATGGATAGCAGGTTATATGGTTACACAGCAGTGCGTTCCACACAAAAAAAAAAAAAAAACATGCTGCATTTTTTCTGCACTGAACTGTACTGGAACACAGTAAAACATATAAAAAAACACACTGGAACGCATGTAAACATACCAAAAATGCATGTTCCCATTTAAGGTAAAGAAAAAGAGGGGGAAAAAAAAATGGACAAAAATGCATCAAAAACGCATATGTAGAAACACATCGGAATTGGTTTCTATGGTGTAAACCGGCCCCTTCTGTTCCCTCAAAACATGGTTTAGAGCAGGGGTCTTCAAACTATGGCCCTCCAGTTGTCAGGAATTACAATTCCCATCATGCCCAGTCATGTCTGTGAATCTCAGAGTTTTACAAAGCCACATGGGACGTGTAGTTCTGCAACAGCTGGAGGGCCGTAGTTTGAAGATTTTTGGTTTAGAGTAGTGATCGACCGATACCAATATTTTGGCCAATGCATATCGGTATCGGCCGATATTTTTGTACATTTAAAAAAAAAAAAAATGTTTTTTATTTTTTTTGACAAGTACTTTTGTGGCAGCAGAATCTGGGGTCTAAAAGACCCCATACCCCGCCTCTGCACTTAAAAGCATTCAAAACGCAAAGTTTGGCTGTTTTGAATGCTGTCATTTTTTTTAATCTGGTGCCAGACAGTACCCAGAAGTGATGTCACTCATGACATCACTTCCGGGTTTTTGCATGGAGACCAGATCAGATCAGAATGCGGCTTTGATCAGGTCTTCCGCAGCCATGCAGGCTGGTTGCCCGAGTCTCCCGTTGGGACGGGAGACCTGGGCGAGCTGCGTCCCGTCCCTTGTAACGACAGCCGAGCGGCTTCTCATCTGTATTGGTTGTCATTACAAAACAGCCGACCATCGCCTATGGACGCCGGTACCGGGTGATGCCTCTAGCTGCAGACATCACTCCGGTACAAGCACTTTCCCGAAATATCTGCAATATCTGTAACCCCTGGGGCCGATTCCGATAGATCGGAAAAAGAATATCGGCCCTCAATATATCGGCTTTGCTGATAATCGGTTGATCCCTAGTTTAGAGCATGCTTTCCGCCACATGCCTCCTTAGGGTCTATGGCACACAAGCAATTCTGCCTCGTGGCAACTCTTCACTACCAAGATCGCTAGGTCAAGAACCAGTGACCTGCTACTACTGAGTCGCTCCCGTGCTGGTCAGACCAGCAAGCTGTATCTCCATCGCTATCTTAATGGTGCGGGAGATTTTGTAATGTTTTAGCCAATAAGGGGGTCAGGATTGTAGAACCAGGGAGTGTGCTCTGTTTAGCAATCAAGCCGCTGGTAAGTTGATTAGGCCCCTTTCACACTTGTGCGACTTGGGACTGCAAAGTCGCATGACAAGTCATACTTCATGATTTCCAATGAGTACTGTTCATATTTGAAAAGTACATGCAACAACCTTTTGTTGCCTATTCTCTGTCAACACTGTTAAAGTGGGACTAAGCCTAGGTTCATACACGTGGTGTGGGAAATGCAGCGATCCCTGCGTGTTTCCCACACCGCATTGCATTGTGCATGCGATCCACTCCGGGTGTCAATACAATACACCTCAAAATGATCGCAAATGCAGTGCAGTTTGCCCGCACCGGATCGCATGGTACAAAAAAGGGGCCTGAGCTTCTTTGGTGTGATTTGAGCCTATTCAAAATGAATGGGCTCAAATCGCACAGGAATGTAGTGCGATTTCTGTGCGATACACATGCAGGTTTTAGTGTGAAATGGGGCTAAAGTCCACAAATAAACCCACAAGTATCCTTGTTGGCGAGATTGCAGATGTTGCATCCTCTTCTAGGATTGTTTGGGCGTCTTGATTGACCGGCATGAAATAATGTAAATCCTGCGCATGCAAGGGCATTAATGATACAAAGCACACCCTAATGTAAAATAAAATCCATAGAATCCTCATATGAGGTTACATAAAACTTGTTTCTTTTTTCGTCCAGATCTGCTAATGTATACTTACTACTAGCCATAAACCGTTCCACAAATGAAAGTAGTGGATGGAAAGGGAACTGGAAGATTAACTTGCTAATTTGCTGTCCAGAATACACAGAAAAGGATACTAAAGCCGGCCATAGACTGTTCGAATATCAGCTGGTTCAGCAGGGGCCAGCTGAGATTCGACCCATGTATAGGTAAGGCTGATCGGATCAATTGGGGTACAACCAGCATGTCTGATTTTTTATGCGATTATTTCAGCGGCTATAGCCACTAGCAATAATCTCCGTTTTCTCCCAGCAGGGACAGCTCCCTGCTGCTACCAGTTTAGAGTCACAGAGCAGGTCTAGTGCTAGAATTATTGCTCTCGCTGTAACGATCATGTCGATACCTCACATGTGTGGTTGGGAACACCATTTACATATGTGGGAGCGACTTGGGTATGCGCTCACTTCTGCGTACAAGCTTGGAGGGACGGGCGCTTTAAAAACTTTTTACTTATTTTACTTTATTTTCACTGTCCCTTTAAAAAAAAAAAAAAACTTTTTGATCACTTGTATTCCAATTACAATGAATGTAAACATCCCTTGTAATAGAAATAGGCAAAACAGGTCCTCTTTAATGTGAGGTCTGGGGTCAAAAAGACCTCAGATCTCACATTTACACTTAAAATCAATTTAAAAAAAAAAAAAAGACTCTTTAAGGCCGTTGGGTGGAAGTGACGTTTGACGTCGGTCCGGTCCTCCAAAGGCATAGAGCTGAGTGGGGGCCATCTTGCCCTCACTCAACTTCCTGCCCATCAGAGGGGATAGTTTTTCCCGCTACCGATGGCTTTGGTAAACGGGGAAAACAACCGGGAAGCACCTTTCCAGCGGCCCATAAAAGTGATCCCATGGCGAATCTGCCGCTGGGACCACTTTTATGTTAATGTGAACCGCCACTGTGTAAAAAAAAAAAAACGGGGTAATGTCAGCTATCTGCTGCCATAACCCTGGTATGTAACATATATTAACAAAGTAGCCACATGATGGGCGGTCCGGAAGTGGTTAACCAGCGCATGCATAACTACAGTAATGACGTAGATTCTAGTAGATGGACCCAGAGGGTGGTGCACCAGGGGACTAGCCATGCAGAACATCCTTCAGCTCCCAAAGCTTTTAAAGACAACCCCCCACCTGCGGTAAGTGTTATACCTCAGCAGGTTTTGGCATTTTTTTTTTTTTTTTTTTGTAGCAACAGTGTTTCAACATTGCAGTTTCATCGTTCCTTTAATTTAAGCTATGTACACTATTGTTCAGTGAAACCATAATACAACTACACACTTTTTTAGCTGGTAATAGTAACTGATTTTACTCCAAACCCTGGACTGCAGAACACCACCTTTACATGTATTGTATTACAAGGTTATGAATTATAAGGAGAAAGTTATGAATCTATAAGGAAAAAGGCAGAAATACAGAACAGACAGGACACAAGAATACAGAATGCGGTTTCATAGCAATGGTTAGTAAAGTGCTTTTGCCAGGGTTACGTTCAGCCAAGATTTGCAGATCCACAGCCCTACACAGAGACAGCATTAAGGAAAGACATCAGGAAGACATTGTCATAAAAAAGCTGAGGGTTGATCAACAGACTGGACCTATAAAATTCCAGTTATCCTGAAGCAGTGAAAGGAAAGCAAAGAAGGCAGATTGGAAACAGTTAGGACAGTCAGAAATATCCACAGGGGTGTAGATTGCTGTTAGTTCTCAGAGCCTGCAGAAAATATGCACTACCTCCTCCTCATCCGCGGGGGAGACCGACGCCACATAGGGGGAGGTGGTAACATCCGACGAGGAGGGCTGAATCTTCGGGGTCCTGGCCTCATGCGTAGAGGGGTAAGGACTGCTGAAGCTGTGATCTCCTGCCCATCAATCTGTCCTGGAAGGTCAATACAAAAACACAAGTTTTTTAATGTGTGTAACTGGAGGGAAGTAGTAAATGTTTACTCCTATTTAAAAGTAGCATTGAGATGTTTGCATATTAGGTCTGGTACATTTATTAGCTACCTCTTCAGGGCCATGAGAATTTTGATTGTTAATATTTTAAGCTTGCAAGTCTATACTCCACAGGCCCCTTCCTTAGACTTCTAAAGTTTGTTGTTAATAAAAGGATACCATTTTACAAGTTTACATATGAATCTAGAGGATGCCCCAATAACTCCTCTATAGTATTGGACATCTGGATGGAGTCCAGGGATACGGTCACCTCAAATGCAAAGCCCCCATGATTAGTACTAACCTGCTTCTTATTATCCTATGCTAATTCATTCAGTATACTGTGGGAGAGTTTTTTCCTGTCATATGCTTGAAGCATACCAGAAGTATCGTGTGAGGTTATCTTTTGCTTTGGTTGCCATTTAGTTTGTGTGCTCCTTTTATTAAGCCTAGGCATGCCCAATAGGCTTTGTGTTGTATACTTTACCTTTTCTAAAACTCAATAAAAAGAATTTACAAAAAATAAAAAGTAGCATCAAATATAAACCGGTAACCAGCAAATTTACCTATAAACTTGTCTATGATAAATGTCCCAATTTTAGAAAAACTTCTGCATTAAAACACATCCCTATCCAAAATATAGGGCCTTTATAACAGTGACAAACTTAGAAATGTGAGATTATATGGAACTATGGCCTGCGGGTTTTTTTTAGACACACAGGAGCCTTTAAATTTACCGTCAGGTCTTTAAAGAAATCAAACACGTCCCTGCAATTGAATAGCTATTATACTTACCTCTCCAGTGACCTATGTCTTATACCTCCCTTGCGTCCCAGCACTGCAGCCTCCCTCAGTCTCCAGTATTAGACACTTCTTGAAGTGTCCTCCTCTGTGTGCTGTAGTTGCACTCCTAAATCACTGCCAAGACCTGTAGGGATGAAAGGGTAAGAGGAGGAACCACAGCGCTCAGCAAGGGACACAAGCAAACACTTCCAAACTGCAGCCCTGGAAGAGAGGGAAGGCAGGAAGCCATGGACCACTGGAAGAGTGATTATGCTACCTCTTCTATTGAAGGGAACTGACATTTTGATTTCTTTATAGACCTGAAAGGGAATCTAAGTTTATTTCCAGTGCATTTCGCAAGCACATTTTGCAACATACAGGGGTATACAATGTACGGTTAACAGCAAACACACACATCATAGGTTGAACTGGATGGACTGATGTCTTTTTTCAACCTCACTATGTAACTATGTAAGTGTTTTGATCATTTTACGCTCATTCGCAAAAACATTCTGAGTGCAAAGCATTCAGTAACTGTATTCTATGCAAACCAAGCAAGCAAGAATTCAGATAACAGATCTTGAAAGTTTCTTCAAGTACAAAGATCACAGAACTGCCTCAAAGGACACATTTTAAAGAACATAAAAGCAGTACATTTTTTTTTTTAAACTTTTTACCTTTATTTACACCTGGTGATCCAGCAAGTAACACTCCCTGCCTTAGGGTGTCCGCATTCAGAATGAATTAGTATAAAGCAGACTCTTTTGGGCAGCAGCATTGTCAGTCTGGGAGAGGATAGTGTAAAGGCCCGTACACACGTACCGATCGTCGGCATACAAACGTCGGTGGACGAAGGATCTGCCGATTGTACGCGTGTTAGTATGGTGCCTCCGACAGATGTCTGCGCACAATCCACGGACAAAAGTCTTTCGTGCAAACATGAAAATATTTGTATGCCGACACCAGAACGGACGATTGTTCGCCTGTCAGTACACAATTCGGCCGACAGACCGCAGATTTGCAAGACTGGGCATGCTCAGAAAATGGAAAACACAGGGAAAGTTAACCATTACATGACATCACTTCTGCAGTCGGCGGACAAAATTCTTGTGCTGTCCTTGTGCTGTCTTTGCACTTTTCAGCAGACACCGACATCCCGGGGAGAAAAGAGGAACATTTGTAAGCCGACCATCGGTACGTGTGTACGGGGCTTTAGACTAACAGATTTAGATTAGGGCTTGACGAACAAATTGAAGCTAAACACTTTTTAAGCAGCTACAGTTTTACATAAATGAATAAAAGCAGACCACTGTAAGCACCCCATCAGTGGTAAATGATTTGTCCCAACTCTAACTGCTGCTTTGTGTGCACAGCAAGGTCTGTTAAAGCAAGTTGAAAAATAACAGACTTCTAAAAAGGAAAAAAGCCAAAAATGAAAATGAATGCAGCCACCGCATCCAAGAACTGGCGAGTTACAAATAATATTTTTGTTTTTAGGTTTAATACCGCTTTAATATTCCACTGCTACTTGCAATGGGGACCATTTCATCTTGCCATAATGTTCACAACTAGTGTTTACTGTATGTCCAAAACAACAAACTGATTTGCTTGTTTACCTCCATCCATGTGTTTTAGGGCTTTGTCTGCTTCACCTGCTGCCTCAAACTCCACATAGGCATAACCCTTATTAAGGTGCGGTTGACAGCGGTCTACTGGCATGTCGATCATTTTAATCTTCCCATAGGTGGAAAAGATCTCTAGAATGTGGTCCTGGGAAAACAGACATGGCAAGCATAATGCAATGCATAATAGCTGTAAAATATGACAATCAGACAGCATCAGATCAGTACACAGATTTCTACTTAAAAAGTTAGCCTATGCTTTTTGCCCATTTAGGGAAAAACAAGTTCATTTCATAAGCAGCTGCAAGGGTTGTCTCTTCTGCACTGCAAGGGAAGCAAAGAGACTTTCCCAGGGTTCTACTGGCTAAGGCGCTAGGTTTACACTCTTGTGGGCAGTAATGCGTGTTTTCACAAGTATTAACTTGCATTATGTTAAGACAGCTCATTAATTTTAATGGGCCGTCTACTGCATCAAATCATATTAAAAAAATGCACATAACTTTTTTTTTAACAGTGCCCCACAACAAACAGTAGTGCATTGCCATGCTGTGGTGTGCTGCATTGCATAGCTGTTAGCAAGGTGTGTTGGGATGAGGAAATGGTCATCAAGAGCTGAGAAAGCTCCAAATTGCAAAATGGCACTTGCATAGGACACCCCTCCTTGTTTCTTAAAGGGAGCAGGGAGTAAAGTGAAGGCAAGTATGGTAAAGCAGGTGTTCACTTTATTTAACACAGGGCACTTTCACCCTCTTCCTGCCCAGGTCAATTTTTAGCTTTCAGAGCAGTCACAATTTATAATTGTGCAGTCATGCAGCACCGCACCTGTATGAAATTTTTATCTTTTTTTGCACACAAATAGAGATTTCTTTTAGTGGTATTAAATCACATTTTTTTTAATGTTTTTGCCAAAAACAAAAAAAAGGTCAAAAATGTAAATATATAATTAAAAAACAAAAAAAAAACAAACAGTTTTTCTTCGTTTCGGTTATATAATATTGCAAATAATCATTATAAATTTAAGCCACAATGTATTTTGCTAGTTTTTTGGTGAAAATAACCCAAATTAGTGTTTAGTCTGTAGGAAAGTCAGAGTCCACAAATTATGGTATATATACCATCAAAAACCAATCAATACTGATGTCCTGGCCTGTCATTTCTTGAGTCCCGAAAACTCTGGGACAGTACAAAGACCCCTTTTGCAAAGTAGACAATTATTTTTTTCTTCATTAAATGTTTTTTTTTTTTTTTTCTGTACACACTGACCAGAACAATACAGTGTCACCATGGTAACACTGGGAAAGGGATCGGGTTTTTTTTTTTACACATTATGATTGTTTATATCAGTGAATTTCACTGGTATAAGCAACCAATTTTACTGAAACATTCATTCAGTGTGTTTTGTTGTCATTAGCCCCAGGTAATGACATTGTACAGATGGGATGTGATTGGCCCTGTCTGTACCATGTGATCACTGTGACCAAATAACAGCTAGCAACACAATTGTATACAATGGATGGCATGAAAGGAAGCCATATATTATTTGCAATGGTCATCTGATCTGCTGTCATTGGTCACATGGTACTGGAAGCGGGCTGCTACACTGTTCATCGGCTGTTTCCAATGGACACAGCCAGAGACAGATCGCGCCGCAGCACGGCTCAGCGGCCAAGCACACAGCGCAATCCAGGACAACATAATATGATGTACACTTGGATGGATGAAAGCCTCGCCTGGCCATCATCCTGCTATAGGCCGGTTTGGAACTGGTTAAAGGACCAATGAACCAAATAAAGCTTTTTTCCCCATGAGGCAAAAGTTTCATTGATGCAACACTCAGCAAATCTACGTAAATCGGTTTCTGTATTTACGACAGGTTTGTTCAGCCTTACTGAAGGTGTTCAACAACTCAAGCCTAATGGCCAGAACATTATAAAACAAAGCTAACCTTGGTAACATTTCGTGTCAGCCTCCCAACGTGAACTTTAGTGGGCTGCGGGCTTGGACTTCGCCTTTTTCTCTCCTTCTCATCACGTTTTGGCTGTTTGGATCTGCAAGAAATGAAAAAAGTGTTACTCTACTGATATGGCATGCATATAGAAATCTTTAAAGTACTAGCAGTGCTATACAAACAGCAGTTGTCATGTGGGCTCTTAATCAGAAAGGCTGTATTAAAACTGTTTCATGTAAACCTATTAGAGAAATACAGGGGCTGAAATTGCTGATAACTTCTTTCTAGCCAACATGAGTCAATAACTCCAAACAAGTATGCAATAGGGTAGGCATGAAGGCCAGACAACTGGCATTTTCAAAAGAAGAGGTCAGCAATGGCAGCCTGCACATTCATCTCATAACAGGTTTAAAGTATTTACCACTCCTCATTCAATACATACTGCTGTAGCTCAGATTGGCCTATATTAACCACTTCTGGACCAGAAGATTTCCCCCCTAAATGACCAGGCCATTTTTTGCAATACACAGCACTGCATTACTTTCACTGATGTTACCTTTTTTTGCGCTATAGACAAAAAAAAAAAAAAAGCGACAATTCTGGGGGAAAGAAAAAAAAACAATTATTTTCACTTTCGGCTATATAACATTCCCAATAAAAAATAAAATAAATAAAAAAAATTAAAAATCAAATTGTTTTCATCCTTTTAGGCCAATTTGTATTCTGCTACATATTTTTGGTAAAAAAAATACCAAAAGTATATTTTGATTGGTTTGCGCAAACGTTTTTTGCGTCTACAAACTAGGGGAAAGATTTAGGTCGTTTTTTTATTTTTTTTAATAGTAATGGCGGCAATCAGCAATTTTTAGCGAGACTGCAACATCGCGGCGGACAGATCGGACCCCTGACATTTTTGACACTTTTGGGGGGACCGGTGACATTACTAATGTGATCAGTGCTAAAAAATATGCACTGTTACTGCAATAATGACACTGGCAGGGAAGGGGTGATCAAAGGGATGGGCTTATTATGGAATCAACACAGACTTGTGTTCCTAAATAGGAGGAACACTGGAGCTCTGTATTGAGTCCTGAGAGAACAACGGTCTGCTGGGTTTACAACAGCAATCCAGCTGGTCGGCAAGGGGTTAAGAAGCTAATAAAGGAACAATGTCAAATGAAAAAATTTACTATGGAACACGAAGCCAGTGGCAAGCAAGTTAAAAATGTGCCACAAATGCTCTACTTGATGAACTAAAATAGCATACCTCCTAGTTTACGTACTACATAGTAATGTAACATGCTGCCAGAAGACAAAAATGCATTTATTTTTCTTTTTTTAAACAACCTAAGGATCTCTATAGCTTAAACTATATACCTTCTTACGATTTCTTCTTACTATCTAAAGGCAAGAGCCTTCTAGATTTTTAAAAAAAGGTAACATACTTGGAACGTGAGCGCCTTCGGTTGTCATGTCTACGGCGAGAAGGACTGGGAGAACCAGACGAGCTGCTAGAGCTTGAGCTGCGGGATGAGCTGGAACTTCCGGAGCGGCTGGATGCAGATGAGGAGCTGGAGCCTGAACTAGATCCTGAGCTAGACCCGGATGATGAACTTGATGAGGAACTGGAGCGGGAGCTTCTGGAACAAAGGAGTTAGCGTATTCATCAATAAACCAAGTAGAACTAGCAGCTGGTCAAAGCAGAACTAAGGTTTGAGCATAGAAGGTGTCCGATTAGGAAAGAATGAGTCATTATCCCCACATGATTGAGTGCACTGCTGCCATACTCTATGGTACATGCATACTGGCAATAGGTATGTATTTTATTATGCTTGTTTGTTGCATTTGCCTTGAGCTCCTGTGACGATTGTCAGGAATACTTTGTTTTGACTATTTCTGATTAGCTGCATGTTGTAGTCAGTGAATTGTTGGTACACACACAATATGTACATGCTTTTGAGGTTAATCAACATCAGCTAATTAACCTAGGAGACTGGCAGAACACAACTTGTTTTAAAGCCTGCAAATTTAGCTTTATACCAACTAATGTTCAGGGTGCAGCAGCAAGAGTAGAAAGCAGCTTTGCCATTGGTGTATGTTTTTTTTTTTTTTTTTTAACTGTCTGCCATGCCACGTACCTGCTACTACTACTGCCACTGGAGGCGCTTCGTCTCTTTCTTGTCTTGTCTCGTCCGCGATCTTTCTCTGCCGTTTCTTTTCCTGGAGCCTTTTCTTTAGTCCGATCCTTAGACCTGTCCTCTGACCGCTCCTTACGCTTGCTAGGAGAGGGAGCCCTACAAAAGAGAAAAGTCCAGAGCTATTATGTAGCCTCATACACTACAAAGCAAATGTTATGCAATATGCACACATTTTGAACTAGCACATTAAAGGATAAGTCCAGTCAAAAACAAACTCTAAACCTGCGCTTGCCACATTCTAAGACTTTTCCATCTAACCCTGTAAAGCAAAAATCACTTTACTTACCTTTTCTACACCCGATCCGGACCTACACTGAACTGTCAGCAGCGGCTTCAGCGTGGAGGCGGGTGCAGGAGACGCACTTGACAACGGAAGTCCCATAGCAAGTCTATGAGTGACGTCACTTCCCATTAATTTCACAGCAGTTGTCTGTCCTCTCCTGCACAGACTTTCCGCAGCTGAAGACCGGACCGGGTGTAGAAAAGGTAAGTACAGTGTTTTTAGCATTACAGGGTTAGATAGAAAAGTCTTAGAATGCGGCAAAGAGCAGGTTTAGCGTTAGTTTTTGATTGGATTTATCCTTTCAAGGAAATTAGATTTGGCTAATAAAGTTATTCTTTGACCAATAGTTATATATTTCAATTTGGAAAGAATAGACATTCATTAAAATTATAATTTTTTGGCGTCTGTTAGACAAGTGTCGCGCCCCCCCATGGAAGATTTCCTCAAGCCTTGTTCTAAACAAAACAAACATTTTGGATTTCGCATCACCTCCATGGACTGAGCCATCCTTTTTAGTAAATCATTCTGGTAATGTGATAAGTATGCTAGAGGTACCTCTGACTGCTTCAGGGTCCCCGCAAGTTTTGAATGGAATTACATTCTACAAATAAAGCCTACATACACTTCTATTATATTGACTATCAGTTCAAATAATGTCAGAGTTTGGAAACAAACTGCATTGTTTTCCTGAAATGATTTGCTTGCTGATCAAAAACTTCAATCAAAATTTAAGCCAGTAGTATAATATTAAATAATCAGGTATGCATAGATATATGCAGGTTAATACATCATATATATATATATTTTCCAAGGATCCATCTGCTCTCAGATGGCTCTTGATTCTTTTATGAAAGGGAAGATGTCAGGACAGATACACCGAATCTGCCATGATCCTGAAGTTGTATGCTCCAGTACGTACAGGTGCATCTCAAAATTAGATCAAAAAGTGAAACATATAATTTACATAGAAGCATTACACACAGAGCGATATATTTAAAGCATTTCTTGCTTTTAATTTTAATGATTATGGCTTACAGCTAGTGAAAACCCAAAATTATGTGTATATCAGAAAACTAGAATATTACATAAGACCAAAAAAAAAAAAAGGATTTTTAATGTTGGCTGAAAGGTATGTCCATGTACAGTATAGTATGCACTGAAAACATGGTCGGGCTCCTTTTGCATGATTCACTGCATCAATGCGGTATAGCATGGAGGCGATCAGCCTGTGGCATTGCTGAGGTATTATGGAAGCCCAGGTTGATTTGATAGCAGCCTTCAACTGTTCTGCATTGTTGGGTCTGGTGTCTCACCTTCCTCTTCACAATACCCCACAGATTCTCTATAGGGTCAATCAAGCAGTGTTACCATTAAATCAGGTATTGGTAGTTTTGGCAGTGTGGACAAGTGCCAAGTCCTGCTGGAAAATGAAATCAGCATCTCCATAAAGCTGGTCAGCAGAGGGAAGCATGAAGTGCTCTAGAATTTCCTGGTAGAGGGCTGTACTGACTTTGGACTTAATAAAACACAGTGGGCCATCAGCAGCAGGTGACATGGCTCCCCAAATCATCACTGACTGTGGAAACCTGACACTGGAACCTCATGCAACTTGGATTCTGTGCCTCTTCACTCTTCTTCCAGACTCTGATTTCCAAATGAAATGCTAAATTTCCACAGTCCGTCTGCACATGTGCACGGGAGTCACATCGCTGTGGCATGCAGAGCAGTTTTAACAGAAGAGTTTTTCTATGTGGGAAGTGTTAACTCGCCCTTCATTTGATAATGGATAGATTCTGACAGACAAGATGATTCACCCACTTGCTTATTTTTTGGGGAGCATCAGTGATGAGATATGTCTGCTAGAGATTGGCTTGTCTCCATTATTGGTGCTCACTGTTGCAGTCCCCCTAACTTAAAGTAAACTGAGGCAATACAAAATCTGCTGACAGGCAGAATTTTGAGAGCAGAAGAGACCTCCCTCTGTCATAAATCCCTCACCTGTCAGCCGGTAATGTGATCGGAGCCATACATGCGCAGTTCAGACCACATTTTTTCTCTGCAGGTATTACAGCTGGGGGAGGATGTCTTGTATTTTTACAACCCAAGGCACTGTTTCTCCCTTTTTTTCAGCTCATCTGCCATGCATAGAACAGACTGCTGTGAAGTGGTGAGGAAAAATGCAGACATTTTGTAGTTTTCCACACCCCTTTACCCTACAGTGTGAAAGGGACAGTGAAAACACAGCTCGATGTACTAGTGTGAACCCGGCCCTAAAAGTATCGGGTACAGTGACCCTTTAAGGGCCAAATAACGTGTCGTTCTTCAACTACAAGCAGATATATAAAGCTCCAAATAGTACAGCATGTAGTCATTAGAAAGTCAATTAAATGCATTTTTAAAAGGTTAGGGAGGGCAAGGACCTGGATAGGACTTTGTATCAGGCTTTTGTAATCCCCCAGTAGAAGAACACCCAGACTGGGAGAGGCAGCACTGGGAGCCAATCAGGTGAGCTGCATGTACATTTTCTGACAAGAAACAAGTGAGAGCAGAGTAACCCAATGGATGTCTTCATAAGTCTGTTTCATCGCACAATTAGCTAGCCGAGGGTAGCAAGATGACCAGGCCATAAAGCTTAAATTGACCTTGTCAGGGGGTTCGAAAAATAGCAAAAGCATTACCCTGTGAATAAAACATTTCATACTTACCTTTCCAATGGGTCCATTTTCAGAAAGATTGCTCTGCAGCAGAGCCCCCAATGCAGATCCTATTCTACCCCTCGGGCTGATCGAATAACGAGTCATACACACTGTGGTTCCTGCTGCTGCTGACCCCTAATCACTGCAGGACACAATGGTGATGTAGGGGTCATTGGCTAGTAGGGGACAAGCTTGTGCACACACCTGTGGAGTGTGGAGCAGGGTCGGCACCTGGAGCTCTGCTACGGAGTGACAACTCTGCAAACTAAACAGACAAGTAGAACACTGCTTTCTGCAATTGTTTTACCCTCCTCAAAGGGTCACTAACTGTGGCAGAGAAATATTAGGTAACCAACCAGTCTTTGATATCTAATCCAGGGCTCGACAATCCCCGGGCGCCAGGTCGCATTTGCGACTAGAATTAGCGACCTGGCGCCTGGGGGTGCCCTGCAGAAGGTGTCCTGTCATTTTTGCCCGGACTTCCGCGCACGGAGTGCACGGACTTCCGGGCCGTCCGAAAATTGAGGCCCCGGTGTTCCGTGAGAATTACCTACCCTGTGAGAATTACCTACCCCTCGTCACTTCCGGCCAGAAGCATCTGAGCAGCGCAGCAGTGCGCATGCTCAGAGCGCCGGATACCTAATGGCAGAACAGAGGAGCTTACTAGTGCGCATGCGCACTAGTATAAAACGATCACGGTGTACCGTGAAAAAAACCTACCGACGCGGCACTTACCTAAAACAGCTGTGCTGACATACGAGTCATCCCCGCTCCTGTCCCGGTCACTTCCCTGCTCTCGGCAAGTAAATATAAAAGCGGCTTTCGGCTCAGTGATTTATGTTTTCATAGACCCGCCGCCGCTTTTATATTTACTATCCGAGATCAGGGAAGTGACAGGGACAGGAGCGGAGATCACTCGTATTTCAGCACAGCTGTTTTAATGTAACCGCTGCGTTACATACAGTGCGGAGTACCGGAAGTGACGAGGGGTAGGTTTTTCTCACGGGTAGGTAATTCTCACGGAACACCGTCTTTTCGGCCTACTTAAGATGAGAGGCTTCCAATGGGGAACTGGCGCCCTCTTGTGGAGGCCGGGAGTAATGACTGTTGTAATGACTGTTTCCACTGCCTTTTTGTTCTCAATTCATTCATTACCATCTCCCTGTCCAGTTAGTTACCTTTGACAGGGAGTGTGGTTATTATTATTTAATTTATTTTTTAAATGTAAAAAAATAAATAAATAATATTTTTTTCTTTTTTTTTTTAATTATTAAAAAAAAATATATATATATAAATATATATCTATCTATCTATATCTATCTATCTCCTTTTTTTTCCCTCATCGCCATGCCACAGCCGAAGGCCCCTTTCACACGGGCTGTCTGATCAGGTCCGCCTGTCAGTTTTTCAGGCAGACCTGATCAGACCCTTGATTCTCCTCTATGAAGCAGTAATCTGCCGCCATCTGATCCTGTCCACCAAAAGCAGACTGAAGGTGGTTCTATTTTCTATCCATCCCGTGGATCGGATCAGATGGCATCGGATGGAAAGAGACAGACAGTCTGTTTTCATCCAATTGTGCTATAGAGTGGGGTTCTAGTCGTATTTATGTGTAAATTTAGTATCCGTTTTATTAAATAAAGCTTGGTTGTTAGTTTAAAAAAAAAAAAAACTGGCTCCTAACTTTTTTAGCTGGCTCCTAGATTTCAGGAAAATTTGTCAAGCCCTGTATTAGACGTTTAAAAAATCCCAGGACTGATGGACAGAATTGCACATACCTGGCAGGTAAAACAGCTTATATATGCATTTCATCTGAATTTACAGATGTTTGCTTGGAGGTGAACTTCAAACCAGAATTCAACTCTTGATTCAAGGCAGAATGGACTGGCTGCTGGGGATGAGCAACAGCAAAGAGTTGATTATACAGTATCTCCCGTCATTCAGGAACAGCCTTTTTTCAATGCACACACAAGGTATACTTCTGGTGGCTGGGGTGGACAGATGTCATGATCTGTCTGTACCTTCATTAGAAACCAAATACAAGGTTTCTTTTGAAGGAGGGAGATCCTGTATAAAGAACTCTTTTCCATCACATGTACCTGACGCATGGACAGACATTTCATAAGAGCACTGGTGTGATGCAGAAAAATGGGCACATGCTGCATTTTCCCCTACCTCTAAACTCCATCGCAGTGTGCGCAGGGCAGGGTTTTTGGTGCTCCCTTGCAAGGACCAGCATTTTTCCAAGTACAGAAAAAAAACAAGTCCCGCACATAGTGTGAACAAGCCAGAATAGTTTTCCTGATTGGCCAATTACTTACAAAATTTTGTATAACTAAGCTTTGCTCAAAACACTCTGGCTGAGCTTGTTTTGAGGAAGAATTATCATGTCTCCCCTTGCCTCTAAACCAGGGTTTCTCAACTAGGGTTCCTCCTGAGGTTGCTGGGGGTTCCTTGAGCAATGGGCAATGTCTGCCTCTCAGGTAAGTTCCCAATGACACCATTGTTCCTTTTAGCCATCTGTAAGGGGCATTCTTCCCTCTGACTGTCACACTAATGTGTCATGAGTTGTAGATTTTTCATTTTTAGCAGGGGTTCCAGAAATGTATTTGGTTGAGAAAGGCTGCTCTAAACAATCAACACTGAAGAGAATGTTAAAAAGGAGCTCTAGTCTCTTAAATGAAAACAGCCAGCAGCTACAAAAACTGAAGTTGCTGATGTTTAATAAACAGTCACTCACTTGTCCAACGATTCAGCAGTGTGCCCACGCCAGCCGTTTTCTCTGTGTCTTTCCTTGCCGTCATCTTTACTATGCCCACCTGGCTGTGACAGGTTGCGGCTTCACAGCCGGGTGCCCACTGCGCATGCCGAAGCAGGGCTGCGCTTTGTGACTGGTCCCGCAGTCTTCTGGGACCGGTCATGTATCCCAGAAGACTTCTTGAGGGAGGGGAGGAGAACTTCAGCTTCCAATCGCCTAGGTCAGGGATTCCCAAACTACGGCCCTCCAGTTCAGGAACTACAATTCCCATCATGCCTAGTCATGTATGTGAATGTCAGAGTTTTACAATGCCTCATGGGATGTGTAGTTCTGCAACAGCTGCAGGGCCGTAGTTTGGGAATTCCTGGCCTAGGTGATCAGAGCGGGAATGAGAGCGGGTACCTGTAAAGATCACGTTACTTCCTGTTCCATAGTCCAAACAAAAAGTAATAGAAAATCCCTTCAATGTGAGGGAATCCCTGGTTGCTGCCAGAGTCACCATAACTAGTGTTCTTATTGGAAGATTTTGCGGGTTTTATTTTACTCTTGGTAGCAACAGATGATAAATAGAGAGTGAATCTCTAAGGCTCTGTCCACACTATGTACGAGGGTGCATGTTTTTGTGCATGGTGTTAAGTAAAGGGCAGTTCACTCAATTCAATGGGCTTCCCTGCATGAGTAAATTGCAAAAGAAATTCCTGACCTTTTTTAAAAACTATGCCACATCCTACTTGGTCTAGTGGAACATTTCATTCCAAGAGAAGTGGAGAAAACTTTAGCCAGTCTTATTTTATGCCAGGAAGGCCATAACGCTACAATGGGAAAAACAGCCCCGCCCCCCCCAATATTTCAAGCAATTGATCATTAACAACATGCCACTATACAAGGGTTGTCCTGCCAAATAGGACGAGTTTGGTCAAGATGGTTGAAAGAACCATCCACTGCATAGTTATTAGGGATGCACCGATCCGATATTAGGATCGGGTATCGGCCTCGATACTAACAAAATAGCTGGATTGGGGATCGGACCCAATCCACGGGCCGATCCAGGTTTACATGTTTACATTGTTTGGTAACTGTCAGACCACTATTTGACCAATAAACCGTTTTGTTTCTACTGCTATATTTTATTTATTTGACATTTATTTAAAGAAGCCTGATTACATTATATTTTCGATTTGAATGCACAATTGTTTTTTAAATAAATAAGAACTCAATACATTACATACATCTGTTATTTTGTCTTAGTTTTATTTAGTTAGTAAAGTCTGGTGCCTTTAGTCTCTTCAAGGAAGATAAAAGGTGGAAGGTATACAGTTTATCATGAATTCAACAATAGTATCGGATCAGTATCGGGTATCCACAGATACACAAAGCCCAGGCATCGGTATCGGGACTGAAAAAGTCAGATCATTGCACCCCTAATAGTTATCCTGGTCTTCTGTAATGCTCCTGATTGTGTGTTTACCTAAGTACCTGCCTTTGACTGGGTCTTTTTTGCAGCTTTTTTTTTTTTCAATGATGGATTATTGTGTTGCATGCAGCTCCATACAACTTTCAAAAGGCTATACTGCTATGTTATCGTTATTGTGCCTGGGCTGTTGTATTATGTCTCTGAAAAATGGCCCGCCTTACTCCCCTGCATGGGTGGCATCTTGTTCATCTTATGCCTCGTACACACGTACCGATCGTCGGCCGACCGATTGGCCGTCTTTTGTCCAGGGATGTCCTATCCGCTGAAAAGTGCAAAAGACTGCACACGAATTTTGTCGGCCAACAACAGCCGACTGCAGAAGTGATGTCATGTGATGGTTAACTTTCCTTGTCTTTTTTCTTTTCTGAGCATGCCCAGTCTTGCAAATCTGCTGTCGGCCGAAATCTGTACTGACTGGCGAACAATCGGCCGTTCTGGTGTTGGCCAACAAAAATTTTAATGCCTGCAGGACAGATTCTGTTCGGCTGAAAATGCGCTGTAACAATCCTACAATCGGCCGATCGGTCATCGGCCGAATATTTACGGCCGACAATCGGTACGTGTGTACAGGGCTTTAGTTTTGTTTTTGTTGTTTTCTGTACTTGCACTGAAATACTAAATAAACAGAACGTTAAAATAATGATGCCACACCAAAATGCGTGGTAAATTGTTACCATGTGTTTTGGAATGCCACGCACCTGCTATATGGCTGCATTTTTGAGTGCTGTGCCAAAGGACATAACTTTGCCTGCAGTGCATGTTATATACTGTGACCAGGCAGGCCTTTTATTGCAGAAGAGACATGCAACATTGCTTCTGCATAAACTACACCTTCCTGTCTGCTCACAGTAATCCCCAGACTGTCAACTGAGCTGCGCATTCCAATGTTAGGTACCCATTTACTCTGTGTAACATCATCTTTCACATTATACAAAAAAAAAAAAACTGGGCTAACTTTACTGTTTTTTTTCTCTCCAATTCATTGTTTATTTTTCCCTAAAAAATTGCATTTGAAAAACCGCTGCGCAAATAATGTGCGACAATTGTGCAACACACAAATGTTATTCTATATAGGTCTCTGCTATATATATATATATATATATATATATATATATATATATATATATATATATAAATAATGTTTCGGGGTAATTTTCTATCAAAAAAAAAAAAAAAAAAGATTTTTACATGTAGGTGTGAAGTGTCAGAATAAGCTTGGGAAGGAGGTGGCTAAAGACAAAAAATGTAGGGATGGTACTTGCACAATAACAGACAGAAAAGCCTGGTTGCTGCTTTAGATGTTTCCAATACTCTGATGCAGTAAAAGCAGCCGCTCCTAGGAGTGGAAGCGAGTAATCATGCAAATGTATTCATTATCATTAGAAAAGTGGGCAGCGCCCCACAGAAACATGGGACCCCCCCAATGAAAGTACACATCTGAACAATGACTTTCTTCATGTCCTGTGAGTGCCTGGTGATTATATACATAGAGAGAGATGGGAGGGACGAGGATATGGAAATAGAGTAATCTTATCTTAAATATATATATATATATATAGTTTTATTATAGAGAGACGGGGAGGATATGGATAGATCTAGCCATTTTTTGTGTACACATATCCATCATATATATATATATATATATATATATATATATATATATATATATATATATATATATATAGATGGCTAGATATGCATCCCTATCCTTGTTTGTCACCCTCCCCTGTATATTTATACATACATGAGAGAAGGGGGGGACAAGGGTAGGGATATATTTCTAGCACACTGTGTGTGTGTGTATAAATAAATTGACCAATATAGCTTTTTCAGGGCTGATACAGATTTTCAGGCCACCCTTCAAACCAATAGATTAGGTGCCGATGTTCTACAAATTTAAAGTTTTTATTTTTTCACTGTCCTTTTAATTTTTTTGATCACTTTTATTGCTGTCACAAGCAATGTAATCATCCCTTGTGACAGTAAGGTACTCTTTATGGAGGGATCAGGAGTCTGTAAGACCCCAAACCCCTTCTCCTCTGGACATAAAAGCATTCCAAATGCCAAGTTTGGCTGTTTTGAGTACTGCCATTTTTTTTTTACATCTGGTGGTACAACCACTTGAAGCAATATCTGCCCTATCGGCAAGTTTGTGGCCGATAGATACTTTTAAAAAAAAAAAAATTTGAATATCGGCCTCCGATAATCGGTTGATTGCTAATATATATATAATTTTAGGTTAGCCACACATTAAAATCTCATTGTACAACCTCCTTTAGATCTACCAATTACTATGTAGTACAGGGTCATGATTGGATACAAATTAAATAGATGAGGTAGGTCCTAATATTGCATAGTTTTGGTAAATCTAAAAGGTGATTGTATGGTCAGATTGTAACATGTATGGTAACCTCTTTGTATAATATATATATATTATATATATATATATATATATATATATATATATATATATATATATATAAAAATATAAATATAGAGAGTGCACAAGCAAGGGGAGCTGGAGATATATATTTAGCCACCACTGTCTCCCTTTATATATGGAAAATAAGTATTTAACTATCTCATTTGTTACCTATAGGAGACACTATAACCAAAAGTATTGGGACACCTGCCTTTACACACATGAACTTTAATGGCATTCCAGTCTTAGTCCGTAGGGTTCTATATTGAGTTGGCCCACCCTGTGCAGCTATAACAGTTTCAACTCTTCTGGGAAGGCTGTCCACAAGGTTTCAGAGTGTGTCTATGGGAATGTTTGACCATTCTTCCAGAAGCAAGTTTGTGAGATCAGGCGATAATGTTGGATGAGAAGGCCTGGCTTGCGCGCATCCGCTCTAATTCATCCCAAAGGTGTTCTATCGGGTTGAGGTCAGGATTCTGTGCAGGCCAGTCAAGTTCCTCCACCCCAAACTCGCTCATCCATGTCTTTATGGACCTTGCTTTGTGCACTGGTCCAAATCATTTGGTGGAGGGGGGATTAGGTTGTGTTTTTTTTTTTTTTTTTACAGGGGTTGGGCTTGGCCCCTTAGTTCCAGTGGCAGGAACTCCTATGGCGTCAGCATACCAAGACATTTTGGACAATTTCATGCTGCCAACTTTGTAGGAACAGTTGGGGGTTGACCCCTTCCTGTTCTAACATGACTGCACACCAGTGCTCAAAGCAAGGTCCATAAAGACATGGATAAGTGAGTTTGGGGTGGAGGAACGTGACTGGCCTGCACAGAGTCCTGACCTCAACCTGACAGAACACCTTCGGGATGAATTAGAGCAGAGACCGTGAGCCAGACCTTCTCATCCAACATCACACGCCTGACGAAGGTGTCCTGCACAACTCCAGAATGTTGCACTTGTCCTTGTGATGTGATCTCTCTGCAATAAAAACCTTTAGACGATGATTGTAGATCCTTGGTGGGCTGGCAAATACATACACTTGCTTGAGGTTTCCAGCTGGTAATGGCTACAGCACCCTACATTGATGAGCCTTGTATTCCAGGAACGTGTGCAATAGGAATATAGACAAATCATCAGTGCCTGACCTCACATGTCTGGAAGAATGGTGAAACATTCCCATAGACACTCCTAAAGCTTGTGGACAGCCTTCCCAGAAGAGTTGAAGCTGTTATAGCTGCAAAGTGTGGGCCAACTCAATATTGAACCCTATGGACTAAAGTTGGCCATGCAGGTTCAATTTTCCTTTAGATCCAGGGATTCCCAAACTACAGCCCTCCAGTTCAGGAACTACAATTCCCATCATGCCTAGTGACGTCTGTGAATGTCAGAGTTTTACAATGCCTCATGGGATGTGTAGTTCTGCAACAGCTGCAGGGCCGTAGTTTGGGAATCTCTGCATTAAGCTATGTAGTGCAAGGGCCTGACTGGATACTATTGGAAGCGGTTTAGTTTTGACCCATTTTATAATGTTCAGTAAGTCTAAAGGAAACAACCTTCGACTGGGATGCAATGAAAAGATGATGTGTGTGTAAAGGCAGGCGTCCCAATACTTTTGGTAATATAGTGTGTATAGGGTAGAGAGGACAGGGATACACATGCAGCCATAGCTCTCTCTATATACACACAGTGATCTCCTCCATATGTATAGAGGGAGGTGAGGATCCCCGCACACACTGGGCTCTGCTCTCCCCCGGTGGATGCACACAGCTCAGTGTGGCTCTGTAAAGAGGGTGGCTCAGCGGGGGCCCTGTGAACGAGAACTCCTCACTGCCAGGCCCCCGGTCCCCCTATACAAGCCCCCGTAGACGTACAGAGGATTGCGGCCTAGTGAAGCCCGCAGCCAGGTTCAGCCCGTCATAACCGCCCCCTCCCGGGCCGTCCCTGCCCAATATCCCCAGCCTAAGAACCCTCAGCGCCCAGCCCGCAGAGCCCGGCCACTCCGGGGCACACAGCTGGGTGCGGCGCTCGGGATGGAGGCGGATGGCGGAGAGGGTGACTTACATTTTCCCGGCCTTTCTCTGCTTCTCTTTCCTCAGGTCAGACAATCCGTCGCGTTCGCTGTGACGCGAGGCCGCCATCCTGCCGCCTAGAAAACCTCCGGTCGCCCCGCGGTTGACGTCACCAGGGTGACGGGGCGTGGTTTAGGGCGCTTTATACAGCCTTAAAGAGACAGAGCACCTCAGCAGCACATGGCGGGGTAGAGAACATGGGTACAGGAAGGGTTAAGAGCTGCAGAGGCTCCGCCCTTTGGGAAAGTTTCTCCCAGAAGTCTCCGCTGGTTCCTTGTTCCTCTGTAAACAAACAAAGACAGATTCATGGCTGCGGGGGGCAGGACAGCTGGGATCACACAGGTATGGGCGATTGTTATGGAGCTGTGATATGGAAATCTGCCTGTATGCTGGAATGTCATTACTGAGCTGCTCGGCTGCTGGGGGAGCCTAGGGACATGTGAGATAACCCCCCCCCCAGTCTCCAGGAGCAGTCCCCCACTGTAAAGATTTGACTGGCCCTTTAATGTTTGATTAAATTGGAATGTCCCTTTAAATGTCCCTGAGTTCACATTGTCATCATCACTGAGAGGTCCCTGGAGAAGGACCAGGATGGACGAGGTTAGATGATCAGGGATCAGCTGTTAGGGTTTATACTTTTTTTTTTTTTTTTTAAGATTTTACATTATTATTTTGAAGTAGAACTAAAAGCAAAACATTTTTTCTTCATTTGGGATACAGGAGGGGGGGGGGGGGTAGGGTTATTTTCTCTGTCAACTTGTATTTTTTTCCACCTGTGTCCCATTGCGGAGATTTGCTTTCACTTCCTGTCCTGTAGCTAAAACAGGAAGTGAGAGGAAATTCCTCCAAAGTCAGGGAATCCCTGGTTGTCAAACAACAACAAGAGAAGGGCACACCGACCGCATGCATTACCACTAAAAGGTTTATTTAAAATACATTTTTTTGGCAGTGAGGAAGAGGGTCCTTCCTCGAAACGCGTCAGCCAGGTATATGTGGATACCATTACGTCACCCAGCACGGTAGGAGTATCCTGGCTGTCTTGGAGATGATTGGTTACATTGTCATTGCATGCGAGCAACTATCATATGTTTGTGAATACAATGCATGTTGCGTTTTTGAATTGTAAATAAATCTTTTTAGTGCTAACTAATGCACGAGGTCGGTGCGCCCGTCTCATGTTGTTGTTTTTTAGTGTATTTGGATACCCTTAGTCCTGAGGGGGTGGCAAGACCTTAGGTGGTGTCAACAAAGACCACTCCCCTCCTTACATACCATTCAAGTGCAGGAGAAAACGTTTTGAATCCCTGGTTGTCACCAGAACTAGTGTCCCCCGTTGGAAGATTTCCCCTCTATTCTAGTTCTGGTAACGACCCAAAATTCAGGATTTTCTTTCACTGATGGCAGGAGAAATATGGAGGATGAATCTCCCTAATGCAGACACAGACTGCAAAAAACACCTGACAGGTGTTCTAACCCTTCTTCACTATCCAAAACTAAAAACAATTGTTTTGCTTTAGTTATAATTTAAATATATATAAAAAGCCAAAACCTTTCTTGGATGGCTGAGACACAGCTGCAGCGCCATTGGCTTCTGCGGCTGTCTATCAAAGTCAGTCAGCCAATCGGGAGAGAGAGGGGGCGGGCCCAAATGGCAGCTCCGTGTCTGAATGGACAGATGAAGCTCCAGCTTGGTTCAGGTGCCCCCATAGGCCACTGCTTGCTGTGGGGGCACTCAGCTGAGGGGAGGAGCCAGGAGCTGCAAAGAGGGAGCCGAGAAGAGGAGGATCTGGGCTGTCCTGAGCAAATCCACTGCAACAAAGCAGGTAAATATAACATGTTTGTAAAGTCTCGTTTTAAAAAAAAAAATAACAATCACTTTAAAGAGCAAGCAGCCACAGCCTGATATGCCTGCTCCTATTGGTCACCTGACATCTGCCCCCAGATCTCTCTCCCAGCTCAGGTGCCCTATTAGGGTGGCCTTTATGAAATTCAGAGAGTAACATGGTATAACATTGGGGGATAAAACCTTTCGAGATTTCAGCTATTTGTATAAGGTTGAAAATAGGGGTGGGAGATAGATGCCGTTTCTGAGAGTTCCCTTGTGCTCTGACTGCATGCCTTATGGCGCTTTTCCACTGCATGGAACCGAACGGTTTGGCTCGCTTTTGTGCTTTTCCACCGCGTGGTACGGTGTAGGAACGGTTTGGTACGGTACGGCGGCACTTTTCCACTGCATGGAACCGAACGGTACGGCTCTCAAAAACAGTACCACCTCAATTGTGGTTCCAAGAGGTACCATACCCGGTACCATATCCCACAATCCTTTGCATGCAGTCACTACTAGCCACTGATTGGTCAGAGAATCCCACCCACCCCGTTGTTATCCCACCCATTTAACTTTAGTACTACTTTAGTGGAAAAGCAAACCTATACCGTACCGTACCGAACCGTTCCAACACCGTACCATGCGGTACCAGCAGTGGAAAAGCAAACCGGGCCAAGCAGGGCCGAGTAGAGCCGAGCCTGTACTTGCAGTGGAAAAGTGCCATTAGTTGTAGATAATAAAACTGCATATGAGCAGGTAACAAGTATTCGGGGCTTCAGGGGGTCAAAAGACAAAAGGGGTCCATCCCTGAAAATCTGAGACATACGTTCAATTCCATATACCTTCCCCCGAGCACTATGTACCAATTTGGCAAATTCCGGCTAATTATTAACACCATACAGGCAGAACAGAGGGTGGGCTTGCTTTCCGTGTGTTTATGCATGTCACATGGACCAGGGATGCCCACCCATGCCACCAGGGATGCCAATCAGTGCTCAGGGAGCCTGTCAGTGCCCTCCTCATCAGTGCTGCCCATCAGTGCCCGTCAATGCTGCATATCCGTGCCCATCAGTTCTGCATATCAGTGCTGCATATTAGTGCCACCCCATCAGTGTCTCCTCATCAGTGCCTGTCCGTTTTGCCTCATTAGTGCTCGTCAGTGCAGGAAAAAACATATTTATTTACAAAATTTTATAACCTAAACAAAAAAACTTTTTTTTTTTTTTCAAACTTTTCAGTATGTTTTTTATTTGTTTAGCAAAAAAGAAAAAAAACTTGCAGTGATCAAATACCACCAAAAGAAAGCTCTATTTGTGGGGAAAAAATGAGATACATTTGGTTTAGGTACAGTGTTGCATAACCGCGCAATTGTCATTCAAAATGCAACAGTGCTAAAAGCTGAAAATTGGCCTGGGCAGGAAGGGGGTGAAAGTGCCCGGTATTGAAGTGGTTAAAAGAATAGATCAAACCCATTGATAGCCCACAAGGGCATAACACAATTCTAGCAGAACCTCACTTCCTCTAATATAGATTGGGCAATGAATGAGTTATCTTCTAAAACATTGGAGCCTCAATCAATAAAATTCCAATCTCACACTCTACATGATTCGTGGGGTGCCCGCTTCTTCAGGAGTAGTATTCCAGAGGAATGTGATATGGAAATATATAAAAACAACAATAATATACAAAAGACAACAAAAACATGTTAAGGTCATACATACAGTCAGGTCCATAAATATTGGGACATCGACACAATTCTAATCTTTTTGGCTCTATACTCCACCACAATGGATTTTGAAATGAAATAAACAAGATGTGCTTTAACTGCAGACTTTCAGCTTTAACTTGAGGGTATTTACATCCAAATCAGGTGAACGGTGTAGGAATTACAACAGTTTGTATATGTGCCTCCCACTTTTTAAGGGACCAAAAGTAATGGGACAGATTAACAATCATAAATCAAACTTTCACTTTTAAATACTTGGTTGAAAATCCTTTGCAGTCAATTACAGCCTGAAGTCTGGAATGCATAGACATCACCAGATGCTGGGTTTCATCCCTGGTGATGCTCTGCCAGGCCTCTACTGCAACTGTCTTCAGTTCCTGCTTGTTCTTGGGGCATTTTCCCTTCAGTTTTGTCTTCAGCAAGTGAAATGCATGCTCAATCGACTTGACTTGGCAATTCCATAACATTCCATTTCTTTCCCTTAAAAAACTCTTTGGTTGCTTTTGCAGTATGCTTCGGGTCATTGTCCAGCTGCACTGTGAAGCGCCGTCCAATGAGTTCTGAAGCATTTGGCTGAATATGAGCAGATAATATTGCCCCGAAACTAGGGCTGCGCGATATTGGGCAAAAAAGTATATTGCGATATTTTGTTTTTAACGATATATATCGCAATATTTCTCCAGACAGTCTCCGGAGGAGGGATCAGTTAGCAGAGCTCAGCTTTCTGCCAGGGGATCCACCACACTCCTAGAACTTGTTCCGCCCGAGCCTTCTGTCGGAGCCAGAGTGTAGAGGAAGCGGGCTGTCGGTAGCAGCCTTTGTCCCGCAGTGCTCCTCCGCCATGCTCCGGACGTCTCCCCCCCTCTCCTGTTGCAAACACTGTTCCGCCGCCATGCAATCCGCCCCGTACTCCAGCCCTCCCTCTTAGTCAACAGCCGACCATTACTCCGCCCTGCTCCGCCCATTTTCTCTCCATTGAAAAACATTACAGCCTGATCCCGCCCCCGATGCAGCCAGGAGAGACAATGGGCGGAGCAGGGCGGAGTAATGGTCGGCTGGATACTAGAGGCAGAGCTGGGAGGGAAGTGTGGGACGGACGCAGTCACTGTAAGTCCTCCTCCTCCCCCCCCAGTCCCGACTTCTCCCGCTCTGCCTAATGCCTGAATATCGTGGCTTCGGCGATATGAATATCGCCCGTGCCTGCAGAACGATAGTTGATATCACATCGACTATCGTTCAGCCCTACCCGAAACACTTCAGAATTTTTCCTGCAGCTTTTGTCAGCAGTCACATCATCAATAAATACAAGAGAACCAGTTCCATTGGCAGCCATACATGCCCACGCCATGACACTACTACCCCCATACTTCACTGATGAGGTGGTATGCTTTGGATCATGAGCAGTTGCTTTCCTTCTCCATACTCTTCTCTTCCCATCACTCTGGTACTAGTTGATCTTGGTCTCATCTGTCCATAGGATGTTGTTCCAGAACTGTGAAGGCTTTTTTAGATGTTTTGCAAACTCTAATCTGGCCTTCCTGTTTTTGAGGCTCACCAATGGTTTACATCTTGTGGTGAACCCTCTGTATTCACTCTGGTGAAGTCTTCTCTTGATTGTTGACTTTGACACACATACACCTACCTCCTGGAGAGTGTTCTTGATCTGGCCAACTGTTGTGAAGGGTGTTTTCTTCACCAGGGAAAGAATTCTTCGGTCATCCACCACAGTTGTTTTCCGTGGTCTTCCGGGTCTTTTGGTGTTGCTGAGCTCACCGGTGCGTTCTTTATTTTTAAGGGTGTTCCAAACAGTTCATTTGGCCACACCTAATGTTTTTGCTATCTCTCTGATGGGTTTGTTTTTTCAGCCTAATGATGGCTTGCTTCACTGATAGTGACAGCTCTTTGGACTTCATATTGAGAGTTGACAGCAACAGATTCCAAATGCAAATAGCACACTTGAAATTAACTCTGGACCTTTCATCTGCTCCTTGTAAATGGGATAATGAGGGAATAAAACACACCTGGCCATGGAACAGCTGAGCAGCCAGTTGTCCCATTACTTTTGGTCCCTTAAAAAGTGGGAGGCACATATACAAACTGTTGTAATTCCTACACCTTTCACCTGATTTGGATGTAAATACCCTCAAATTAAAGCTGAAACTCTGCAGTTAAAACACATCTTGTTTGTTTCATTCCAAATCCATAGTGGTGGTGTATAGAGCCAAAAAGATTAGAATTGTGTTGATGTCCCAATATTTATGGACCTGACTGTAAGTGCAAAAAACTCATACATATAAACTATTGGCGCATCACTGAAAAGCAGCCAGAAATGCAAAGATAGACCCTAGGGCAGTGATGGCAAACCTTGGCACCTCAGATGATTTGGAACTAAATTTCCCATGATGCTCATGCACTCTGCAGTATAGCTGAGCATCATGGGAAATGTAGTTCCAAAACATCTGGGGGTCCAAGGTTCCCCATCACTGCCCTAGGGAATTCTCAAACTGTGCCGAGGCACCATATGGAACTGGCAAAGCAATACTCATCAAAGGGCCCACATCCACAACAGATGGAACCGCGACGCCAAATGGCAGTCTCCCTGGCCAGTGCGGGTACCAGGTGAACAATCAGCAATGGTAAGTACTGGTAAGGGTAAGAGATACATAATATTGTATTATACTGTAAGGAAACTCCTTATAATACAGTTGTGCTCATAAGTTTGCATACCCTGGCAGAATTTATGATTTCTTGGCTATTTTTCCAAGAATATGAATGATAACACAAAAACTTTTCTTTCACTCATGGTTAGTGTTTGACTGAAGCCATTTATTATCAATCAACTGTGTTTTATCTTTTTAAATCATAATGACAACTGAACCTACCCAAATGATCCTGATCAAAAATGTACATACCCCATGTCTTAATACCGTATATTGCCTCCTTTAACATCAATGACAGCTTGAAGTCTTTTGTGGTATTTGTGAATGCGGCTCTTTATCTTCTCAGATGGTAAAGCTGCCCATTCTTCCTGGCAAAAAGCCTCCAGTTCCTGTAAATTCTTGGGTTGTCTTGCATGAACCGCACGTTTGAGATCTCTCCAGAGTGGCTCAATGATATTGAGGTCAGGAGACTGAGATGGCCACTCCAGAACCTTCACTTTATTCTGCTGTAGCCAATGACAGGTCGACTTGGCCTTGTGTTTAGGATCATTGTCATTTTGGAATGTCCAAGTACGTCCCATGCGCAGCTTCCGGGCTGATGAATGCAAATTTTCCTCCAGTATTTTCTGAAACCATACTGCATTCATCTTACCATCAATTCTGACCAAATTACCTGTGCATTTGTAGCTCACACATCAACAAAACATCAGCGATCCACCTCCGTGTTTCACAGTAGGAATGGTGTACCTTTCATCATAGGCCTTGTTAACTCCTCTCCAAATGTAGCGTTTATGGTTGTGGACAGAAAGCTCAACTTTTGTCTCATCACTCCAAATAACTTTGTGTCAGAAGGTTTGATGCTTATCTCTGTTCTGTTTGGCGTATTGTAAGCGGGATGCTTTGTGGCATTTGCGTAGTAATGGCTTTCTTCTGGCGACTCGACCATACAGCCCATCTTTCTTCAAGTGCTTTCTTATTGTGCATCCTAAAACAGCCAGACCACATGTTTTTAGAGAGTCCTGTATTTCACCTGAAGTGATTTGTGGGGTTTTTCTTTGCAACCTGAACAATTTTCCTGGCAGTTGTGGCTGAAACTTTAGTTGGTCTACCTGACTGTGGTTTGGTTTCAACAGAACCCTTCATTGTCCACTTCTTAATTAGAGTTTGAACACTGCTGATTGGCATTCTCAATTCCTTGGATATCTTTTTATATCCCTTTCCTGTTTTATACAGTTCAACTACCTTTTCCCACAGATCCTTTGACAATCCTTTTGCTTTCCTCATGATTCAGAATCCAGAAACGTCAGTGCAGCACTGGATGAAAGGTGCAAGGGTCTGTCAGGAGTCCAGAAACTCATTGACCTTTTATACACACACACTAATTACTAGCAAACAGATCACAGGTGAGGATGGTTACCTTTAATAGCTATTCAAAGCCCTTTGTGTCAACTTGTGTGCATGTTATCAGGCCAAAATCACCAGGGTATGTAAACTTTTGATCAGGGTCATTTGGGTAGTTTCTGTTGTCATTATGATTTAAAAAGAGTAAACACAGTTGATTGATAATAAATGGCTTCAGCCAAACACGAACCATGAGTGAAAGAAAAGTGTTTGTGTTATCATTCATATTCTTGGAAAAATGGCCAAGAAATCATAAATTCTGCCAGGGTATGTAAACTTATGAGCACAACTGAACAAATGTAATAATATATATAACATATTCATATTTTACCAAAAATCACATCCCTCACAAATACCACTCCTGAAAAAGCGGGCACCCAGCGAAAAATGTAGAGTGTGAGATTGGAATTTTATAGATTGAGGCCCCCCCCCCCCCCATGTTTTGAGGAAACATCATTCAATCTATATTAGAGGAAGTGAGGTTCTGCGAGAATTGTGTTATGCCCTTGTGGGCTATCTATGTGTTTGATTTATTCTTTTAATCTGTGTCTTCCATCTGTAAAGGTGAATTTTAATCTAATGAAATTATAATAAACATATGTTTAAAAAATACAGAAGTATTGTGTTGTTCATACCTTACCATGAAAGTCCTAAGTGCCTCAACCCAATGTTCTGTCTTGTATTCGAGATTATAGGACATAGGTACAACTACCCATTATATGTATGTAGCACACATCCTATACTAAAAACTTCGCTCACCTACATTATTATTAACCACTTTCTGACCGCAATACGTTTTTTTTATGTTGCAGTTTGCTAGTGGTTTACCTCGACTATGGCTAAAGATATCGACCATAAACCTGGTATAATTTTCTGCGGCTGGCTTTTTAATGAAAGCGGCCTGAGGAGCTCATGAGCCGGTGTTTCTTGGGCTTACTGTTTCCACCGGTTCACCCGAGAAAAGATCCGACGGTGTGGCTGGCTTCTCCCATAGGCAATCAAAGAGTATATACTCTTTGATAGTTTCTATGGCCTTGGAGGAGCAGAGCGATGTCATGACGGTACTTCCAGTCCAGGCTAAAAGTAAATCTTTTGTTTTAAATAGATTTTTTTTTACCCCAGATCTCTCCATAAAGAGGACCAGTCATGCATGGGAGTTTACTCCTACTTTAAGGCCAAAGTGCTACCCACTAAGTCATTGGGGTTGATTTACTAAAACAGGAGTGTGCAAAATCTGGCGCAGCTCTGCATAGAAACCAATCAGCTTCCAGGTTTTTTTTTTTTTTTTTTTGTTAAACCTTAATTAAACAAGCTTAAGTTTTGAAGCTGATTGACTACCATGCACAGCTGAACCAGATTTTTCACTCTCCAGTTTTAGAAAGTCAACACCATTGTGTTTGTCTTGCTTTATACATATTTATTTGCCTTAGTGTATATGTACTGATATTCCTTTACTCTCCTCTAAAAGGAGCACACGAAGTCCTAACTTCCTAGAGGGATGGGTCGGCTGGATGACCACGCAAAGCACAGGATAGTAGTACTGAGGAAAGCTGGTCTCAGTTTTCGGAAGATCAAGAAGGTCCTCGAATTAGACAATATCAAGGTGACACCACAGGCAATCTACCTGTTCTTGAAGCGTAAGAAGATTGAACCAGAAAAGTCATCCAGTTCCTCTCAGAACCCCGCTACGAAAGCACAGGGCTGGGAACAGGCTCAGCTCTGCAGTTTATTACAGGAAAGCAGTGGGCAGAAAAAGGAGGGAGGTCCTCAGGTGGCCAAGGAGAGAAAGACAGCAAGTGATGTGAAGGAAGAGAGCCAAGAAACAGAGATCAAAATTGTGAACGTGACGTCTCTCTCCAGTGTAAACCAGTCACTTGCTCCACCAGTCAGCACTTTGAGAAGTATCCCCCAACCACAGACTGTGCAGGAGACACGTAAGTTCCTTTGGGAAAAGGGCTTTTTTAGCCCTAGTTGTCTAATTCGAGAACTATGTGAAATTTTGTTAGGAAATTAGCAAAGCCTTCCATGCATATCTGCTTAGCTCTCAGTGGTCATAATATCATGGATAAAAGATGATGGAATTTGAAAGCATTTCATCAGTCAGTTGAATTGCTGTTATTTTTAGAGCAATTTAGAAAAAAAGGAAATTCTATTTGGCTGACACAGGTTTTTATTGCTGTCTGTGTCCCCTGTGGTGGAGGTTTATCCTCTCCATTTGCACTGGTGACTATTGCTGCTTGGGCAGTAAGTGATGGGAAACTAGAACTTTTTGTTGTCATGGAAGGGGAAGAGAAATCTTCCTTTGTGTAACCTGTCTTGATGTCTAAATCTCTCTTTGTAGACATTTTGTGTCTACTGGACCGGAAGTAGGGCAAAATAGCCCCAATGGGACACAACAAAAAAAAACCTGACAGAGTTTCTAACCATTCCCTACTATAGTTCTGCGGGAACCTACAGTTCCTGTAGAGGTTGCCAGGGGTTCCTTGAGCCATCTGCAGTTTCTGCATCGAAGATGGGTAACCACTGACAATGATCTTTTTAGCTATGTGTAAAGAGGGGATTCTTCTCACTGACTACAAATGTGGGGAGCATTCTTCTCACTGACCATCCTGTTAAAGTGGGAGTAAACTCCCATGCATGACCTTTACCTATAGGTAAGCCTATACTAAGGCTTACCTATAGGTCCAGTTAATATCTCCTCAACGTGTCCTGTTTAGGAGATACTTTTAATGCAGCCGGTGACGTCACCAGGGCATGCTCTCTAAAGAAACGGCATACCGTGTTGTTGCTTCAGAGGCTTGTGCTGTGAACGGCAGCTCCCCCATACCTGCGCGGGAGTGACGTCATCGCAGCTCTGGCCACTCAAACAGCCGAATTCCACAAACCTGGAAGGAAGACCGCGTGAAGATGGAAGCTCCTTAAGTGGTGACAGCACACTGCTGGAGGCCTTCCTTATAAGGTAAGTTTCACATAATGTGCTAGTATGCAATGCATACCAGCACATTATGGCTATACCTTGCAGGATTTAAAAAAATGTAATGTCCTGTCAGCTGTAGAAATGGTACTAATTGGCAAGGGTTCTTCCTTTGTTAAACCGGTTGAAAAAGGCTGTCCTATTCTACATAAAGTAAAGGATTTTGGCTAAAGACAGGCCTGGACTGGCTATAGGGCACACCAGGCATTTGCCCAGTTGTGCCGCGCCCGCATGTCCTAACAGCAGCCTGTTGATGACCGGGCTGCATAATGGGGGGTAATTGGTGACAGCGGTCTACACAGGGCTACCGCAGACCGCGGTCACCACTCATCTCCTGTTATGCAGCCATACCTGTGTCTCCTCTCCCAATTCTCCCACCAGCCAACAATGTCTTCCTATCAGCAGACGAGGGGGCATCAAGAGCTGGAGATCTGCACAGAGAGTGGGAGTCTTTTCATATGTCAACAAGCAGGTAATCACCTGCTTGTTAATATGATCCAGACCTGCAGCTCCTCCCGCCCCCCCCTGCCCTGCTGACAGGATAACATCATTGGCGGGGCAGGAGACCCTGGAGAGGCCATAGGGGGTGGGCAGGGCATGACTGCTATGGGCACTGTAATGTAAAGTGGCACTATGATATAAAGGGGACAGCTCTGTAATCATTACAGTGCAGTCTCCTTAAAGAGGTTGTAAACTCGTTTTTTTTGTTTTTTTTTCACCCTGCAAGAGAAAGACATAATGAGCTAGTATGCATCGCATACTAGCTCATTATGCAATACTTACCTTAGAACGAGCCCCCGCCGTGCTGCTCACTCACCTCTATGACAGGCGACATGTCCAGTCGCCCGTCTTCCGGGATCGCGGCATCCGGCCATCTGATTGGCCGGAGCCGCGGTGACGTCACTCTCGCGCACGAGAGCCGACAGTCACGGCACGGGACTCTGAAGGAACGGCACGAGCGGCCCATCCTTCAGAGCGCATGCGCCAGTGACGTCACTGGCTGCATGTAAGGTAAATATCTCCTAAACGGTACATGTTTAGGAGATATTTACAGTACCTATAGGTAAGCCTTATCATAGGCTTACCTATAGGTACAAGTTGTAGAGGAGGGTTTACTTCCTCTTTAATATCACAGTGCCCCTTTACAATACAATGTGGAGGACTAACTCCATGAATATCTCGTCACCCACTGTTCCACCCTCTAACCCCTAACCTAATTAGCTGCTCAGTCTAAAGTGCCTGGGCCTATATTTTTTTTTTTTGTCACAGTCCAGGCAGAGATACACATAAAAAATCAAATTGATGCAAAGCCATTATAGTTTCTTTTAAAAAAAGAAGGATCCGCAATGTTAGGAGCTGTAGTCTGACAATGGCTGTCTGGCTCTGATATTTGTTCAGCCTTTCACTTCTTTTTTTCTCTGAATTAGAACCCTGCCCTGTCCGTTCTGCACAGAATCCCATTGTGAATGGACCCAGACCCAACCCTTCTCAACCAGCACCTCACCATCCTCTGAATGGAAGAGCCAGGACACCTCTGCCTGCACTTAAGAACCCAGCACTGCTTGTCACCAAGAAGATCGTGGACAGAGCCATCAACTTACAGAAGAAGGTATACATTGGGTTTTGCTGTCAGTCCCTCTGTCTTAAATAGTAAAATATGATGTGGCTCAGCTTGTGATATTTGCTCCTAATGGTGGTTGTTTTCATCAGGTCATCTTCCAAAATGGACTTCAGCTCTTAATTCATGGAGGAAACTATCCACTTACTGCATCAGCCACCAACCAGCAGGCTCTGAGACCAGAGGCTCCACCTAATCCTCAGGTACAGAACACTGCCTCTACATCATGTGGTCAGCAGGCCCAGTACAAATTGTATGTGCCACCAGGTGGGCAATGTGAAACTGAACATGAAGAATATGGTAGTTTACTGCTCCTATTAGCTGTGAGCGGAGCAATAGGACCGGGGTTGTATGTTTCCCAGCCTTGCTATAGGATGTTACCACCCTGCTATCACACCTTCTCCAGTTAGAGAATGCTTTGTATTCATTGAGAAAATGCAGTGTTCTCTGAATGGTGCCTGCGCCACATGAGTGACCTCCTGTGTACCCTAAGCAGCGGGGCACCTGCTTGGCAAAGAACCCAGAATATAGCAGGGGTCACTGTAGTAGCGCTACTCTAGCTTCCACAGATATTGCACATGCATTCTTGCATTGGTCAAAGGCAACTATGCAAAAAAAAAGTGATACAGTATCTAAACTTCAGCTTTATTATTATTTTTCTTTTTGCAGCAACAGGTTCATTGTCTCCACTTGCCACAGAATTATGTACATGTACGTGATTGTGTTTAAGTGGTTTTACCAGGGTGATGGCATCAGCTGAATGCCATAACACTGGTATTTATTTTATTTTTTTCAGACAGCAATGCTCTTTCATCTAAAGGCTATTCTAGTGGCTGATTAGGCATTAGATTGCTTTTACAAGCAGGAGAAGGGGACGTTGGTATTGAATCCAGTGGTGTCATCGGGTTATCATAGAGAGCTGACTGGAGACCGGAAGGTCCCCGGCCATCTCAATGGTCTAAGAGGGCGGAAGCAACGTCATTACGTCACTTCCGGTTAGGTCAGATGCCTTTTTTTTTTTCTTTTGGACAGCATGAGATCATTTTTTTTTTTTTTTTTATGTATTTTTTTTTTTTTGGGATCTCATTCATTCCAGGGTAGAGGAGAGTTCTGTGGGCTGTGGCCTTATAGAGGACCTATCATGCCCTATTTCTATCACAAGGGATGTTTACATTTCTTGTGATAGGAATAAAAATGACCAAAATAAAATGAAAGGGACAGTGTAAAAATATATATATCTTTAAATTTAAAATAAATAGGTTGCGCACACATATGTAAATGGTGTTCGCACCATACATGTGAGGTATCTCCGCAAATGTTTTAGTGAGAGCAATACTTCTAGTGCTAGACTTCCTCTGTAGCTCTAAACTAGTAACCTGTAAAAGTTTTGAAATTTTAGGTATCGTAGTTTACACTTGTGGAATGGTGAAAAGTTAAGTATCTATTTACTCGGCGCAACATCATCTTTTATAATTGACCAAAAAATAGGGTTCTATATTGTGTTTTTATGCATTAAAAATTAAAGTGTATTTTTTCCTAAAAAATGCATTTGAAAAACCACTGCGCAAATACCATGTGACATAAAAATTTGCAACAACCACCATTTTATTTTTCAGGACCTCTGCTGAAAAAAAATATTCGAGGATTCTAAGTAGGGATAGACCGATTTTCGGCAAGGCAGATATGCACTTTCCCCGATATTGCCGATATTTTTGTGACGTCATTCTACCTTCTAAGGCCGCCTCCCTCGCCTTGGACAGCCTCGTCTGAAGTCGGGACTAGTCTTGCGGGAGTGTATGACAGGCATACACCCACCCACAGCAGCCCGGTGCCAGCCAGCCACCCACATCCACAGGCCCTGTACCAGCCAGCCAGCCACAGGCACTGTACCAGCGAGCCAGCCAGCCACCCACAGGTCCTGTACCAGCCAGCCACCCACAGGCCCTGTACCTGCCAGCCACAGGCACTGTACCAGCCAGCCACCCACAGGTCCTGTACCAGCCAGCCACCCACAGCCCCTGTGCCAGCCACCCACCCACCCATCCACCACAGGGTGCCAGACAGCCAGCCACCCACAAGCCCTGTACCATCCAGCCACCCACAGGCCCTGTGCCAGCCACCCACAGCCCCTGTGCCAGCCAGCCACCTACCACAGGGTGCCAGCCAGCCAGCCACCCTCCACAGGGTGCCAGCCAGCCATCCACCACAGGGTGCCAGCCACCCACCACAGGGTGCCAGACAGCCAGCCACCCACCACAGTGTGCCAGCCAGCCACCCACCAAAGGGTGCCAGCAAGCCAGCCATTAAGCATTAAACAAAAATTAGCATGTTCAGTACCAGATTTGTGTCAAAAATTGTCTATTTTTCAAAACTTTAAATACAAAATATCAGCCCATATCGGCCGATACCGATCCATTATGACCAAAATATCGGTATCGGCCCTGAAAAAACCATATCGGTCTATCCCTAGTTCGAAGTAATTTTCAGCAAGAAAATGCTATTTTTTTTTACTTTAAACAAAAAAGTGTCACAATAGGCCTGGTCTTCAAGTGGTTAATCATTGTGGATATTTCTATTCTTCAGGTGAAGGATGCCACCACACAGACAGCTTCCTTCCCCCCACCCAGGACAGAAGTCAGTACAGAACAGCTGGACTCTATAAGAGGAGAGATCCACAGACTGACACAAGTCATGCAATCTCTGATTGACAGGCAGAATCGTTGGGAACAAGAACAAATGAGGCAAAGACAATGTCACCACCAGGAGGTGTTGTCCCAAATCCAGCAACTTGGAGCAACACTGGGAGCAAAGATTACTCAGAACTGTGCCTCAGTCACTGGCAGCCAAGAGCTGGAGGCCTCTCTTCCTGATCTGGGACATTTCAAATTGGAGCTGTAAGGGGACGATCACTGAGCTAAAGCCAAGCTGAGCATTGCTTCCTGCAACTGAAAACAGACAATGAAACCAACCCCTGATGGGAGACACTGTGTTTATACAATATCATACTTTAACCTCCTAACTGGAATACGCGGGGGCTTATCTTTTAAAACTGGAAAAGAATTAGGGGCAGATTCATGAATACGTTGGGTCTTCCAACCAGCACTTCCACTACAGAGGGTCACCCTGCACTTCTGCACTACAGTAGCCAAGAGCGGTCATGGTGAAACTGTGCTGCTTATCACATTTGACATGAAACTCCACCTATTTCTACTAAGCCCCACCCATTTTCCATAATATGCCCGGTGTAACACATTGGATTACCATGACATGTATGATACAGTAGGTAGGCAGGAATTCTACTTGAAATGATGTTGCCCAGAATAGGTAAAGCCCAACTTTAGCCATTTTTTATTTTTTTTGACAGAGTGGGGAAGAGAGAAACCCTGTCTTTTTTATTATTTTGATTTTGTATTTATTGTCTGTGTCCCCATTGGGTTGATGTGATAAGAAATCTCTCTACTGGTGACATGGACTGAATCAAAATAGTTGTTATCAACAGGATCTGAAAGCCTTTGGCAATTTAGGCCGGTGCGAAATGTAGCGGCAGGAATCTTATGATTCCTGCTGCAGCTCTGAGGCGCTAGGTGCAGCCACCAGCCCTTTTCACTATGATAACAGGTTGGCCGCAGGTATTCACGGCTCTCTGCACAGCCAGCAATTTACATGAGGTGATCGCTGGCTGTGCAGAGAGCCGTGAATTCCTGCGGCCACCAGCAATCTGTCATTACAGTGAAACCCTTGGAGCTGCAACAGAAATCAGAGGATTCCTGCCGCTACAATTCGCAGGGTGAATGTAGACTTATAATCTCAGGTTATTGTTCCTATCTGTGAATTCCTGTCCCAGTGATAACCTCTCATCGGATTTCTTGTCCTGCTATCACAGAAACAGGAAGTGAGGTGAAATTTTCCCTGCAGGGTGGCAGACAGAAGCTAAAACTTACTGGAAGTTTCAAATCTTCCCAGGTTTATAAGTGTGTAGTTTAACTGGTTTTTCAAAAAGTTTTGGCTGGAGTTAGTTTTCTTGTTCCTATGATCCCTATACCTGCGTCTTTGAGGGGCATCAGTGGTGAACTGTGGTGGTGGTACTGTGAAAGTTGTGAAAGTATTACCAAAACAGACTATGTTACTTTGTCTACTCTGTCCATAGTAAAGGTTTTTTATTTTAAAAGGACGAGATTGCCTCTAGGTAAACACTCCCAGCCCTCCCATTTCTTATCCTTTAAATTATCATAAGATGACAACCCCACCCAGGTGTTTATCTACCTTCTCCAATGGTGGCGACCTCCTACTTTGTTTACATCCTCTCCGGCTATATCTAGTATGCGACTTCCCAGGTCTGCATAGTAACCTTTAATGGAACTGCATAGAGACTTGAATGGAACGGCAAACAGTACATGCAATCCATTAAAGTCTAAGGCTGGGTTCACACTTGTGCAAGCTGTATGTAGGTTTCTCTGCATCCATCCAATTCACATGACCGGAGAGTGTGACCGGTTCTCAATGGAGCCGGTTCACACATCTCCGGGGCTGCCGAGGAGCAGATTGCACAAGGGTCCTGTGCGTCTTTTCCTCTGTTTCAGGTCAGAATTCAGGCAAAAATTTGGGCCTAATGAATCCCTGAAACGAAGAACAGGGATACACCGGAACCCTCCTTTGAGCCGCATCCGAATTCAATGTGAACCCACCTTAAAGGATGTTAACGCTTCACTAGATATTGCCAGCCAAGATGTTAACAAAATGCAGGAGGCTTTTCCTGTTGGAGATGGTAGGTAACCACATGGCTTGGGATTTCAGGTCAATATGGTTTAGAGTGCTTGGGAAGGAAAGCTGGGCTTTTTTTTTTTTTTTACTGACTGTTGAACTTGACCTTTGGAGAGACCCTGTTATCAGACCATTCATTTCTTCAACAACATTCTACCTATAAGATTATATGTGCATTTATTGTATTTTATGCATGTTATTTCCTGGTAAAAGCCTCTGTTGTGTAGGCCTCCAAAAGCCCTGAGACTACTGCTGGGTGCTGCCATCTTAGATGTGATGTTAGCAGACCCAGTTGACTTGGAGCTGTCACTCAAATGGAACTCTATGGTATTCCTCTTTGCCTTTTGCCTGGCAGCTACATAAGAGGTTATATGGGGTGTTAAGGGGGAAGGGGGGTGGAGGAGCTGGACCAGCACAGACAGCAATTAGAGGGGAGTATTATGAAATGTAAGGAAGGAGGGGGCTGTGCTGGGGAACTGACACTTTCTGCAGCGTCAATTCTTTAGGAAATCCAAAGGAACTTTGCAATTCATTAAAAAAATGTTTATGGAAAGAAAAAACATTGCAAATAAGCACTTGATCTTTTAGGCCCCTTTCACACACTGTAGTCCATCCGCGGACTCCGTCAATCCCCCGCTGAGCAGGCGGATGGCAGCTCTGTCTCCGCGCTGTGTGCGGAGGCAGAGACAGAGCAATCAGGTCCCACTGTTCTCTATGGGGGAATCGGATGGGAACAAACCGTCTGTCCATTCTCATCCAATTTGCTGGACGGATGGAAAATAGGGTTTCCATCCATCCAGATTTGATGGATCGCATCGGATCGGATGTCAGCAGACATGTCTCTGAGATGCATGGAGCATCCGTTCAGATCTGCCAAAAAAACGGACAGGCGGATCTGAACAGTCCGCCTATGTGAAAGGGGCCTTAAGTTTTTACCTGCAAGTTGTGGACAGAATCTCTGTAAAGCAGAACTAAACCTAACGATTTAAAAAACTGTTACATTCCCAGCATGCCAGGAAAATTAACTCACATTTGCTAGTGCTCTCAACCAAACTGTCAAACCATCAAATGGCTGATGTCATAACTGATCACATGTGCAGCAACATGGCTGTTACAGATCAAACAGAGGCTAAGATAGCAGCTTCCTTGGCTGAAAAGAAAGGACGATTTAGTTCTGCTTTAAAGTGTAACTTTAGTCATAAAATAAAGTCCTGCTAGATCACTTCAGACTTGTCCCTTTTGCAGGTATAGCTGATGTATGTAAAACATAAAAAATAAGTGCCTATACTGTGTAAAATCCAGTAATACACTGTCTCACCCTGCTCTGCACATGCTCAGTTGCTCTCCAATTTTAGGCACTGCTGAATATCTAGAGGCCGATCTGCTAACAGCCTTAAAGTAGAATTAAACCCTCCTATCCTTAAAGCGGAGTTCCACCTAAAAGTAGAACTTCCTCTCATTTGCTTTCTCCTCCCCTCCAGTGGCACCTTTCAGGGGGGATGGGTGGAACGGATACCTGTTTTTGACAGGTACCCTTCCCCATTTCTGGGAGACGGCGCCGCAGCGATGTCCCTCAGAAGTTTGGCTCCCTCCTCCTTCCCCTGCCACCAAGCCAATCCAAATGTGCAGCGCGCTTCGCACATGCGCATTAGGGTCCCGCCGGTGAAGCCGCAAGGCTTCACTGCCCGGTTCCCTCACCAGCAATGGCGGCGACAGGGGAGAGGGGAGGCTGGAACACCGCTTTAACAGCCAAAGAAGCTGCTTTTGTTTGATCTGCAACTGCTATGTTGCTGCACATTATTTTATTTATTTTATTTTATTTCAGGTACTTATATAGCGCTGTCAATTTACGCAGCACTTTACATATACATTGCACATTTCACATGTGATCAGTTATGACACCAGCCATTTAATTGTTTGACAGTTTGGTTGAGGACACAAGCAAATGTGACAGTTTGCAATCCCAGCATTCCAGGAATGTATTTTTATTTTTTTTAAACCGTTAAATCGATGAGTTTAGTTACCTTTATAATTTAGTGCCGTTAAGGGGCTCTAGGCTTCAGCAAAATGACAGCCTCTGGCAAGAAGAAACTGTAGCAATGCTGGAAGGAATTTACAGCACACACTAATTTAGTTAGCATAATTATTATTGTAGAATGTAAGTTCCTTTCTAAAGAAAAATATTTTTCTCTTACGTCCTCCGACAGTCGCCGCCATCTTCATATTCGTCACAATGGGGTATTAGACTTTGCTCCGTAGGAGTAGCTAGGCAACAGAATATGTTAACATTAAAGCTTTTAACATATCCCACCCCCAGGGGGTGGTCCCCTCAGTCAATACCCTCCTACTTCCTGTATCCATATCTCAGTTTCAATGTCTAGCTTGTCAGGAGTAGCTGGATGTCTCTATGCTGGGGCATTTTGTCTCAGCCTTTCTCTTCTTTTTTGATTTTTGTTTGAGTTTTTTCTCTCTCTTTACTTAGCTGTTCTTTTTGTCAGCATTAGTTAGTTCTTCTGATGAAGAGGATTCGTGCGGGCTGGGTCTCGGGCTGATCCCCCTGGTCGCAGGTTGTGGGTCAGTGGCTTCCCAGTCTGCCATTGAGCGTTCAGTCAGGTAACGCTCCTGACACATTGAACGACCCATCCCTGTTCGGTGCAGGGATGCTATGGTGAGGTGGCTACCTCACTGGACGCTGTGCGGTTTCTCAACCCCAGTTTTTCTGCGTCCTGAATGCGACTCTCCCTGTCACATGTGCAGTGGCTTGTTCGCCTGTGCGGGTTCCCCACGCCATCTAGGAGGTAAGTGTTTCTGTGTGGGGACCTGTCTGTGTGGGGGGTGTCAGTCTGGGACTGTGTAACCTGCCTCTATTCACACTGTTAAGCTCCCTATCTCTCTGGCTGCATGCTGTGGGCTGCAAGGGGGGGGGGGGGCTGTGCTGCACTGTCTGTGTCAGCCTGTGGATGTGTGAAAAGGCTGTGTGCTGTGGGGCATGATGTTTCATGTTTGGGCACATACAGCGATCGCTGCGGCAGTCCGCCATGTTTTTTTACTATGCTGGCGGTCCTCACTGTAGTGGAGGAGCGGCGTTTTCGGCGCCATTTTGGCTGCGCTCGCTCCGGCCGCATGTTTACACTGCGGGCGTCCGTTTTCTTGTAGCCTTCCATAGGCTTTATTAGAGCGCCCTGAGTTTCATCACTTCCTTTTCCCTGGGCGCACCGATCGAGGCGGCAGCAGCAGCAGTGGTCTCTCCAGGTTTTTATCCTCTCTGCTTCCTATATCCTTGCCTGAGTTAAGTTTTATCCCTGTGGGGGTCTCATTGTACTTGTGTGTGTGTGCGGTGGGCTGCGCTCGCCGCGCTTTTTAAAGGGACAGTTAACCCTTTATTCTTCCGCATACTTTGGGGCATGGATTCTCAGGAAAGCAAATTTCCTGCCACTTTGGTGGGAAGTCAGGGGACTGCTGTTTCCTCCCCAGGGGGGGATTTGGCTGCGGTTGTGGCTAACCTTGCTGCTCAGGTGCAAATGCTTGTGGCTGCTCAATCCACTAAAAGGCCCAGAGTTTCAATTTCCTCTGATTCAGAGGGTGATGGTGATGGGGCTGCTGTGGCTGGGTTCTCCTTGTCGGGGTCCCGTTCCTCCCTGGATCTTGTAGGGTCCGAGGTGGAGGCTGAGGTTGAAGGGGTTGATAATTCTCCCCCGGGCTCGTCTGAAGAGCTTGCACTCATGGATGAATTGGTTGCTTCTATTAAGCAAACACTGCGATTACAGGATGAGCCGTGTCCTCCTGCTGCATTGGCAGCCTATGGGACGCAGAAAAGACGCAAGACATCGCAGGTTTTTCCCTGCACTGATGATTTTCAGCGCGCTGTTAAAGAACAATGGCGTAATATACACAAGCCTTTTGCTGTGCCAAGTAGGTTCAAGCTGCGTTATCCTTTCACACCCGCTACTGATGAGCGTTGGTGTGTACCGCCTCCGGTGGATCACGCGATAGCGGTTTTGAATAAGTCCACTGCGATTCCTGCAGAGGATACCCCGGTGTTCCGGGATGCCACGGACAAGAGGTTGGAGTCTCTTGCCCGTCATACTTATTCTATTATGGGTTCTATGCTGAAGGCTCTTTTTGCTTCGCTTATGGCGGCCCAGGCTGTTGCGAGTTGGACGCAGGTGCTTAGACGCGTTCTGGTGGCTGATTCTGCCCCACCGGCGACATTGGATATGGTGGATCAAATCCATCAGGGTGTCATGTATTTGTGTGATGCAGACTTGGATATGGTTCCGTTGGTCACACGTGTACACGGTGTGGCGGTGTTGTCTCGCCGCCTGGTTTGGTTGAAGTGTTGGTCGGTGGACCAATCTTCGCGCAAGACCTTAGCCAATCTGCCCTATGATGGTTCTCGCCTTTTTGGCGAATCCTTGGATACGCTGATAAAGGGGATCACGGGTGGTAAGAGCACGCTCTTGCCCCAATCCCACAAGGCTAAGGCGGCTCCTGGTAAGAAGCATGCTTCCTTTCGGCCCTCTCAGGGGTCCTTTCGTGCCTTTTGGTCGCACTATAAGGGCAAGCCGTTCAAAGGTCAGGGCTCCCAAAAGAAGCCGTGGACAGGTAAGCAGAAGTCCGGCCAGTCCGGATCCGCTGCCCACAACAATGCGGCCTGAAGGGACGCCCTCACCCAGTTCTGGGGTGGGGGGACGCTTGCTCGGTGTTCCTCAACCATGGCTGACTCGTGTTCGGGACAGGTGGGTTCAGGAAATCGTTCGATCTGGCTACAAGATCGAGTTTCTCTCTCGGCCGGAGAGCAGATTTTTTCCCTCAAATCTTCAACTGTCTCCAGAGCGTTTGCGGGATCTGCACCTGGCGGTGCTGGACCTGAGGGCTCAGGGAGTGGTGGTTCCGGTGCCTCATCGGGACAGATTTCGGGGGTTTTATTCCAATCTGTTCACCGTGCCCAGGAAGGAGGGCAAGGTACGTCCAATTCTGGACTTAAAGGCTCTGAACCGCTTTGTGCGGGTTCGCAAGTTCCGCATGGAGTCCCTGCGGTCGGTGGTGGCGGCCCTGATTCCGGGGGAATTCATGGCTTCCATCGACTTGAAGGATGCGTACCTTCACATCCCGATTTTCGAGGGTCACCAGAGGTACCTTCGATTCGCCATTGCGGAGGATCACTACCAATTCGTGGCGTTACCTTTTGGTCTCGCTTCGGCTCCACGGGTTTTCACCAAGGTGCTTGCACCGGTTCAGGCCTTGTTGAGAGCCCAGGGCATCTCTGTCCTGGGGTATCTGGACGATATTCTGGTTCGGTCTACGACCAGCCAGGGTCTGGAGAAGGACCTGTCCGTCACGTTGCAAACTCTACAGGAGTTTGGGTGGACGATAAATTTTCCGAAGTCGACGCTGGGTCCGTCGGTTCGGCTTCCCAACCTGGGAATGATCCTGGACTCGGTGCAGGCGAAGGTCTTCCTGCCGGACGACAAATTCAGGACTCTTCAGGAAGAAGTCAGGTCCCTCAAGGACGTTCCGTGCTCGTCACTCCGGACGTGCATGAGATGTCTGGGGTTGATGGTCTCGGCTTTCGAGGCGATTCCCTTCGCCCAGTTTCACACGTGGGGTCTCCAAGCGGAGATCCTGTCCAGGTGGGACGGGCGACCACAATCTCTGGATCTTCAGATTTCGTTGAGCCGTCGCACCAGAAGGGGTCTTCTGTGGTGGCTCCAGTCCCCGACGGTGTCGGGGGGCAAGTCTTTTCGTCCTCTTTCATGGACGGTGATCACCACTGATGCCAGCCTGTCGGGCTGGGGTGGTGTTCTGGGCGTTCTGTCCGCCCAGGGGACTTGGTCGGAGGGGGAGTCCTCCCTTCCGATCAACATTCTGGAATTGCGTGCAATAAATCTCTGCCTTTAACACTGGACGGACAAACTACAGGGCTGTCCGGTTCGGGTGCAGACGGACAATGCCACGGCGGTGGCCTACATCAACCACCAAGGGGGCACCAGGAGTGCCCGTGCGGCTCGGGAAGTAGCCGACATTCTGTCTTGGGCCGAGACTCACGTCCTGGCGATATCGGCAGTTCACATTCCGGCGGTGGAGAACTGGCAGGCGGATTATCTGAGCCGCCAGACCCTGGACCAGGGGGAATGGTCTCTCCACCCGGATGTCTTTCAGAAGTTGTGCGCGAAGTGGGGTCTTCCAGATGTGGACCTGTTCGCGTCTCGTCTGAACAACAAGGTGAAAAGGTTCGTGGCAAGGTCGCGCGATCCTCGGGCAGACGCGTTGGTAGCTCCGTGGCATCAGTACCGACTGATGTATGCGTTTCCACCGATTCAATTGCTGTCCAGGTTCCTTCGCAGGTTGCACTCGGAACGCAGCACGGTGATTCTTGTGGCGCCGGACTGGCCTCGCCAGTCCTGGTACGCAGACCTCGTGAATCTGGCAGTCGACGCCCCGTGGCGTCTGCCTCTTCGAGACGATCTCCTGTCTCAAGGGCCGATATTCCATCCTGCTTTACAGTCGCTGGCTTTGACGGCCTGGCTGTTGAGACCGAGGTCCTGAAGGATAGGGGTCTCTCCCCTGAGGTCATTCACACTTTGATCAACGCGAGGAAGTCTTCCTCGGGGAAGGTCTATTACCGTACTTGGAAGGCCTATTTTGCCTGGTGTGAGTCCAGGGGGTTTTCACCTCGCACATAGTCCAGTTTCTAGAGTGTTGTCCTTCCTTCAAACGGGTGTCGACCAGCGTTTGGCGCTGGCTACGGTCAAGGGTCAGGTGTCTGCCCTGGCCGTTCTTTTTCAACGTCCTGTGGCTTCTAACTCCTTGGTTGGCACTTTTGTTCAAGGAGTGCGACATCTGGTCCCTCCTAGGAGGGATCCTCTGCCTCCTTGGGACTTGAATCTCGTTCTATCCGTGTTACAACATGCTCCTTTTGAACAGCTCAGGGAGATCTCGTTGGCTATGTTGTCCAAGAAGGTCGCCTTTTTGGTGGCGATCACTTCGGCTCGCAGAGTGTCGGAGCTGGCGGCCTTGTCCTGCAAGTCTCCGTATCTGATCATTCACTTGGATAAGGTGGTCTTGCGACCTAATCCTTCTTTTCTTCCGAAGCGAGTTCCGGAGTTTCATCTCAATGAGGACATTGTCTTGCCTTCTGTCATGGATCCTACTTCCCCCCCCTTCTTTTCCTCTCTTCTGCACCCCCAGTACTTTACTATCTTCCCCAGCATGGGATTCTTTTCTCCCCCCTGGCTGCTCACTTCTTTGCCTGCCCCCCCCCCCCCACACTGTGCTGTCCCTCTCCCCTCCCCAGCAAGGTGCCTGAATGTCTGCTTCTCCGCCTTCATGCTCACTGTGGACAATGAACACATTCCTTGTGTGGGCTCAAAAAGAGGGGGGCGGGGCTGGTTGCTGGGGCAACTGGACGCCAGGCTGGGAGTTGCCTGGCCCACCTGCTGGGACACAAGTCCTAACATATTTAGCTGAGTGAGAGTCTCTCCTGGGGGGAGTTCATCTCTGCTGTTTGGAAGACTGTGTGGCTCTGAGCTGCGGCCAGAGAACACAGAATCCCCTACTGGTTCCTGCGGGCCTCTTCAAACCTTCCTACAACCTGGATTTTGGATTTACCCTGTCCCTTCCTACAACCTGGATTTTGGATTCATCCTGTACCTGCCTGCTGGTGAGTGGATTAACACTGGGCCTACCAGAACTCTGCCTGAACTTTGTCACCTCATTGTTTGCCCTGATCCGTGTGTGGCCCAATCCCTCGCTGGCCAGGACTTTGCCCATTCTATTGGGAGCCCCCTGTTACGGACTAACCCGTTTATCTGCAACTCTGTCATACCCACGTTGGGTCTGACCCTGGGCACCTTTGTTTGGCCCTTTCTTTGTGAACATACCCGCTACCGTTCAATAAAAGGCTTTGTTGGCACTCCTGCTCTCCATGTGCGTTCTGTCTTACCTACACTTCCGTCACACCTTCGCTTTGCGCGAAGCCTAAACATCCGAAGGAGGTGAGGTTACACTCTTTGGATGTTGTTTGGGCGATTAGGGTTTACCTTAAATCGACTGAGTCTTTTCGCAAGACGGATTCTTTGTTTGTACTTCCAGAGGGTCCTCGGAAGGGCATGGCGGCGTCGGCTTCTACCATCGCCAAATGGATCAGACAGACCATTGAACAGGCATATGCTTTAAAAGGGAAAGTTCCCCCTATGCCTGTGAAGGCGCACTCCACTAGATCTCTGAGTACGTCTTGGGCCTGTCGTCATGGGGCTTCTGTGGCCCAGGTGTGTAAGGCGGCGACCTGGTCGACCGTGCACACTTTCACCAAAATCTACAGAGTGGATGTTCAGGCATCGGCAGATGCTTCCTTTGGCCGTAAGGTTCTTAGTGCGGCTGTTCCTTAGGGTCCATTGTTTTGGACCCCTGGCTGTTTGGGATGCGTTTTTTATCCCTGGGTTATTTGTTTTCCTGGGTCGTTGCTCCTGTTGAGCACACTTTTTTTTTGCCTGTTGCCCAGCTGGGTTCCTTCCTTTGGTAAGGTTCCTTTCTCTGATGTGGAGACTACGTTGCCTTTAGGCGCGGCTGCATTTCCCACCCCTCATGTTTGCACTGCTTTGGGACGTCCCCATTGTGACGAATATGAAGATGGCGGCGACTGTCGGAGGACGTAAGAGAAAACGGAATTTTTGTAAAATCTTACCTGTAAAATTCCTTTCTCTGAGTCCTCCGACAGTCGCCGCCCCCGCCCCTCTTTTGGGGTTTGGTTGTATACTCTACTGCTATTCCACTGAAACTGAGATATGGATACAGGAAGTAGGAGGGTATTGACTGAGGGGACCACCCCCTGGGGGTGGGATATGTTAAAAGCTTTAATGTTAACATATTCTGTTGCCTAGCTACTCCTACGGAGCAAAGTCTAATACCCCATCGTAACGAATATGAAGATGGCGGCGACTGTCGGAGGACTCAGAGAAAGGAATTTTACAGGTAAGATTTTACAAAAATTCCGTTTTTATCAAGTTGTTATGGGTAATGTTCCGCTCTAAGTATATCACACTGGAAGTCTTTTCAAAGTGAGTGGGGGTTGCTTATTGACTTCATCTAGTGGATATAATGACAGCTACTATTCTAGGTAAAAACACTATTTTTTATTTTATTTCTAGCTCAAAAATGACAAGTTTTTTTTAACTGTAATTAGAAAACTAATTTCAGGGACTTTATTTTACCCATGAAGCCCACAATGCTTTGTTTCCAAATCTAAATCAAATGACAACCTCAACACTTCTCCAACAGTTTTTAGAAAGTGAAAGCCAAGGTCTATATTTTGCTATGGCTTAAGGCACTTATACATACTCTACTATCTCTTATATTCTCTTGTCCTGTTGCTGGTCATTAGATGTGTTCTCAATTGAGGAAAAAAGGATACGTTTTTTTATTTGTTGTAAAAAATGTAATTTTTAAATCATATTGTGTCAACTGAATGTTTAATCTGGGCACATAAAGTGCAGTGCCTATGGGCAATGTCCAGTTTTTAAAAGTTTCCTTTTCAACCAAGATCTACTGTATGTGACCTGTATATTCAAAGTAAGCAAATAATAGAAGATTATGATTAGGGTTTACAGTGCATCCAGAAAGTATTTACAGCGCTTCACCTTTTCCACATATTGTTATGTTACAGCCTTATTCCAAAATTTATTAAATTCATTATTTTCCTTAAAATTCTACAAACAATGCCCCATAATGACAAGGTCAAAAGAAGTTTGTTTAAAATCTTTGAAAATCTTTAAAAAATAAAAAACAAAAAAAATCCCATGTACATAAGTATTCACAGCCTTTGCTCAATACTTTGTTGAAGCACCTTTGGCACCAGTTACAGCCTCAAATATTTTTGAGTATGATGCTACAAGCTTGGCACACCTATTTTTGGGCAGTTTCTCCCATTCTTCTTTACAGGACCTCTCAAGCTCCATCAGGTTGGATGGGGAGTGTTGGTGCTCTCATCGTGAGTTGTCCTGTAACCACTCCTATCTTATCTTGGCTGTGTGCTTAGGGTTGTTGTCCTGTTGGAAGATGAACCTCCGTCCAGGTCCAGAGTGCTCTGGAGCAAGTTTTCATCAAGGATGTCCCTGTACATTGCTGCATTCATCTTTCCCTCAATCCTGAGTAGTCTCCCAGTTCCTGCCGCTGAAAAACATCCCCACAACATGATGCTGCCACCACCATGTTTCACTGTAAGGATGGTATTGGCCAGGTGATGAGTGGTGGCTGGTTTCTTCCAGATAGGACGCTTGCCATTCAGGCCAAAGAGTTGAATCTTTGTTTCATCAGACCAGAGAATTTTGTTTTTCATGGTCTGAAAGTCCTTCAGGTGCCTTTTGGCAAACTCCACTCCCTCTCTCCACAGAGAGACACTGGAGCTCTGTCAGAGTAACCATCGGGTTCTTGGTCACCTCCCTCTCCACCGATCGCTCAGTTTGGCCGTACGGCCTGCTCTAGGAAGTGTCCTGGTGGTTCCAAACTTCTTCCATTTACGGATGATGGAGGCCAGGGTGCTCATTGGGACCTTCAATGCTGCAGACATTTTTCTGTACTCTTCCCCAGATTTGTGTCTGAATACAATCCTGTCTTGGAGGTCTACAGAGAATTCCTTGGACTTCATGTCCTGGTTTGTGCTCTGACATGCACTGTTAACTGTGGGACCTTATATAGACAGGTGTGTGCCTTTCCAAATCATGTCTAGTCAACTGAATTTACCACAGGTGGACTTCATTCAAGTTGAAGAAACAGCTTAAGGATGATCAGTGGAAACAGGATGCACCTGAGCTAAATTTTGAATGTCCTGGCAAACTCTGAATACTTATGTACATGGGATTTTTTCGATTTTTTAATAAATTTGCAAAGATTCCAAACAAACTTTTTTCACTTTATTATTATGGGGTAATGTTTGTAGAATTTTATGTAAAATAATGAATTGAATCAATTTTGGAATAAGGCTGTAACATAACAAAAGTGTTGTGAATACATTCCGGGTGCACTGTACATACACATTAACAGCCAGTCAGATTTCATCCCAAGTAATTGGACTGTAATAAACTGAAATCTGATTGGTTGTTTGGGTTACATTGTGTGGTAATGGGTAATGGAGGGTTCTATAACAAAGATACAAACCTAGCCTTCCCTACGCTACTAAAATAAAGCATTCTATTTATGTCTGCATTGCTGTTGGCGATTTACCCTCACTTCCTGTTTTGTGTAACCTTTGTCACCATTAAAAGATGTGGGAGAAAATTTCTCTAATATACCCTCGGATAGCAGTATAAATCTTGCAGGGGTTCTAATCCTTCCCTACTCAAACTGAAAAAAAAAACGGGGCAATTATGTTAATACCAAATTCTAGGCTCCACGCCAGTACCCCACCTCAGAGTAGAAGCCCAGGCTTCCACCCCCTTTACTAACTAACCTGTAGAAGAAAAATGCATATACTTACCCAGATTCATGCCAGTTCAGTCTGGTCACATGCCTGGCTCCCTTTGTCATCCAGGGCCTGGCTTCAGGGGAGGGAGTGCTGATAATGGATGGGCCATAGTAAGACTATGGGTGATGTCCCTGCTTAGACATTCCAGCCGTTGTCGGATTGTTTTCCCCTGTAGCCAGCGCTGGATGACACAGGGGGATCATGTGACTGGACTGGAGCAGGGTAAAAAATGGGTAAGTATATGCATCTTTCTTCTACAGGTTAGTTAGTATAGGTGTTATGGAAGCCATTTTGAAATTAGTTAGCGATAGCCCAAACTTCAAATTTAAGGCCACCCACCCTTTGGTGTTTTATACTTTTTTTTTTATTATTATTATTTTTAAACTTTTTCTATGTATTGTGGCTGGTTATGAAGTACACTGGGTCCTCTTCCTCCTGGGTCTTCTCCCAGCAGACGGTGGTCCTGGATGATGTAGATAGCAGGACTGACATTAGCTCTTCTCTCTGGATCCATACAAAGTGGGGGAGAGTTACTAAAACTGGTGCACCCAGAATCTGGTGCTGCTGTGCATGGTAGCCAATCAGTTTATAACTTCAGATTGTTCAAGTATGCTTTGACAATAAATCCTGGAAGCTTATTGGTTTCTATTCAGAGCTGCACTAGATTTTGCACTCTCCAGTTTTAGTAAATCTCTCCCTGTGTGTGGAGGGGGCGTCAGATGGACCGCACCATACCCCCCCCCCCCGGACCACACCAGGCCGCCGCACACAGTACCCCCCCTGGACCACAGCGAGACAGGACAGGACCCCCCCTCATTCACCCTGCTTGGATGCAGCAGCAGGCGGCGGCGGCTTCAGCTTCTTCCCTTTCTTCTGCGTCTCCTCCCTCCTCCTCCATGCCCAATGGCATGGCTTCTTATTTGGGCCAATTGGGACACAGGTCTCAAAACCTGCTTCCGGATTGGCCAGGAGGAGGATCCGTGTGACAATAGTGAATTTTAATTCGCTATTGTCACACAACTGGGTGAGCTCTGCGCCCCGAGCCCACCCTTTTTTTTAGCCTGTGAGAGGCTCTGGCTCTAATCACATGGTTAAAAAAAAAAAGCCTCATTGAACTCCATGCGTCCAGTGCCCGGCATGTAGATTACGGGGCCGGACGCATGGTTGGGGGGGTGGCGCCCCTGCGCCCCCAATGCACCAGCCGCCACTGCTCTCAGTATTTCCTTAGTCTGTGGGTTGACTGATGCTGGGTATTTTTCAAACCGGATGTCTGAGGACATGTTGTGGTGAAGAGGTACTTTGAGGACAGTATCAGACTGAAGGTAAATAATGAAACTAGAGCCCTTTTTTTAAAAAAAAATAAAGATAAGTCTATCCTCTAAAACAGGGATTCCCAAACTACGGTTCTCCAGTTGTTCAAAAACTACAATTGCCATCATGCCTAGTCATAGAATTTTACAATGCCTCATGGGATGTGTAGTTCTGCAACAGCTGGAGGGCCATAGTTTGGGAATCCCTGCTCTAAAAGATGAAAGTACATACTTGCCTGTCTGGTTCCACCACCGCACAATGTGGTTCCTCCAATCAGCTTCCTACATCACTGCAAGACTTAGGAGCCGGGGGAGTAATTTTCATTTTGAATTAATTACCCATTGACATCTTTAAAGCTAAACTCCAGGGACAAAAAGTCTTTATATCTGCAATAGGTCCTCTTCTCACTGCAAGGGTTAACTATTTATTTCACCAAGGGAATGATGAATAAAGTCATATACTTACCTTATTCCTCTCACTTGCAGGTTACCTCTAGTTTATGTGACCAGTCCCCAAAAGCCTCTTTCCTTTCTCTAAAAACGACAAACAAACAAACACAAGGGTGCACCGGCCTAGTGCATTATCCTTAAAAAGTTTATTAAAATAATGGAATAAAAATACTCACAAACAAGTTCTTGATAAAGGCATATCAGACAAAATATAGAGTCCTCAGCATCAAGATTGGATTGTCCCCCGAAGCTGTATAGGCTTACGCGTTTCGAGGCATCGCCTCTTCTTCATAGGCTCTGAAAAAGAGGCGATACCTCGATACCTATACAGCTTCGGGGGACGATCCAATCTTGATCTTGATGCTGAGGACTCTATATTTTGTCTGATATGCCTTTATCAAGAACTCGTTTGTGAGTATTTTTACTTCATTATTGTAATAAACTTTTTAAGGATAATGCACTAGGCCGGTGCACCCTTGTGTTTGTTTGTTTGTTGTTTTTAGTGGTCCCAGACTACCCTGGTCTTGAAAGGGGCTGCAAGGCCGAAGCTTTCCAGATTTGCCGTGTCAATAGTTCTCAAACATCTGCAAGTTTGTAGCCAAGGTGGATAGAGGATTGCACCACTCAGAGCGCAGGGGACAGGTGCATTGCACCAAAATTTTACTTCTTTCCTTTCTCTGCCTGACTAGTCACAGCTCTCTAACGTCATCCCGTAGAATGAGGACCAGCAGAGTGCCCTTCTGGGAGCATTGGACAGTGGAGGGGAGTGCTGACTGCCAGGGGAGGGATGAATAAGTAGGATACTGTATATTATCTCATTTATTATACCCAAGGAGTATTTTACCCTTACAGTGGGGAGGAGAAGCCATTGGAAGAGTAAAGGTTTTTTTTTTTTGTTTTGCAAAAGTAAAAAGTGTACATCCCGGGTTAAGTAAACCCATAATAAATGGAAGACAACCTTCTAGCTAGATACACTGTTAACTGACTGGAGGCATAGTGATATGAGGGATATTTGAGTTTTCTTCTTTTTATGTATTAAATGTTCAGCCATATTTTCTTATTTACTACACATTGCTGACACTGTGGATAAAAAATGGACTGTAACAATACTGGAAAAAAAGATGCAATGCAAGAACCCCACCATTTTTCATTTTTCAAGGCAGGGCTCCATTTAATAAATGTTTGGAAGAAAATAAATTGTGAGTTGTGTTCACATTTTAAAGTGTAATTTTTTCTGTGCTGGTTAAAAATGGAAGAGTCTATCTACCTATGAGGTCCACAGTCACTTTCAGCTTTGATACACCTGGGAAAAAACTGCAAGCCTTGTTCAGTAAAGTTTAAGTTCTTAAAGCAGAGTTCTACCCAAAAGTAGGGCTTTTTTTTTTTTTAGGACCCCTGACATTTTTTTTTTTTTAGGACCCCTGACATTTTTTTTTTTGGGTGGGGGGGGGGGGTGGGTACCTAGTTTTGACAGGTGCCGCTTCCGCTCGGGACGCCTAGGCGGCTCGAGTGGAAGTTCTCCTCTCCCCCTCCTTCCCTGCAATCTTCTGGGACACGTCACAGGACACGCAGTGCGACTCGCGCATGCGCAATACGCATCCGGCTGTGAAGCCGCAAGCAGTCAAAGCCAGGTGCTCACACTAGTGATGCCGGCGCAATGGGGAGAAGACGGAGAGAACCGAGGCTCCCACCGGCCGCATCGCTGGATCGTGGGACAGGTGAGGCCACACTCCGGATTACCCCGCAATGTTACTCACCTTCCCTGCGATCCCCCGCCTTCCTCCCCGGCGTTCTAACACTCTTTCCCCGCTCTGTGCACGGTCAATTGCCGGCACTTGCCTTCCGGTTCCCTTCCCTGTGAGCGTTGCGACGCAGGGGGGGTGGAACCGGCGGTAAATTCAAAAGCGTTAATACACTAAATGACATGATACAAAGGTTTTATCCTAACAGATCACACCATATCATGTCATTTCACCACAGGATTGCACCTGGTGACTTTCCCAGTGCCCTGCCTGTGCTTTTCCAGGTCTTTGTGCCTGGAAACTTTCGAACGACCATGGCGTCCAAAAAGCATTCTTTTTGCGCAAAAGCGCTTTTAGATGAACTGGAAAACAGTGACAGCTAAAAGCGCTGTTGCGCATAAAGAACGCTTTTTGGGCGCCATGGTCGTTCTCAATATTCCAGGCACAAAGACCTGGAAAAGCACAGGCAGGCTGTGATGAAATGACATGATACGGTGTGATTTGTTAGGATAACAACTTTGTATCATGTCATTTAGTGTATTTACACTTTTGAATTTGTCGCCGGTTCCACCCCCCCTGCGTCGCAACGCATCCTGTGGTGAAACGGCATGATACAGAGTAATCCGTTAGGATCACAGCTTTGTATCTATGTATTTACATTTTTTAAATTGCCCCCGGTTCCACCCTCCTGCGTCGCAACGCTCGCAGGGAAGGGAACCAGAAGACAGGTGCCGACATCGGCTGGGAGGACGGCGGGGGATCGCAGGGGAAGGTGAGTTTTTAAATATAAAACATCATATTTCCATGCAAAAGAATATACCACTTTTAGCACTGAAATATGGACATAATCAGACCGCCAGGGAGGTTAAAGCCTCCCATTCAGTCTCTATGTCAAAGTGATTGAAAAAAAAAAGTAGTGTTATTTACCACTTCATTTTTTTTTTTTTAATGAATATGTTACCCCAACATTTTATATTCCTAATATGTACCTGCTGTACAATGTACTTACAGTATATGAAAAAGTATCCAATATGTGTGTGAACTGCTATATACCTACACTCTATTTGTGAGCTGCTTGCACTAAACACATTCCCATATACAGTATCTGTGTATGCTAGAAAAATAATAATGTGCCACGATCCACCCTTGTACAATATAAAAAAATGTAAATCAAATCAAAATATTATATGTCCAAAATAATATGCACTTTAAACCCTATATATATATATATATATATATATATACAGTCCACCATCAAGCACTGAATGGTGATATTACAGGATATCAATAGAAGATTTGTATCTCCATTTGATGGTGGATTGTGCAATATATTGGGTTTATAATAAGAGGATCATAAGCACTGAACGGTGATTTGATCACAGGACATCTAGAAAGGATTTATACCTACATTTGATGGTGAACGGTGCGATTTGGAGCGCATATATATATATATATATATATATATATATATATATATATATATATATACAGTGGTGATCGAAAGTTTGGGCACCCCAGGTAAAAATTTGTATTAATGTGCATAAAGAAGCCAAGGAAAGATGAAAAAATCTCCAAAAGGCATCAAATTACAGATTAGACATTCTTATAATATGTCAACAAAAGTTAGATTTTATTTCCATCATTTACACTTTCAAAATTACAGAAAACAAAAAAATGATCTCTGCAAAAGTTTGGGCACCCTGCAGAGTTAATATCTTGTACTGCCCCCTTTGGCAAGTATCACAGCTAGTAAACGCTTTTTGTAGCCAGCCAAGAGTCTTTCAATTCTTGTTTGAGGTATCTTTGCCCATTCTTTCTTACAAAACTCTTCCAGTTCTTTGAGATGGGGTGGGCAACTACATGGCAGATGAGGTTTAATGTTGAAAAATGTAAAGTAATGCACTTAGGTGCCAGAAACCAGAAAGCAAGCTAATCACTAGGGGGGGAACCTCTGGATGAGTCTAGGATGGAAAAGGACCTGGGGGTACTGGTAGACAACAGGCTTGGCAGTGGCATGCAATGCCAAGCCGCTGCAAGCAAAGCCAACAGAATACTGGCATGTATAAAAAAGGGGATTGACTCCAGAAATAAAGAGATTATTCTCCCGCTCTACAAGACTCTGGTCCGGCCACATCTGGAGTATGCTGTCCAGTTCTGGGCACCGGTCCTCAGGAAGGATGTGCTGGAACTGGAGAAAGTCCAGAGAAGGGCAACAAAAATAATTAGGGGAATGGAGGACATCAGCTATGAGGAAAGACTACAAGCACTGGACCTATTCTCTCTAGAGAAGAGACGATTGAGGGGGGATATGATATCAATGTACAAATACTGTACTGGCGACCCTAGCATATGGAAAAACCTATTCAGAGAAAGGGAATACAATAAGACACGTGGCCACTCACTAAAACTAGAGGAAAGGCGGTTTAACCTTAAAATACGTAGGGGGTTCTTTACTGTGAGAGCGGTAAGGATGTGGAATTCTCTTCCGCAAACAATGGTATCAGCAGGGAGCATCGATAGTTTCAAAAAACTATTAGATGGCCACCTTAAAGACCACAACATACAGGGGTATACAATGTACGGTTAGCAGCAAACACACACACACATCATAGATTGAACTGGATGGACTGATGTCTTTTTTCAACCTCACTATCTATGTAACTATGAGATTTCTGGGCTTTCTGTCACTCGTTCTCTTTTAAAGTCTATCCATAGATTTTCAATTATGTTGAGGTCAGGAGATTGTGAAGGCCATGGCAAAACCTTCAGTTTACGCCTCCTGATGTAATCCCCCCCGTGGATTTCGAGGTGTGTTTAGGATCATTATCCATTTGTAGAAGCCATCCTCTCTTTAACTTCAGCTTTTTCACAGATGGCATCAAGTTACCATCCAAAATTTGCTGAAATTTTATTGAATCAATTTTTCCTTCTACTCGTGAGATGTTCCCTGTGCCACTGGCTGCAATACAACCCCAAAGCATGATTGATCCACCCCCATGCTTAACAGTTGGGCAGAGGTTCTTTTCATTAAATTCTGTGCCCCTTCTTCTCCAAACGTACCTTTGCTCATTCCTGCCAAAAAGTTCAATTTTAACCTCATCGGTCCACGGAACTTGTTTCCAAAATGCATCAGGCTTGTGTATATGTTCATTTGCAAAGTTCAAACGCTGATTTTTGAGTTGAGGACGTAGAAGAGGTTTTCTTCTGATGACTCTTCCATGAAGACCATATTTGTACAAGTATCTCTTTATAGTGGAATAGTGTACCACAACTCCAGTGTCTGCCAGATCTTTCTGGAGGGATCGTGCAGTCAAACGTGGGTTTTGAATTGTTTTTCTCACAATCCTGCGAGCTGTTCTGTCTGATATTTTTCTTGGTCTTCCAGATCTTGCTTTAACTTCCACTGTTATGGATAACTGCCATTTCTTAATTACATTCCGAACAGAGGATATTGACATCTGAAAATGCTTTGCTATCTTCTTATAGCCTTCTCCAGCTTTGTGAGCGTAAACTATTTTCAGTTTCAGTTTTCTAGACAACTGCTTAGAAGATCCGATGGTGCTGATTGTTGGGGCAAGGTCAGATGAGTCCGGGCATTTAAAACCTTTGAGATTGACATCACCTGGTCTTCCCAGATGATGATTGAGAACAATCCATGACACTGGCAGGTCTCAGCCTTGCAAAGGGGGCAGTGCATGCTATAAATTCTGCAGGGTGCCCAAACTTTTTCAGATGCCATTTTTTTGTTTTCTGTAATTTTGAAAGTGTCAGTGATGGAAATAAAATCTAACTTTTGTTGACATATTATAATAATGTCTAATCTGTAATTTGATGCCTTTTGGAGATTTTTCCATCTTTCCTTGGCTTCTTTATGCACATTAATACAAATTTTTACCTGGGGTGCCCAAACTTTCGATCACCATTGTATATGTATATAAATACAACTTCAGTACTTATTGGGTTTAAAGTGCACACTATTTTGGACATAAAATATTTTGATTTGATTTAAATTTTGTATGTTGTATAAGGGTGGAGTGCGGCACAGAAGTATTTATTTTTTGTATAAAAAAGTATCCTGTTCTCTTTGAATTGCTTCCTTTGTTTGAAATCCCTGGAGTCCCTCCACTTTCCTAATAAAAACTGACTACACTAGGCATCAGAGCACAGCGTGGTCAGTTTTCTGGCTGTGCTGGGAACTCCGCATGCTCTCCTCCCTTTAAAACACACTGTAGTTGTGATCTGCAGCAGGTGTCAATATTAAGTTATTGACCCCGAAACACACTGTTTGCCCACACAGAATCGCATGGTACAGAAGTAGTGCATGCACTACTTTTGGTGTGGTGCATGTTCAGCCCATTCAAAATGAATGGGCTAAAATTGCACTGCATCCCGAAATGAATGCCAATTACACGGGATCACATAGTGTGTTCCCAGTGCAAAGCGGCCCATAAAATAGGGAAAAAAAGGTATTTATAAAATGCCATTTTGCTATGTGCTGGGTGTTCAGTGTGACCCTGTGCCTTTAAGGAGGGGTGGGCTCCCTCCAGTCACCTGTCCTCCATCTATCTCATCAGAATGCATGTGCTTCCATTGTGAAGACTCTTTAAAGGTAGAGTTAGGGACTGCAGATCTCAGGGTGCCTTGGCGCAGCCTGCAGCTTACGCATGTATTTGCAAATGTGTGCAACTAAACCCCTGTTTTTAACGTATACTGTTAGACAGGTTAATTTGGCTGGTTGCTGGCTGGTTGGTAAGTAGTGACTGGAAATCCCTTCGTTTTTGACGTAGGTACCGGAGTGCCTAGGCACACTCATTAGGAAATGCACTGCTATTTCTCAGGAGAAATTCAGACAAAGGGGTAGATTTTTTTGGGGAACTGCATAGGCACAATTACCCTTTCTAACTGTTTCCTATAATGTAGCATTAGTTCATTTTAAGATTGAAGGGGTCATTTGGAATGAAAGGGAGTGTATGAAAGGCAAAACTTTTTTTTTGGTATCACAGAAGGTGAAAATACACAAAAATCCCAAATTTTGGGTTGCCACCAGAACAGGAACTGAGGGTAAACATTCCAGTAGGGACACTAGTTCTGGTGAAAACCAGGGATTCCTCACTTAGGAGGGATTTCCACTCACTTCCAGTTTCGGTGCAGGAAGTCATGGGAAATCTGGCCAAATAGGACAAAAAAAAACCTGACAAAGGTTATAGCCCTCCAATCCAAAATGAAAAAAAGTGTTGCTCATAGTTTTTCCTTAAAGCGGAGTTCGATAAAATCGATTTTGGGCCACCCGCTTGCTAAGGGGAACCTGAAAAAGAAATGGATACTGGCGATTTTTTTTGGTCACTTACCTTATTATAGAAGAAAATATACTCACCTTCCTTCCACTTCCTCCCTCTGCGGCCGCGGCCCGCGCCGTCACTTCCGGTTTGCGATGATTCCTGGGAGCTGAACGTCATCACTCCCAGGAATCAATGCGCCTGCACCGGCCCCGCTCCTCAGTTCCGGTGCGGCGCCTCATTCCCTGCTAAACAGCTTCTGGGCATGCTGTGCCTGCACCGGAAGTGACGAGCGGGGGCCGGTGCAGTGCATTGTGGGACTCCGACGTCACGAGGAGGACACGAAGAGGGACGCTGCGGCTTCAGCTGCCCACACCTGAGATGGAAGCGCTGGAGAAGAAATTTTCAAGGTAAGTATTTCTTCTTACAGGTAAGTGCGACCGGGACAGTTCAGAGGCTATCCATTATGGAATGGACTAGCCCTGACTGTCCCGGGGGTATTTTTAGCTCAAATTGACCCCCGAGACAGGAACTCCGCTTTAATATCCTGCAGGACGATGAGACAAAATCCTTTTCAGCATCATCCCTACAAAGAATGCACCCACATTTGTACCTGTGCACTTGGCACTCCTAGATTTATAGTGCTCATCCACATTTATCATTACATGGGTTGTCCTTTGTTCTAACGCATTTTGAATATGCATTCGTCGAGTTTATAACTGCAATGAATACAAAGAAAAAATGTTGTGGGGTCATTATTATGTGCTTTTGCTGCATGGTAAAGAAAAATCTTTTTTTTTCTTTGAAGGGTTTCGGTTTCACAAAAACGTGTTCTCTTATACCAGAAAAAAACATTTATGTTCATGTACATTAAAACCATAGTGGATGCATGTGCAAAGTACATTAGATGGTATGAAAATTCATCTCCACAGAGATATCAACCAGAAGGTGGTGGTATTGTACAAGGTTGTGTTCTATCAAATTTTGTTTCCTGTGTACAAGGTTGTAGATATGGATAAATGCTCAACTAAATCTTTCAGGAGGCTTCAAGATACTTTAATGTTGTAAAAGTATTCATTCTGGCCATAGGCGTGTGCACAGGGTGTACCCTGGCACACCCTAATCACCCTGTGTGGCGTAGATTCCCCGTTTAAACCCCTGATATCTCACCAAAGCCCCCTATTGCGGCTTCTTAAAAAATTGTAAAAACTAAATAAAATTGTAAAAAATAATAAAAAATAAAATAATACAAAAAAAAAAAAAATTACTGACACCAATCTCTGCCCTGCTGATGCCTCCACTGCTCTGCTGACACTGTCAGTATATATACACATTCATACACACATGTGTTTGAGCTTTGAGGTGCACACCCTAATGCGATAGGCTGTGCACACCTATGATTCTGGCTAATTGGATGTGTGACATAAAGAACACAGTTTGCACTGTAGGAGGGCTTGAATAATCTTTCATACAAACTGTTTACACTGCGTTCACGGCAAGCCTAGTTCCTTTTCCTCGAGTCAGTGCACATGTCCATTGACTAAGGTGTCTGCATGCATACAAAAGGGCAGAAGTGTCTGCAAGGATCAGTGTATTGTTAGACCGTTGACCATTGTATTAGAATATTCCAACCTAATAATTAAACTTGGGTGGGTCAGCTGCACAATTTTCTAGGAAATTGAGTCTGTTTTGGTTGGGTGGGTGCTGGAATAATTTCTATTGTTATGTGTGTTTGGACACTGCTGTGCTCACTACTAGGCCAGGTGAGAAGCAGGAGCCCAAATGGTCTTGGTTTATACGATCCAAGTGGCGTCAAGCAGAATGCACGTCCTTCAATCCATGTTCTATCAGCACAGAGACATCCAGAGTTTTAGGCTCCATGCACACAGGGCGTCATAAAAACGTGCTCCAAAGCTGTTTACATAACGCCGGGAAACAGCAGCTGTAAAAACGTGCTTTCAGTAGCTTTTCCTACTAGCGTTATTGCACGTTTGGCCACAGTAGCTGTTAGCAGCGTTTTTTTCTGCCTCCATTCAAAATCAATGGTTCCCTATGGGAGCCTATTGATTTGAATGGAAGTCACACCGCAGGTCGGATCAGGGTGATCCGACTTGCGGTGCGACCTGCACTGTGAGAATCTTGAGGGGGAACTCCACGCCAAAATGGGGAAAAAAACGGCGTGGGGTTCCCCCCCAGGTTCCAAACCAGGCCCTTCGGATCTGGTATGGAATTTGAGGGTAGCCCCGCGCCGAAAAAACGGCGTGGGGTCCCCCCCAAAATCCATACCAGACCCTTATCCGAGCATGCAGTCCGGCATGCCAGGAAAGGGGAGGGGACGAGCGAGCGGCCCCACCCCCCCTGGATCATACCAGGCCACACGCCCTCAACATGGGGGGGTGTGGGTGCTTTGGGGCAGGGGGGGGCTCTGCACCCCGCACCTCAAAGCACCTTGCCCCCATGTTGATGAGGACAAGGGCCTCATCCCCACAACCCTGGCCGGTGGTTGTGGGGGTCTGCGGGCAGGGGGCTCATCGGAATCTGGAGGCCCCCTTTAACAAGGGGGCCCCCGATCCCGGACCCCCTCCCTATGTGAATGGGTATGGGGTACACTGTACCCCTACTCATTCACCCCATAAAATGCAGTGTATGGAAATGACGACAGGAGACGTTTTGGAAAATTTATTAAAAATCTTCATCCGGCTCTTGTCCTCTCCAGGGGTCTTCTCCTCTCCGAGGGTCTTCTGCTCTTTTGCTGTCCGCCCTTCTTGTCTTCTCCTCTCCGGGGTCTTCTGCTGTCTTCTCCTCTCCGGGGGTCTTCTGCTGTCTTCTCTCCGAGGGTCTTCTGCTCTTTTGCTGTCCGCCCTTCTTGTCTTCTCCTCTCCGGGGGTCTTCTGCTGTCTTCTCCTCTCCGAGGGTCTTCTGCTGTCCGCCCTTCTGCTGTCCAATCTTCTTGTCTTCTCCGCTCCGGTCTTCTGCTCTTTTGATGTCGGCTGTCGGCTGTCCTTCTTCCTCCGGTCCTCCTCCGACGACGTCTTCAGCGATTATGCCGGCCTCTGGTCTCCGCAGCTTATTATATAGCCATTAGGGGCGTGGCCGTCAGATGACGTCATCGGGAGACCACGCCCCCTTGTGACACCTGTGACACAAGGGGGCGTGGTCTCCCGATGACGTCATCTGGCGGCCACGCCCCTAATGGCTATATAATAAGCTGCGGAGACCAGAGGCCGGCATAATCGCTGAAGACGTCGTTGGAGGAGGACCGGAGGAAGAAGGACAGCCGACAGCCGACAGCAAAAGAGCAGAAGACCGGAGCGGAGAAGACAAGAAGATTGGACAGCAGAAGAACCTCGGAGAGGAGAAGACCCCCGGAGAGGAGAAGACAAGAAGGGCGGACAGCAAAAGAGCAGAAGACCCTCGGAGAGAAGACAGCAGAAGACCCCCGGAGAGGAGAAGACAGCAGAAGACCCCGGAGAGGAGAAGACAAGAAGGGCGGACAGCAAAAGAGCAGAAGACCCTCGGAGAGGAGAAGACCCCCGGAGAGGACAAGAGCCGGATGAAGATTTTTAATAAATTTTCCAAAACGTCTCCTGTCGTCATTTCCATACACTGCATTTTATGGGGTGAATGAGTAGGGGTACAGTGTACCCCATACCCATTCACATAGGGAGGGGGTCCGGGATTGGGGGCCCCCTTGTTAAAGGGGGCCTCCAGATTCCGATGAGCCCCCTGCCCGCAGACCCCCACAACCACCGGCCAGGGTTGTGGGGATGAGGCCCTTGTCCTCATCAACATGGGGGCAAGGTGCTTTGAGGTGCGGGGTGCAGAGCCCCCCTCCTGCCCCAAAGCACCCACACCCCCCCATGTTGAGGGCGTGTGGCCTGGTATGATCCAGGGGGGGTGGGGCCGCTCGCTCGTCCCCTCCCCTTTCCTGGCATGCCGGACTGCATGCTCGGATAAGGGTCTGGTATGGATTTTGGGGGGGACCCCACGCCGTTTTTTCGGCGCGGGGCTACCCTCAAATTCCATACCAGATCCGAAGGGCCTGGTTTGGAACCTGGGGGGGAACCCCACGCCGTTTTTTTTCCCCATTTTGGCGTGGAGTTCCCCCTCAAGATTCTCACAGTGCAGGTCGCACCGCAAGTCGGATCACCCTGATCCGACCTGCGGTGTGACTTCCATTCAAATCAATAGGCTCTCCCATAGGGAGCCATTGATTTTGAATGGAAGAAAAAAAACGTATAACGTGGCTTAACGCACGTTAAGCAACGTTATGGAGCCTTTAGCAGCGTCAGACGTTTTTTGCAGCTTGACGCTGGAGCTCCTGAACCCACAGTTTCTGGGTTTTTTTTGGAGCTGTAAAACGCCTATGCCACTTGGAGCTCCTAAAAGCTCTATGTGTGCATGAGGCCATAGAATAACATGGATGGGCGTTCTGCAGCTGCAAAAAAAAACGTCTGACGCTGCTAACAGCAGCTGTAAAAACGTCCAGTGTGCATGAGGCCTTACTGTATCAGGGATTTTTTTTTTTCAGAGAATAGGTGCAGTAACTCCCCCCTTCTGAGTCACTCCTTGTCTCCACCCACTACCCACCTCCTGGTACTGCCCCTTTTAGAGATTATAGATCCAAGTATCATTTTGCGGTGCTAAGTCATTTTTATGGAATATGTTAATGATAACAAGAAAAGCAGTAAAATAGATCCCATGCAGCAACAATAGTCCCCCCTCCCCCAGGGCCATCTTACCGAATGGGCATGCTGGGCAGTTGCCCGGGGGCCCCACTTGCTCAGCGACCCAGCCCCAGCCAAGCATTAGTCCAGATTCTCGTGTGCATCCGCCACCGAACTTAGCAGGTGGAAAGCGCCTGTTGGCCCAGCCCTGCTGTCAGGCCACGGAGGGGGAGCCCACAACTGCAGGAATGCCTGTGTGCCTCCACGGGAACAGGCACACACAGGACAGTCGAGTCTGACTCCCATCCGTGTGTGTGTGTTCACCAGACCCAGCCGCCAAACTTGAAAGCTGTCATTAGCCTGGCACTGCTGTACCAATAAATATCGCTTTATCAATAATTTGCACTTTTATTCTCATGGTTGATTGTGTAGGCAGGGCCCCAGTGCACTGCATTGCCTGGGGCCCTTTAATGCTCTTAAGATGGCACTGCCATCCAACAGATCCTCCTCACAACAATAGATCCCTCCTCCCCATCAACAATTGACTCTCTGCAGCAAAGTACCCACCAAGCAAAAATAGACCCCCAGCAGCAACAGACCCCTTCCAGCAGCAATAGATCTTCCATAGCAACAATAGACCTTCCCAGAAACAAAAAGCCCCCCCTCCACCAACATATCCTCCTCACAACAATGGACCCCCTCCCCTATCAACAATTGACTCCCTGCAACAAAATACCAACCAAGCAAAAATAGACCCCCCAGCATCAACAACAGATCTCCCATCAGCCAGAATCAATAGACCCTCCAGCAGCCAGCATTAATAGACCCTCCATCAGCCAGCATCAATAAACCCTCCAGCAGTCAGCATCAGTAGACCTCTCCCTCAACAGTAGATTCCTGCCAGCAACATAGCCCCCCCCCCCTTTAGCAGTAATAGATCCCCATGCAAAAATAGATCCCCTTCAGTGACAATAGAGCCCCCAGAAGTAAGCATCAACACACAATCCAGCACACCCCAGCACCCCTTGCCATTACATACATTCGGTGCTGGAGGTGCCAGAACTGCGTTCCCCCGCGTTCCCACTGAAAAATCCCTGTACTGTATCCTCTGAATGCCATTTGGGTAAGAAATGAAGTCCAAGCCCAGCTGCATATTATGGGACGTGAATAAGTTCAGGTATTGAAAAGACCATCTTACATTTATGGTCAGTGGAAGAAAGTCTCTTTTACATTGGTGGTTAGCAGGATAGGAACCATCTTACCTTGGTGATTGGCAGGAGGTATATCCCCTTACAATGGTTGCCAATGTGGTGCTCTTTTACACTGGTGGTTAAGGGAAGAGATACCCTTTTACAATGGTTGTCAATATGGTGCCCCTTTACACTGGTTGTCAAGGGAAGATATATGCCTTTACAATGGTTTTCATTGTAGTGCTCCCTACACTGGTGGTCAATGTTACAGATACCCTATTACATTGGTGACCAGTGTAGTAGTGCTCTCCTATACAGGTGGCCAGTAGGAGAGGCAACCCCTTACACTTGGTGATTGGCACCTGGCAGGAGGTATACACCCTTACAATGGTTGTCAATGTGGTGCTCCTTTACACTGGTGGTCAAGGGAAGAGATACCTTCTTACAATGGTTGTCAATATGGTGATCCTTTACACTGGTTGTGCAGGGAAGATATACCTCCTTTACAATGGTTGTCAATGTGGTGGTCAAAGTTACAGATATATATAAATATGTCTAAAAAGGGCGCTCCCACTATGAAAACCTAATATGTGTAAACGGTAGCATAAACTAATTTTTATACACACAATATCAAAGTTCAAAATCAATAAAAGTCCATCATATTGGTGAAAATATTAATATAGTTATTAATTGACATTTTACACCACCCTGTGATAGCCTTTGATAACGTCCTGTGGGAGGGACGAAATGCGTCAGTGACCATGGGTGGTGCAGTCAGATCCGACTGGTGACACGCAAGTGGCGGCGTACTTCCAGTTTCTGGTTTTTATGCTTGCTTTAGCTTGTACAAAAGTTAGTTCAATACTGTGTTTTTAGAATCATTTTAATAAACGGAATTACTCTATACAGTATCTCACAAAAGTGAGTACACCCCTCACATTTTTGTAAATATTTTATTATCTTTTCATGTGACAACACTGAAGAAATGACACTTTGCTACAATGTAAAGTAGTGAGTGTACAGCTTGTATAACAGTGTAAATTTGCTGTCCCCTCAAAATAACTCAACACACGGCCATCAATGTCTAAACCACTAGCAACAAAAATGAGTACACCCTTAAGAAAAAATTTCCAAATTGGGTGCCAAGTGTCAATATTTTGTGTGACCACCATTATTTTCCAGCAATGCTCTAACTCTCTTGGGCATGGAGTTCACCAGAGCTTCACAGGTTGTCACTTGAGTTCTCTTCCACTCCTCCATGACGACATGACGGAGCTGGTGGATGTTAGAGACCTTGCCCTTCTCCACCTACCATTTGAGGATGCCCCACGGATGCTCAATAGGGTTTAGTTCTGGAGACTGGCCAGTCCATCATGTTTACCTTCAGCTTCTTTAGCAAGGCATTGGTTGTCTTGGAGGTGTGTTTGGGGTAGTTATCATGTTGGAAAACTGCCCTGCAGCCCAGTCTCCAAAGGGAGGGGGTCATGCACTGCTTCAGTATGTCACAATACATGTTGGCATTCATGGTTCCCTCAATGAACTGTGGCTCCCCAGTGCCAGCAGCACTCATGCAGCCCCAGACTATGACACTCCCACCACCATGCTTGACTGTAGGCAAGACACACTTGTCTTTGTACTCCTGACCTGGTTGCCGCCACACACGCATGACACCATCGGAACCAAATAAGTTTATCTTGGTCTCATCAGACCACAGGACATGGTTCCAGTAATCCATATCCTTAGTCTGCTTATCTTTACAAAACTTCTGGCTTTCTTGTGCATCATCTTTAGAAGAGGCTTCCTTCTGGGACAACAGCCATGCAGACTAATTTGATGCAGTGTGTGGCGTATGGTCTGAGCAATGACAGGCTAACCCCCCCCCCCACCCCCACCCCTTCAACCTCTGCAGCAATGCTGGCAGCACTCATATGTCTATTTCCCAAAGACAACCTCTGGATATGACACTGAGCATGTGCACTCAGCTTTTTTGGTCGACCATGGCGAGGCCTGTTCTGAGTGGAACTTGTCCTGTTAAACCGCTGTATGGTCTTGGCCACCATGTTGCAGCTCAGTTTCCGGGTCTTGGCAATCTTCTTATAGCCTAGGCCATCTTTATGTAGAGCAACAATTCTTTTTTTCAGATCCTCAGAGAGTTCTTTACCATGTGGTACCATGTTGAACTTCCAGTGACCAGTATGAGAGAGTGAGAGCGATAACACCAAATTTAACACACCTCTCCTTTCACACCTGAGACCTTGTAACACTTACGAGTCACATGACACTGGGGAGGGAAAAATGGCTAATTGGGCCCAATTTGTACATTTCCACTTAGAGGTGTACTCACTTTTGTTGCCAGTGGTTTAGACATTAATGGCTGTGTGTTATTTTGAGGGGACAGCAATTTTACACTGTTATACAAGCTGTACACTCACTACTTTACATTGTAGCAAAGTGTCACTTCTACAGTGTAGTCACATGAAAAGATATAATAAAATATTTACAAAAATTAGAGGGGTGTGCTCACTTTTGTGAGATACTATGTATAAATATATATATATATATATATATATATATATATATATATATATATATATATATATATACATATACACATACTGTATTACATTTGTGTTCATGAGTTTTGACAAAGTTTAAAATATTTAAAGTTATTTTACAGTAACAATTACTATACCATTCAACATTTACTGCAAAATTACTACCGTATTTATCGGCGTATAACACGCACTTTTTCCTCCTAAAAATGGAGGAAAAAGCAGCAGTGCGTGTTATACGCCGATATGAAAAAAAAAAAAAGTCCAGGAAGCAGCGCCGAGAGCAGAAGGGGCGGGCTGGGCGAGGAGAAGGAAGGACGAGCTGTCATAAGAGGAGAAGGGGGCAGGCCGGGCCGAGGAGAAGGGAGAACGAGCGAGCGCAGTCATAGGAAGTCCCGACTATGACAGACGTCACACGTCTCGGCAGAGGAGGCGGGACTTCCGATGACTGCGCTCGCTCGTTCTCCCTTCTCCTCGGCCCGGCCCGCCCCCTTCTGCTCTTATGACAGCTCGTCCTTCTCCTTGGCCGGCCCGCCCCTTCTGCTCTCGGCGCTGCTTCCCAGTTTTTTTTAAAAACAGATTCGGATAGTTCACTGCTGATGAGGCTGCATAATAATGGACTGACACTGCTGATGAGGATGCATAATAATGGACAGACACTGCTGATGAGGCTGCATAATAATGGACAGACACTGCTGATGAGGATGCATAATAATGGACAGACACTGCTGATGAGGCTGCATAATAATGGACAGACACTGCTGATGAGGCTGCATAATAATGGACAGACACTGCTGATGAGGCTGCATAATAATAGACAGACACTGCTGATGAGGATGCATATATGGACACTGCTGAGGAGGATGCATTGCTGGACACTGCTGATGAGGCTGCATTCATGGGCACTGGCAGAGGCGTAACTAGAACCTTCAGGGCCCCGGTGCAAGAAACCATGAAGGGCCCCCCGGGGACCTTCCCTTCAAGCCTGGGGTTCTTCCCACTGATACTGGGGCCCTTTGCTCTCGTTGCGGGGCCCTTTATTATGGTCCCGCACCGGGACCCTTTTGCGAAGTTCTGCAGTGGGTCCCATTCCTGCCATCTTGGGGACTCCCCACCACCAATGCCAGGACTCGGGTCACAAGTGTGACCTTTGCGATCCTGGAAGTTCACCCACTGGTGTCAGTAGTTTTTATTTTTTGGTATTTTTTGTATTATTTTTTTATCATTTTATTTTATGTATTTTTTTACAATGTCACTGACTATGACTGTCCATTCAGAAAAGGAAGGAGCTGGTAAATTACATATTTACTGACCCCTTCCTTTCTCTATTGTGACACATCCCCTGCAGCAGCCAGCAGGAGAGGGGAGGGAGCACAGTGGAGGGGGGGGGGACCAGGGGAGCACACACGGGCCCAAAGACAGCAGAACACAAGTGAACTGGGATAGGAGGAGTGGCAGGGGCAGCATACAGAGGGTCCAATCTCCTCCATTTTCCTCCTGCAGCTACAGGAGGACAAAGGAGGACAGTGATTTCTCTACATGCTGCCCCCGCTGCCCATTCTATCCAGCTGTACAGGGGAGCCACACGGGCCCCCTGGAGCATGGGGCCCGGTTGCGATCGCAACCCCTGTAGTTACGCCCCTGGGCACTGGTGAGATGTCATTTGATTAAAAAAAATAAATGTTCTGAGTTCAAAGCCTTTTTTTTTTAAATTTAAGCTTTTTTCCTGAAATTTCTCTCCAAATATTGAGGTGCGTGTCATACACCAGCGCGTGTTATACACCGATAAATACGGTATATACTATTTTACATTTTCACAGATCAAGATATTATGTCTGAAGCATAAACCATTAGCACTGATCCTTGAGTATGCATTTTATGAGTTTAGTATCATTTGTGCAAGCTGGGTGGACAAATAAAATGACTAACTGGGTTCCTGGCATTTAGGTCATCTTACTGTATATCTCCATATCCTTTCCTTCTCCTAACAAAAGATACATTTGCAGATAGTAGTTTTGGCACATTTGCTATGTTTGAAAATAACTTTTTATAATTTGGAAATCCCCGTAAAATTTCTTCAAATTACATGACACCAAGGCCAATTACATGCGGGAATCAGCATTTTTCTTTCAAGACTCAATCACAAAGTAATTTTCTGTGACACGAGTAACCCATATTGTATGAATAAGGAATTTCCTGACACAAAAAACTTTCTATAAAAGTGTATGTGTAGGCGTTGACTTTCATTTACACTATCCTTTTGTAGTCTAATACTTTATGTAAAAAGTTTCCTAAAGTTGCTTCAAAAGAAAAATTTGCTGATTCTAGTGTAACAGAAATCATTAAAGCCCAACTCCAGTCAAAATTTTTGTTTTAGTTTCTGACAGAAGGAAAGGGGTAGAACTTTTGCCAGCCTTTTACTATGGTATGTGTTCCTGTTTACTGGGACAGGGAGTGAGAGAAAATCTCCCCATTGAGGACCTGGCCAGCAATAAAAATCTGACAGAGGTTCTTACCCTTCCCCACTCTACCCACATCTGAAGTTGGGTTTTAAAGAACAAGAAAAAGCCAGGAATTAACTCACAATTTTAATGTGCTGCTTACAATGGGTTAAGTCCAATGAGGTGTATGTCACCTCCTGGATTTCTCTCATTTATTTATAATTTACATATTTATTGAGCGCTGAAAGTATAGCTATTGCTTCCATGGCTCTGTTACTGGTGCTTTAGATCTCCTCCACAGCAACCACAGAGTCTGTCTGACCCAGGGCCGGGACAAGGGGTGGGCAGAAGGGACGGCTGCCCTGGGCACTGTGGTATAATGTGAGGTGGGGGGGGGCACCACAAGGAGGTTGGGGGCGAGGATTTGTGTTGGACGGGGGAATTTGGAGGACTGCAGAGGGTACGTATTGTTCTAAGAGGAGAAATTAGAGGGGGGGTGCTAAGACTGGTGATTTAGGGGGATTTTGTGATGGGGGGGGGGGAGATTTGTGCTTAGTGGGGGTTTATAGGAGAAATATGTGCTGGGAGGGGGAGATTTGAAGTGGGAGGGAGAGGATGTGTACCAGTAGGGGAAATAAGGGGTAGAGTATTTGTGCTAAAAGGGGTGAATTTTTTTTTGGGGGGGGGGGCATTTCAGTAGGGGGGTGGATTTGTACTAGGAGGAAGGGGAATTTATGCTTAGGGGGTAAGCATACAGTTTAGTGCTCAGTGTTTTTGTGGGGAGATTTTTGCTGACACGTAATGCTCATACATCTTGGGGGGGGGGGGGGATTTAGGCATGTTTGCTCTGGGCTCCAGATGATCTTGTCCTGGCACTGGTCTGACCATTCTCTCCTCTTACCCAGTCAGATAAAGTGTTTTGATATATGAACCCATTCACAAAATACAAAGTCTTCTGTGAATGGATAAGGGAGAGGAGGGGCAGGCAGTGTAGCTGCAGTGTAGTAGACCCAAAGGTCCAGTCTCAGAGCACCAGAAGTATAGTAATAGCTATAATTTCATCATTCAATAAAAATGTAATTTATTTTATAATTCAATGCCTTGGTAATTATTTCATACCTTGATGCATGTGTACTTAGTTAAGCAAAAAATGCTAATGTGATTAAAATCGCAGCCTGTGTACAAAACTCGTTTTCAAAAGCAGTGACATCATCTCTGTACACAGAATTTTCTCTATTTCTGGGCTCCAGGAGGAGGGATCTCTGAAGTGGTGACATCACTTCCTGTTAGTGTTTGTCACCACATACTAAGACTACAAATCCCACCATGCCTTGGGATTTAGAGTATGAATGGGTGGCAGTGTGGTCTGGACTGAGGGCATGTATGGAATGAATCAGATTCCTGGCTTGTCTGTCTAACTTTGCTGTAAAGTGGGCGGACCTGAGAATCTCAGACTTCTGGTCTGATCCGCCCACTGTACAGCATAGTTAAAGCGGAGTTCCAGGCACAGAATCGTGTCTGTAGATTTCAAGGCATCCGCTTCCTTATCCTTTCCTGTGCCCGAATTGGATATTCCCGGCCTTTTTTTTTTTTTTTTCTTACCTTTTTAGAGGGGATAATATACTCACCTTTCCATCGACTTCCTCCTTCCTCGGCCGCGGCCCGCGCCGTCACTTCCTGTCCCGCAATGCGTCCTGGGAGCTCTTACTCGTGGCTCCCAGGATGCAATGGGCAGTGACGAAGGCGGCCGGTGTTCTAAAATTTCCTCGGACCCATGAGAAAATCGGACCTCGTCACTTCCGGTGGTCCTACGTCATGAAACAGCTGATGGAGTCTCAAGTGCGCATGCGCACAAGACATTATCTTGGTTTGGTAAAATTATAACACATAGCGGGCAGCTGACTGAGAGAAGGCGGGGCTGAGGTGGGACGGAAGACACCGCCGCGTCATCTGCAGAGCTGAATAGAGGAGGCGGGACGGAGGTGCGGCCGTAATAGATGCAGGGCTTAAGCGACTCCTTCTGTTTTATTATCTTTAGTAATTATCGTATTATTCATCCTTAGGATTTAATAACATTTAGTATTTCTATAATACAAAATAAGAAATACTAAATGTAATGAAATCCTAAGGATAAATAATACGATAATTACTAAAGATAATAAAACAGAAGGAGTCGCTTAAGTCCTACATTTATTACACGGCCGCACCTCCGTCCCGCCTCCTCTATTCAGCTCTGCAGATGTGCCTCCGTCCCTGTAATGTTTCAGTGAAGCGGCGGTGTCCTCCGTCGCACCTCAGCCCCGCCTCCTCTCAATCAGCTGTCCGCTCTCTGTTATAATTTTGGCAAACCTCTAAAAATTTCTTCTGCGCATGCGCACGGACGACTCTCATCAGCTGTTTTGTGATGCTCTGTCCACCGGAAGTGACGAGGTCCGATTTTTTCACGGGTCCGACAAAATTTGACAACACCGGCCGCTCTTCTCATCGCGTTATTTCAAAACAGGAAATGACGCGATGTTAGGAGGAGCACAGTGCGGACGGCGATGCCGATTGCATAGTACTGGGCATGCGCGAGATTTCGCGCTGGATTCACCGGCCTCCGTCCACTAGAACCAGGAAGAAGGGAAGACATTTCCCCACAATGGACTCGGCGATCCAGGACAAAGAAGGCGGCGCTCATCACAAGATTTTATGCTTGCAAACCGATTATTTCAATGTATGAAACAGGATTAGCGGATGTATAGAGGTCTAAGGGTCACTGTTTGGGGGACATAAAAAAAAAATTATTCTGTGCCCGGAACTCCGCTTTAAATGGACAAGCTAGGAGTCTGATTCATCCCATACACCCCCACTGTCCAGCCCACATTGCCGCCCATTCAGACTGTAATTCTCAGTGAAGCAAGCTCTTGATGCATTGGGCGGACCAGATAGTCTCAGACGCCCAGTCTGATACACCCACAGTCTAAATGGGTGACAATGTAGGCGGTACTGTGTGCATGTATGGGATGCAATTCAGTGAGTTGTGATGTATTCAGCTCACCAATCACTTTACTGAGAACTAAAAGGGGGGATTTACAATATTGGTGGCCAGGGGGATCGCGGGCACAGCAGCCACTGGTCTACTAAACAGGATATGAGGGAAACAGAGGGCTCCTCGCAGAATAAAGAAGGCTGGATTTCTGACTAGCAATGGGACTGTGCACTAAACCACAAAGAAATTATTTACAGGTATGAGAACCTATATATACACTGCTCAACAAAAATTAAAGGAACACATTGAAAGGATACCACAACGTTTGACGGAAATGAAAATTATCACTCTACAGAGGGCTGAATTCAAAGACACCCCGAAAATCAAAGTGAAAAAATTATGCAGCAGGCTTGTCCATTTTGCTGAAATTTTATTGCAGTAACTCAAAATGGTCCCCACGTGCTTGTATGCATGCCTGAAAACGTCAGGGCATGCTCCTAATGAGATGACGGATGGTGTCCTGGGGTATTTCCTTCCAAATCTGGACCAGGGCATCACTGAGCTCCTGAACAGACTGAGGTGCAACCTGGTGGAGTCAGATGGAGGGTTCTGGCAGTGCTCATCCTGTTCCTCCTTGCATAAAGGAGCAGATAATGGCCCTGCTGATGGGTTAAAGAGGTTGTAAACTCGTTTAAATTTTTTTTTTTTACAACCTGAAAGACAAACACATAATGAGCCAGTATGCATCGCATACTAGCTCATTATGAAATACTTACCTTACAACGAGCCCCCGCCGTGCCGCTCACTCACCTTGATTCAGTCACATGTTCAGTCGCCCATCTTCCGGGATCGCGGCATCCGGCCATCTGATTGGCCGGAGCCGCGGTGACGTCACTCCCGCGCACGCGCGCGGGAGACGACGGTTACGGCACGGGACTCTGAAGGAGCACCAGCGGCCGTTCCTTCAGAGCGCATGTGCCAGTGACGTCACGGGCTGCATGTAAGGTAAATATCTCCTAAACGGTGCATGTTTAGGAGATATTTACAGTACCTATAGGTAAGCCTAAATATAGGCTTACCTATAGGTAAAAGTTACAGAGGAGAGTTTACTTCCTCTTTAAGGACCTTCTATGGCCCTGTCCAGCTCTCCTAGAGTAACTGCCTGTCTCCTGGAATCTCCTCTATGCTCTTGAGACAGTGTTGGGAGCAGAGATGTATAGTAACTAAGTAGAACTACTTCACTACTGTACTTAAGTACCGAAAGGCGGTATCTGTACTTTCCTAGAGTAGAATTTTTTTCTTCTACTTCCACTTTTATTTCACTACATTTTTTCAATGATTTCAATACTTCTACTCCAATATTTTTTTTTTGTGCTGCATAGTTACTCGTAACAATTATAAAAATTACCACTGCCAGAACAGTAGATGGCAGGTTTCATGAAGCTCAAAACATGTGTATTATCAGCGCATACGAAAATAAAAGGTACTGTATGTATAAATAAAAGCTGCATTTGAAATAATAAAAAACAATATGATGTTCAAACTTTTGAATTCTTTCTTTAATAACTACATAACATAGTACTTGTACTTTTACTTTCAGTACTTGAGTAGCAAATTTTTTAAAAAAAACTACTTGCAATACTTAAGTACAAAAAATGTTGAATACTTTAGTACTTCTACTCAAGTCACTTTTTGATCGAGCACTTCCACTTCTACTCAAGTCACTTTTTGATCGAGCACTTGTACTTTTACTCAAGTATGACTTTCGAGTACTTTATACAACTCTGGTTGGGAGACACAGCAAACCTGGCAATGGCATGCATTGATGTGCCATCCTGGAAGAGTTGAACTGCCTGTGCAACCTCTATAGGGTCCAGGTATCTCCTCATGCTACCAGTAGTGACACCGACCCTAGACAAATACAAAACTGGTGAAAAACAGTCAGAAAATATGAGTAGGGAAAAAAATGTAATTGGCTTCCACCTGCAAAACCATTCCTGTTTTGGGGGTGTCATCTAATTTTTGCCCATCTAGTGCCCCTGTTGTTAATTTCATTCACACCAAAGCAGCTGAAACTGATTAACAACCCCCTCTGCTACTTAACTGACCAGATCAATATCCCGGGAGTTTAATTGACTTAATGCTATACTTTAAATAAAAATTGTTCCTTCAATTTTTTTGAGCAGTGTATATTGCAGCTTGCCAGTCCTTAGCTGCGCTCGTTTTCTTTTTTTTCAGGCTTTTGTTTCATTTATTTTCACCATGTTATTCTGCCAGTAACACAATTCCCATCCTGGGGTCCTCCCTTTCTTATTCTTTTCTATAATATATTGGGGAGGTTTCTGAAGTTCTAAGAGAGAAACTGCTGGTAGGAGTTCAGCACAGGAAGTCACCAGCTGTCACGTTTTCTGGCAATATCAACAGGTATTTTTTGCACTTCACTTGCATGCTTTCAATGGCATATTTAAAGTGGTTGTAAAGGCTCAAGGTTGTTTGCCTTTATGCATTCTATGCATGAAGTTAAAAAACCTTCTGTGTGCAGTTGCCCCACCTAATGCTTACCTGAGCCCCATCTCAATCCAGCAATGTGCACAAGAGCAGCAGTTCTCCCAGGTCTCTTCCTCCTCATTGGCTGAGACAGCAGCAGGAGCCATTGGCTCCCACTACTGTCAATCACAGCCAGTAAACCAATAGGGGGAGAGCAGGAGTGGGGCCAAGCCACGCTTCATTAGGGAAAGGACACACAGAGCAGCGGCTGAGGAGCGAGCCTGCTCGGGTGCCTCCATAGCAAGCTGCTTGCTAAGGGGGCACTCAGTAGTAGGGAGGGGACAGAAGCTCCAGCGGGGGACCCGAGAAGAGGAGGATCAGGGCTGCTCTGCAGGTAAGTATGAGATGTTTTTTATTTTTATTTTTTTAATCTGTCTTTAATATCACTTTGACAGATCAAAATAGACCAAATAAGAGAAGTTCATGGTTAGGGTTTACATACACTTAAACAAAGCTTAAATGACTAAAACATCAAGTATTTATTTTAACAACAAAAATATGCAAAACTTTATTTAAAAAAATCATCTGTCAAAGGCAATGTACATAAAATATATCTGTTTCCTATCTGATTTACAACAAATGCAGTCAGGCATAAAACAAACTGGATAAATCTTAGTTCAGCCATATGATAGCCTATTACAGCACATCTACCTACAGTTGTGTTCAAAATTATTCAACCCCCAATGCTGTAAAGGGTTTTAGGGAATTTAGTGTACATTTGTAATTGTATTCAGAATGAAATCCTACAAGGACTTCTTAAAGAACCATATGCAACTAAAATGACATCAATTGGTTTTGTAATACAATTGTAAATGTTTCTTTTGTGAATTCTTCATTGACACAATTATTCAACCCCTTAAAGACTATCACTCTGAAGAACAGGGGTTCATTGAAGTGTTTTCAATCAGGTATTGAAAACACCTGTGGATGTCAGGGAGCAGCAATAAAGCCTAATAAGCACCAATTAGGCAGCTTTAAAATGATACTCAGCTCCTTCTAGACATTTACTGGTGTGGTTACAAACATGGTAAAGTCAAGAGAATGGTCCAGGAAGAAAAGAGAAGAGGTGATTACTCTTCACAGGAAGGGCAATGGCTATAAGAAGATTGCAAATATGTTAAACATACGAAGAGACACCATAGGAAGCATCATTCGCAAATTCAAGGCAAAGGGCACTGTTGAAACGCTACCTGGTCGTGGCAGAAAGAAGATGCTGACTTCGACTGCTGTGCACTACCTGAAGCGTAGAGTGGAGAAAAGTCCCCATGTGACTGCTGAAGAACTGAGAAAAGATTTGTCAGATGTGGGTACTGAAGTTTCTGCTCAGACAATACGGCGCACACTGCGTAATGAAGGCCTCTATGCCAGAACTCCCAGGCGCACCCCCTTGCTGTCTCCAAAGAATAAGAAGAGTCGACTGCAGTATGCCAAAATTCATGTGGACAAACCACAGAAGTTTTGGGATAGTGTTCTGTGGACTGATGAAACAAAATTAGAACTGTTTGGGCCCATGGATCAACGCTATGTTTGGAGGAGGAAGAACAAGGCCTATGAAGAAAAGAACACCTTGCCTACTGTGAAGCATGGCGGGGGGTCAATCATGCTTTGGGGCTGTTTTGCTTCTGCAGGAACAGGGAAGCTTCAGCGTGTGCAAGGTACCATGAATTCTCTTCAGTCCCAGGAGATATTGGATGACAATGTGATGCAGTCCGTCACAAACCTGAGGCTTGGGAGACGTTGGACCTTTCAACAGGACGCTGATCCCAAGCATACCTCCAAGTCCACTAGAGCATGGTTGCAGATTAAAGGCTGGAACATTTTGGAGTGGCCATCACAGTCACCAGACTTAAATCCGATTGAGAACCTCTGGTGGGACTTAAAGAAAGCAGTTGCAGTGCACAAGCCTAAGAATGTGACTGAACTGGAAGCTTTTGCCCATGACGAATGGGCGAAGATACCCCTAGATCGCTGCAAGACACTTGTGTCAAGCTATGCTTCACGTTTAAAAGCTGTTATAACTGTAAAAGGATGTTGTACTAAGTACTAAGATTGAATGTCACTTGGGGGTTGAATAAAACTGATAATGATGTGAGCACAGAAAAGACATTTGTGGCTATTTCATTATAAATGTTATGTTAGATTTGTCTGACCTACACGTGCCTCTTTGATTTAATTGTAAGCAGGATGACTGAATGATCAAAATCAATGTCAAACTGGCCAAAACAATCAATTTCAGTGGGGGTTGAATAATTTTGAACACAACTAGGTACACCCAGATGTCTACATCTCTGTCTCTCTGACTGCAATCAGATTCCTGCAATTGTGGCAGAGCCCTGAATTCTAAGGTGCAGATTGGACCGGAAGAACTTAAAATGTAAATGTACCAAAAATGAATAAGTGCACTTGTAACTCTTTTAATATGACATTTTCGATCAGTGCAATCATTTTTACTTGATGTCCCGCTCTCGTGCATTTTAGTTGGAGAAAGAAAGAGGGAACTCCTGGCATACCCCTAATAGGTACATTCTCAATAGGCTTGGACTTGCTAAGGCAACTGGGGGTGAGCAAGGAGATTCACATCTAAAGGTATACCAGAGATTCCTTTTTGTATACAATAGCAGAACACATGGCAGCCTTTCTCTTCCTACATCCAACACATTTAGCTTTGTAGATGCTTTTAAGCTGAAGGCATGAGTTGTTGCATATTGACTAGTTTAATCTTCTCAATAGAATGTATTTGTCATAACCTCAATGCATTTATATGATGATATAATGTCTCAAGATAAACTCTTAAAATCACCATATCTCAACATTATATTATCTGTATAGTACAGCACCTATGACAATAGTGGAATTTTGTCTTAACAAAACAATAGTTTCAAAAACTAGCAATGATCTATAGGATGGTGGACCTGAATCATCCAGGTATGAAAAGCATCTTAACAGTTACTTCTAAAAGGAGTAAAGGCATTGGTCTTATCTCCTGCCCAATACATTGCACTGTGGACTAAGCATGCTTATAATATGCCCTGCATCCATTCACAGCCTTTAAGGCTCGTTTACACTGAGCGGTACGGTACGGTTCGGTTCGGTACGGTACGCTATTTTTGCCGTTTCCATTGTGAATGGTACCCTAATTCCGAACCGTACCGTACCACTTTTTTGGGACCCTTTTGTTGGGATACCAAGCACATTAGTACCGTACCAACAGGGCGGAGCTACACTCTGCAGAACTTTGATTGGTTGACAGAGAATTGTCCATCACAGCTTTCCTGCTACACCACGCCTATTATGAAAGGGTAATATTGGCAGTGGAAACGCAAGGTGTACCATTTTGAACTGTACCGTACTGTACCACTCAGTGGAAACGAGGCATTATAGTGACCGCTGGGATGCTTAATGAGCTGGTAGGTCAACTTTGAAGTTGGAGCATAAGAGATGGCAAAGTGACAGAGTCTCTTTAAACCCAACCACCTTCATCCTATTCCCAGCGCTCCCCTGCCACAGCAGTCATAACCCTATTCAAGCTCCATATTGGTTGATGATGGTATCCCTCTCTCACATTTTTGGACCTGGTGAATAGCTGCTCAGAAACACTAGATATTTTTTGGTTGCTCCAATGGAGTAACATAGTAGTGACGGATGATGGGCCAGGTAAGTATAGACAGGTCTGGGGTTGGGATCCAAAGAGACTCAGAGCCTTGAATGAGACAGAATCGGACACTGTCACTTCACTCTTGTGATGTGCCTTCTGATAGTGATGGTGCCTTCTGATAGCCCACCTTCCCAGCAGACCATACTTAACCATCTGAGCTCCATCGCTGCTCCCCTATTCTATCAGAGGTTTGCTGTATTGCTGAAATAGAGAGAGGGCTTAGACAGCTTATTCCTGTAGCAAGCAATTAGGGATCATAGATGTAAGTAAGTATATCTGGCTGGGAGGGCAGCTATCAGGACACATTGCCATTCAGCCGTTAATAGACAAAGTGACCTTTTTTCTTCAAGTCAGGCTTTTTAGTGTTCTTCCAATGCACTTTTTAAAGAGCTCTATCACTAACTGATTCTATATGTTGTAGGATGTGTTATCTCTGCATTTGTGGAGCTCCTCTTCCACAGTCCCAGCTGCAAAGACCTGGTTTTCTGTTTGGTTGGGAATAGAAGGGACCCGGGCATTTTACCTTTAATTTATACCTAGTCCCAAATCCATATAAGCTATAGAGCTCACATCTGAGGGTGATAAATGAAAGCTTTCCCCTGTGCCTGGCTGCAGGAATGTGCATTTTGGTTGGAAGTTTCAAGCCCTGCCAGAGGGACACACATAGAAGATGGATATATAGTTATATAGTAGGTGAGGTTGAATAAAGACAATAGTCCATCCAGTTCAACCTGTATAGGTGTGTGTGGCTGTAATCATCTCACATAGCCCTAAATGTTCTGATCCTTGAGATGTACGTCTAAGAGTCTTTTGAAAGCCACCATACTTCCCGCAGAAATCACCTCTTGTGGTAGAGAATTCCACAATCTTGTAGCCCTAACAGTAAAGAACCCCCCACGTTGCCTGAGGTTAAAACGCTTCTCCTCTAATCGCATTGTATGCCCTCGAGTCCTCATGCAATCCCTTCGACTGAATAGCTGTTTTTCTGTGCCGAGATCCCCATTGAGATATTTATAAATTGCTATCATGTCCCCTCTCAGGCGTCTCTTCTCCAGGTGTCTATGCAGAGGTAGGATGCATCCTGTTTTTATACCAAGAGCAACCTTGAGCAGACCACAACTCATGGAAGTACAAATCCATGGTTAGGGCAAAGAGGTGCCAGGGACATCAGAAATGGCAGGGATCTACCCTGAAATACTTTGTAGCTCTGTACATTGGGGGAGCTGGAAGAGGCAACTGCTTGATCATCAGGCTAGGTGCTCTTTAAAGGGAGACAACAAAACAGGCCCAATTTTACATCTCTGCCATCCGTTACAGACCAGCCTAAATTGACATCCATTCCCTAGACCCTTCTGCCCTTGGCCAGGCATAGAAAGCAGGCCAAATGGATATCCAGTCAGCTTACTATATTAGGGCCACCCATGACTGTTGGGGTTTATTGGGAACAGAGATTCATAAGCATTTGCTGGTAAAAAGTCAACATAAGCAATTTTAAAGACAAGTCAACTTCGGAAGATCTCCTATTTCTTTCCTGAAATGGTACTATTTCAATGACTTTACATGAATTCACTGACTTAACATGAAATTCTAATTTGAAAGATAGAGAGAAATTTAGAAACCTGATATACTGTACATACTGGAGTTGGCCATGTTGGAAGATCTGCTCTTATACTTGTGAAGATGTCACCAAATATGCTCTTGTCTTAAAAACTGTGATCAGTACGAAGTACGAAGTATTAAGAGATTAACAGTCTTTATAGTCCACTTTAGAAATGTTCCACAACTGGCAATAGTTGCAATTGTTACAAAAAGTATGTTTCATACAAAGCAACAGATATTTTTCCTGCTCCAAAACCAATCAATGGCTCCTTTTCCATATTCCAAGAGGAGTGTAGTCCCATATATGCAGCAGGTGCATCAATTTCCTGCTCTGGTTTTGAGGGTGCCAATACTTCTTTGGTGTTGCAAGCTGCAGTGCTGACCCAACAAGGCCATGCTTATCAGGCTGAGCCTACAGAATAGCTGGGCCTACAACAGGCCTCTTTATTTGGTCCATAGTCTCTTTGCTTTTTTTTCTCTGATGATCAATAGTCTAGAGTCAACTCTCTGTGTGCATTCATTTCAATGCTAGTGTAGTTCTGTGGCGTCCTGCAGGGGTAAAGGATAAAATGGGTAATCCAGCAGTTTCATTCAGTAGCACTATAGAAACACAAGCTTGTCTTTCATTATTAGCTGTGATCTTGATCTGGCATAAAACTGCAACTATTTTCCATATATCTCGTAGGCCAGGGGTCTTCAAACTATGGCCCTCCAGTTGTTCAGAAACTATAATTCCCATCATGCCTAGTCATGTCTGTGAATGTCAGAGTTTTACAATGCCTCATGGGATGTGTAGTTTCACAACAGCTGGAGGGCCAGAGTTTGAGGATCCCTGTCATAGATCATACTGAAAGGATAAAAGACAACATAAAGTAGAAGTCAAAATCTAATAATATCTGTGGTCTCTGCTGATGCAAAGGAACTCAGGTACTGATTTTGGCAGACATGGCTACTGGTTGGCTCTTTCACACCTTCGGTTTCTCAGAATCCTTTGGTGGAGATCAGGCATCAGATGAATGTGGATTTTCCCTCTTTTTAGAAAAGAATAGATTTTCATGTATATTTATTAACATCATTATACCATAAATAACATGAATATGTCAGAACTTAGTTTGCTTTAATTTGAAACCCCATAAAAAGCTCTACACGTGTTTAATGTACTCAGAAACTCCAGTCGGGATAAAACAACAGCTTATAGTATGGCTGGGTTCACAATGATGCGAATTGGATGTGGGTCTCCCTGCATCCAATTCGCATGACAGGAGGGTGTGATCGCTCTCAATGGAGCCGATTCACACAGCTCCGGGGCGGCCGCGGTCCACACTGGAAAAGGGTCATGTGCGTCTTCTGGTCCATTTCAAGTGCGAATTCACCCAAAAATTCGGACCTTATTCGCACCTGAAACGGAGAACAGGAACGCACCGAATTCCTTGCTGGGACCCGCAGCAATAGCTAGTATGAACCCAGCCTTAGGTTTTTTTTAGATAGCAGCTACAGTCTAATAGAAAAGTCTGTGTCCTGCCAGCATGTTGCAAAGAAGGACCCTTAAGCCTAGTACACACGCAACGAATTTCCGCCGACCGGTCATCCATCTTTTGTCCAGAGTGGTGTTTTGTTGGTTGGAATGTGCTTAGACTGCACACGAATTTTCCCGCACGACAAAATTCTACTTCAGAAGTGATGTCATGTGTTGGTTTGCTTTCTTTGTGTTCTTTCCTCTCTGAGCATGCCCAGTCTTGCTCATAAGATTTTTCCCTGTCGAAATCTGTACTGACTGCACGAAAATCGGACGTGTTTTGACGGAGGACAAAAATTTTATAGCCTGCACACCAGATTTTTTTCGGCCGAAAAGTCGGAGTCGGTTGTCGGAAGCATCATACTAACATGCCGAAAATCAGCAGATCGGTCGTCGGACGAAAATTCCCGGCCGAATTTCGACTCATGTGTACGGGGCTTTACTCTCTGTGTGGAAGCAGTGGTCTCTTTGCAGAGGATCAACACGCCTAATGCAATCAGGAAAGTTAATGTGCTCTGATGGTTGGAGAGCTCTAGCTCTGACCCAGCAACATCATGGTGGAACCTCTGCAGAAAGACTACTGCTTCCACACAGAGGTCAAGGTTCTTCTATGCATCATGCTTGCAGGGGACAAGCTGAGCATTGTAAGCACCCCATAAGTATAATCATTTTTCCCAGCTGTCACTTTTGCTGCATGTAAAGATGGAGGAATATATAAATAAAGCCTGTGAAAAAAAAAAAAAAGATTTAAATAGTGAATGCTATCACAACAACCCAATACAGTTATGAGACTATAATATATTTTTCACTATAATGGTGCCTTAAATCTGCAACTCTGTCATATGTGTCAGCTCACCTCTTGCGCAGGTAAATTATAAATCCGACTGCTCCACATATTATTAGCAGCAACAGCAGCACAAGAAGACAGACCTGCCAAACCTTAAAGGATCCTGACAAAAAAAAAAAAAGAAAAACCAGGTTAAATAATTATATTTTAGTGGGTTTCACAGTTCTTGGAGACCAGCAGTTCTCAACATTCACATCCAGCACAATCAAAATGAAAGGTGGGCAGGTTTCACAATGATTTGTCTATGTCTTCAGTGCTGTGCTGAGTCATTATGCCAGCAAATACTTGCCATTACTGTTTACCCCTTTGATCTGGGCTGGATTATCCATTAAAAAAAATAAGGCCTGTGCTTAGGGCACCAAGGAAAGGGGGCACCACAGAGGTTTTCTCCTAGCTATCATGCCTTCAAAGTGGAGCTAATAATCTCCAATTAATTAAAAATTGCCAGCAGGCTCTTTATAGCAGAAGAGACGTGCAACGTCTCCTCTGCAATAAAATGAACCTACCTACCTGCTTGCAGTCTTCTTTAGAATGTACACCAAGCTGTGCATGTGCAGCTCAGTTTAAATTCTGGCACAGATCCAGCGTTTCCCGGATTACTACATTTCTGTGCATTAGCAGTAATGCTATCATCTCGCATTGGCCAATCAAGATGGCTGCAGCCTGGCATCCAGAAGAAGCCGGGGGGGGGGGGGAGCCAGTGCCAGCAAAGGTAGGGACCTTGGACTGTTGAAGAAGTGGTAAGTATGGCGGACTTTAATTCTGCTTTAAAGTAGTATTAAACCCTCAGCATTTTTTAGCCTAACTCATTCAATTTTTACTAAAGGTACATTTTTTTGTAAATTAAAATAATAAATATGGCATACTCACCTGCTCTATGCAATGGTATTACACAGAGAAGCCCCGAACCTCCTCTTCTGGGATCAGTAGAACAGTATACCTTGCACAGTGGCTAAGTGGTTGGCACTTCTGTCTACACTAGGGTCACCAGTTCAAATCCCAAACATGACACTACCTGCCTGGAGTTTTTATGTTCTCCCTGTGCCTGTGAGGGTTTCCTCTGAATACTCCGGTTTTCTCCCTTACTCCAAACACATGCTGGTAGGAAATTGGATCCTGTGTAAACTGGCCCTGGTATGTGTATGTATGAATGTGAGTTAGCGACCTTAGATTGTAAGCTCCATGAGGGCAGGGACTGATGTGAATGTACAATATACATTTAAAGCGCTGCATAAATTGATGGTGCTATACAAGTACCTAAAATAAATAAATAATACAATAAATAGATTCCAATCACAGCAGCACCTAATGTTTTAATGAAAATGCCAGGTGCAGTTTAGGAGCTGTGCAACTGGATTCCATAGATTGAGCTGCACATACTCATATACTCTTTGTCCCAATTGGATTCCACAAATTGGGCAGCACATACTCACATACTCTTTACCCCAACCAGATTTCATAGATTGGGCAGCACATACTCACATACTCTTTACCCCAACCAGATTTCATAGATTGGGCTGCACATACTCACATACTCTTTACCCCAACCAGATTCCATAGATTGGGCTGCACATACTCACATAGTCTTTACCCCATCCAGATTCCATAGATTCGGCTGCACATACTCACATACTCTTTACTGGGCTTTTTATTTTCATAGTTTGCTTTGGTAATTTTTCTCCTTCACTGAAGTGTGCTGATGAGGCTGCACTGATGGGCACTGATAGGTGGGACTGATGAGGCAGCACAGATGGGCACTGATCTGGAGGCACTGATGGGTGGCAATGATAGGCGAAACTAAAGGGCACTGATAGGCAGCACTGATAAGTGACACTGATGATGAGGCACTGATAGGCACTGATTGGCAGCACTGATGGGCACTGATTAGCAGCACTGGTCAGACTATGTTGGGACCGATGTCCCTTTAACAGAAGCCAGTTAACAGGTTTCTTCTACAGCGTGAGGGGGGGAAAAAAAGCTGATAACCAGCTTCTGTTTACTTCCGCGATCCAGCTATCACTGACTGACAGCTGATCACGTTGTAAAGGGTCGCTATCATAGGCCCTTTACCCTGATCCATGATCAGCTGAATCCAAAGGCTTGTGGGCAGGCATGGAGGCCCTCCTGGCATTCTAAGCCCGCGCTGTAGCCGTCTTTCGGCTATAGCGATGGCGGGAAGGAGTTAAAGTCCCAGTATTGTGTTTATACTTGCTGTGTCTCTCCTATTCTCCCTCCTTCCTTAAGCTAAAAGACCTGCTGGAAACTGTGGAAGTTCAAGAAAGCAGCACTGAAAGTTATAAATTGAAAGCACTGGGGTATGAATTTTAAGCAATTTTGGGTTATCTTGGGAATTTTTATTTTATCGTGCTCAGTGTTTTAGGCTAAAAATGCTGAGGGTTTAATACTACTTTAAATGCAATAACACAAATCAACCAAGCATTAATTTATCTTGTCTATCTCATGTTTAATGAGTCTTGGTCTGAACTCAGCAATGCAATTCTTGATTGTTTGCTATTGGTTACAGCTATAGCACTACAGACTTGTGCTGTTGCGGTGTAATTTGTCCCTTTCTATGTTCTACAATATCTGGTTGATCCTGCCTGTTCCTGTACCATGGTCAGTTTACGTGGCTCCATCAGCCCGCAGTCTCTCCCTCTCCCCCTCCCTCCCTGCCTGTCAGCTAAGTCTGTCTGTGAGAGTCCATCTGCTCCCTCTCCCCTCTTCTCCTGCCACTATTTCCGCTGCAATACATATCCCCATTACTTGTATCATCTCTGTTTTTTGAAGATCTAAAGCAGTGGTCTCCAAACTGTGGCCCGGGGGCCAGATGCAGCCCTTCACTTAAATTTTATGTGGCCCTTGGGACATAGTTCCTGTCACTGACACCGGGGCACTAATCCTCCCACTGACATTAATGATGGGGCACAATTTTTCCCACTGAAACCAATAATGGGTTACTATTTCTCCCCCTAATACAAAAGGTGGGGCACTATTCTTCCCACTGACATCAACGAAAGGACATTACATCTTCCTCTAATACCAAAGAGGGGACACTGTTTACTCCCACACACAACAAGACATTTTTCTGCTCCCGCTGGCCACAGACCTGCCCCCCTAAAGTTTGTAGGACAGTAAACTGGCCCTTGTATAGAAAGTTTGGAGACCCCTGATCTAAAGGCCTGTGTGTGTTTTTTAATTTTTTTTTTATTTTAATCCTAAATACCCTCTTTTTACAGCTCCGCTCTACAGTCACGTGACCTCCCTCTGCTCGCCGGCTGACATCAGAGGGGAATCTCAGCTTCCCCCGCTGCTCTACTTAGACCCAGGAAGAAGAGCCGAGCGGTGCATTGAGAAAAGGTATTTAGGATTATAATTTAAAGAAAACTGACACACAGTACTTTAGTTCTTCATAAAATAGAGAAGATACAAATAATGGGGGTATGTGACTTAACAACCTCTTTAACACTCTTTATTAAAAAGGCTGAAGGGATAAAACTGTGTGCAAAAAAAGAAAAACAGAAACATATTGGGAAGCTATAAGCCTAAATGCAGACGAGGCATGGGCTTCATCATCCATCATTTCTGTCTGAGCTATCATCTAGGTTGTATTATAAATAGTCAAGGATTGGATGTCTCTCTTTGGCTCCTTATTAAAATCATGTCAGTAGCAGAACGACAGAGGTCAAGGACTCATGCCAAGTACATGGCTATCCTCCATATAAAAGGTCAGGCTTAAAGAGGAAAATAAAAAATTAAAGAACCAGATAATATGGAATCTTCATATTCATTTACAAATACTGTTTGTTATTCTTGACTAAGCATTTGGAAGTGCAAGTCACTTTCTAACAGGTTTTCACTCTGACATCTATTTCTAGATATATAAAATGTATTTAGTGATGGGTTTATATATGCAACAGAAATCTACACAGCCTGTTTTGATTCAGTTCTATCTCATCTCCAGCTCATGTGAGCATTTATAGCCAGTAAACAGAGTTCTGTACTAAGGTTTGGATGATGTCAAAGATAGCGGGTATATTAAGGCCCGTACACACGATAAGAAAATCTGTAGGGAAAATTCGTCCGACGACCGATCTGCCGATTTTCGGATTGTTAGTATAATGCTTTCGACAGCCAACTCCGACTTTTCGGCTGACAAAATCCTGATGTGCAGGCTATATAATTTTTGTCGTCCGTAATACAATGTCCGATTTTTGTCTCATTAGTACAGATTTCGACGGAAAAAAATCTTAAGAGCAAGACTAGGCATGCTCAGAGATGAAAGAACACATACAAAGCAATCCAACACATGACATCACTTCTGAAGTAGAATTTTGTCGTACGGGAAAATTTGTATGAAAATAACCTCTTCACTTTCCACATCAGACTAGCATGCCACAAAAAACGGATCGTGTGTACGGGGCTTTAAACTGGCCATATATGTAAAAAATTCTCTTGTTCAGCCCTATATCTATGGATTCCCCCATCCATGCTCAATAGAGTGCAAGGATGGATTTTCTACTGCTGGCCATTGTATTCTGACCACTAGCACCTGCAAATGTTGGAATACTTGAACAGAGGCTGCCATGCCATCACTGTTTGGTCAGCTTTTTTCATCCAGGCTCCTTTTCTTAGTCAAAGTTTGTCAACCCAGGTAACTTTGTCAGGACCACCCGTGGCTCGAATTTCAACCAGCTACTGTGAATCGTCTGAAATTTGTGCAGTATATGGGCAGTTTTAGAAGCACAATAAATACCGTTACTATGGGGAATGGTAATGGTGGCTCAGATGCTTTTAAAACTTCTGTTTTTGTTGTTGTCTATGTCCCCTTTCTTCTTTTTCTTTTATATTAGGCAAATCTGTTCTTTGTCAATGCAAAAAAAAAAAAAACAGTTTATAATTTGGCATATGGAGGAGCAAGTGACTCAATTCCCTTTTCACTCATATGCCTGTGCTTGGTGATTGATCCAGTGCTGTCCACATAGAGAGACATATTGTCACAAAGAGACAATTATCAACCGTATGTAAGCCCTGACTAGAGAAAATCACAGATAAGACAAGCTTCTGTTGCTTGCCCAAGATGGCTGGTGAGAGAAATAGAGATGAATATGGACTGCTTGGGCAGGGGGTAGTAAATAAAAGGTGAGTATATGTTGCTGGAGGAGGATGGAGTGAAAGAGAGCTGAGTATGGGCTGCTGGATAAAAGAGAAGAATGAAGGACAGGTGAGTATGGGCTCACGGGAAATGTGGAGTAAAGGATAGAAGAGTATGGGTTGCAGGGGAAGAGAAAAGTGAAGGAGAGATTAGTATGGACTGCTGGGGAAGGATAGAGTGGAGGAGATGTGGCTATAGCCTGCTTGGGAAGGGAAGAGTGAAGGAGAGATGATTATGGGCTGGTAGGAAAGGAAAGAGTGAAAGAGACGTGAGTATGGGCTGATAAGGAAAGGTGTAGTAAAGGAGAAGTGAGTATGGGCTACTGGGGAAGAATGGAGTGAAGGGGAGGTGATTTTCGGCTGGTAGGGAAAGGTGGAGCGAAGGAGAGATGACTATGGGATGCTTGGGAAGGGAAGAGTAAAGGAGAGGTGAGCATGGGCTGGTAGGGAAGAGAGAAGTGAAGGAGAAGTGAATATGGGATGCTGGGGAAGGGTGGAGTGAAGGATAAGTGAGTATGGGCTGCTGGGGAAGGGAGGAGTGAAGGATAGGTGACTATGGGCTGCTGGGGAAGGGTGGAGTGAAACAGAGGTGAGTATGTACTGATAGGGAAGGGTGGAGTGAAGGATAGGTGAGTATGGGCTGCTGGGGAAGGGTGGAGTGAAGGAGAGGTGAGCATGGGCTGGTAGGGAAGAGAGAAGTGAAGGAGAAGTGAATATGGGATGCTGGGGAAGGGTGGAGTGAAGGAGAGGTGAGTATGGGCTGATAGGGAAGGGTGGAGTGAAGGATAAGTGAGTATGGGCTGCTGGGGAAGGGGCGAGTGAAGGAGATGTGAGTATGGGCTGATAGGGAAGGGTGGAGTGAAGGATAAGTGAGTATGGACTGCTGGGAAAGGGTGGAGTGAAGGAGATGTGAGTATGAGCTGCTGGGGAAGGGTGGAGTGAAGGAGAGTTGAGTATGGGCTGATAGGGAAGGGTGGAGTGAAGGAGAGTTGAGTATGGGCTGATAGGGAAGGGTGGAGTGAAGGACAGGTGAGTATGGGCTGCTGGGGAAGGGGGGAGTGAAGGATAGGTGAGTATGGGCTGCTGGGGAAGGGGGGAGTGAAGGAGAGGTGAGTATGATCTGATAGGGAAGGGTGGAGTGAAAGAGAGTTGAGTATGGGCTAATGGGGAAGGGGGTGGTATAAGAAAAGGTGAGTATATGCAACTTGGGAAGGAAGGGGGAGTGACCGAGAGTTGATTATGGACTGCTGAGTAGGAGAACATTTAAAGAGTAACTCCACTTTTGTTGAGAAAAAACGATTCCCTTCTGGGTGAACTATGTACATTGCAAGGATCTTAAAGCGGAGTTGCACCCGTTTTTGTGTTTATTAAAAGTCAGCAGCTACAAAAAGTGTAGCTGCTGACTTTTAATAAACACACTCATCTATCCCACGCTCCAGCGATGTGGCCGACGGGAGCCTCAGTTCTCTCCTTCTTCTGCCCGTGGCGCTGGCATCACTAGTGTGGGCACTCAGCTGTGACAGCTTGTGGCTTCACAGCCGGGCGCGCACTGCGCATGTGCGAGTCGCGCTGCGCGTGCTGAGTGGACGGGCAATCTCCTAGGACCTGTGATGTGCCTCAAAAGATTGCAGGGAGGGAGGGGGAGAGGAGAACTTCCGCTCGAGCCTCCTATACAGCCCTAGCGAAAGTGGGAGCGTGTACCTGTCAAATCTTGGTACCCACCCCCCCCCCCCAAAAAAAAAATGACATGCCAAATGTGGCATGTCAGGGGGTCAGGAGGCCTTAAAGCGGAAGTTCAACTTTTGGGTGGAACTCCGCTTTAACAAACTTTGTTGCAGATTCCTGCGTGTTTGTCTGTGGCCATGTGAGAAAGTGAATATAATGGGAGTAATTTCATAATTATAAATCAGCTGAAGTACCTGCAAGGCACTAATGAGGAAATTTGCAGGGTCTGCATCCCTTTAGACGTGATTTCCTAATTGGAGTGCCATTTTTGTTGCAGGGAATGCCTAAAACCTGACTTGTATCTTAGTGCAGACTTATGGGAAAATTGGTGATCAAAGAAGCTTAAATGATGTTGCTGGGAGGCGGTCTGTACACATTCTGTGTACAAAACACCTTGAGGTAGCCATAATGTATTGCATCTTACAGAAAATTACAGCGGCTGCAGATTGAAAAGGAAAGGCAATTTTTAATAACATTCAATTACAATAGGACTTGTGCCGCAATTGTATATGCTATATTATTTTTCCTTTATTTGCTATTTTTTGTTACCCTTTAAGCTAACGTGTTGCTTTGACCTGCAAGGATAAAGAACAGGTCCACTTTAATTTATATTATGTATGTGTACACTTTTCTGCTCCCCTTCCCTATCACCTAATATGCAGGGCTGTCTAAAACCTACCAGAAGCACCACACATCCTTCAGTTGTCAGTGTCAGGACATGTGGTCGCTGTTAAAGGGCAGGGGCTCTTTTCACTCACTGGCTCTATGCACTGATTGAATATCTCACTGTGAAAACTCCCAGTGCTATGACTGTGCCAAGGTGAAGTGGGGAAGGAGATATCTTTGGTTTGGTTCTTAACGGTAAAAATGTAAAGATACTGTAAGGCTGGTCATACATGTTCAGTTTTCTTGCAAAATTTTCTTTTAGATTTACCTTAATCTATGTAGTGCAAGGGCCTGCCTAATTGGATACACTTAAAAGTTATTTTGTCTTTACCTCGTATTATATGGTTTTTGGTAAATCTACAGGAAAATTGTACAAGGGGATTGAACATGTATGGCCAGCCTAAGTTCAGTACTAACAACCTCAAAAACTACTTCTGGACAGCTCTGTACATTTGTTACCTTGTCTCTTTTCCACCATTAGGCATCCTGTAAAAGACCCAAGGGATTTGTCCTGGAAGGTAAAGACCTGGGATTGATTGACGAGGTCATTGTTCCATCTATGTATAAGGAGTTGGTCACTGTGAGCACTCAAGATGTCAGCGGAGAGAGACAGCTTGTCCTGCATACACATGACATTCAGCTCTAAGGGAAGAAAATAAAAAATTGAGTTAAAAAACAAATATTCAAACAACAGTTGCTGTTTTCTAAAATATGGAGAATGTTGTGTTAATTGCAGTAGCCAATCAGACAAAAGCTGTATTTTTTAGTAATCAGTCATATTATTTTTTGTAATTCTGGATAGAGTGGCGAAGGGTTAGAACCCCAGTCCTGTTTTTTTATTTCTGTCTGTGTCCCTGTCAGGGAAATATACACTCTCATCAGGACTTCATTTTAGGGATAATCCCAAATTTTGAGTTGTCACCAGAATGGTAATAAAGGTTAGGTCTTTAAGTGTGGATCCATGTTCTAATGATAACTGTCTTAGGGCTCTTTCACACGGTCCGCCTCCGTAGGCGGATCTGTGCTGCTCAGCAGGGGATTATAAACACAGATCCCCGCTGAGCAGGCAGGTGACAGCTCCCTCTCCGCTCTGTGTGCGGAGAGGTAGGTTTCAGAGCCCCATGCATCTCTATGGGGGAATCGGATGAGAGCGGACCGCCTGTCCGCTCTCATCCGGTCCCATTTGATTCGATCCCCTGGACGGATGGAAAATAGGGTTTCCATTCGTCAGGATTTCACGGACAGGATCGGATGCGGGTGGCAAGGGAGATGTCACCGCTGACATCCGCTGCCCCATAGGGATACATGGGGGATCCGATCAGATCCGCCTAAAAAACTGACAGGCGAATCTGATCGGATCGCTCGTGTGAAAAGGGCCTTCGAGGTCATTTTCAGCATTTTGGAGAGACTTCATCTCTCTCTTTTTTTTTAACAATTAACATTTTTATTAATAATTTTAGAAAAGATACATATTTACAATCCAAGTTAATCTCTCGTTTTATTGTGCATATAGTATAAATACAGATGCCTTATCATGAATACTTAGATGCAGGTGGCCATCATCCCAAAAATTGTAGCATGCAGAATTCCCCTAAGGATGTGGGATTATGTGGGCGACCTGAACATCTAAATGAATGTACAAATTTAAATAAAAAGTATAATTTTATTGTACAAACATGTTAAAATAGCATAAAGACATATACATACAATAGATATGCCATGGTTAAAAGGAACAACAGAAACCACGGCTAGCAAACGTTGGTCATGTATAAAGTGACTACACGAGCATGTGCATATAGGACAGAAAGTGAAGGGGACACGGAACGCAGAAAAACGTATAGAGGTTTTATCCATTTCTTACTCAAAAAAAGGATTTAGATATATGTTAAGCCCAGGAAAATACTGTAACTAAAAAGTTCCCTTTTTTGCATCCTAATTATAGAGGCATGCCCCAGATCCCCCCATGTTGGGTAGAGAGGTGTGCCATGATAGGAGTGGTAATGCAGAGAGGTCCTAAACAACAAGGAATTACTATTTCAAGGTTGCCTCCTATTAAGCCTCTAGCTGCCACGAAAGGTCAACAAAGTTTGAATGCCTACATCTAATTAGGTCACAGGTCTTTTACTGGTAGTAGAAGCCCATGAGTAAGCATTGTGGATTGCATCAATGCCTCTTTGCAACCATGGATCTAGGGTGCACAGATAGTGACACGACTATTTGCATGAGCTTCTGACATCTGCAAAACCACAACCATTGACATATAAATGCTAATCCTGTTTTTTTTGGGGCCCCTAGACAAGGTCTTTGATAATAGTACCTGTGAGATGACCTTGAATATAAGACATCTGATTTCTGTAAGCCAGGATTAGGAGGGTACTAACCTTGTATATATGAAGGAGGTACAGTACACGAACAGTGATTTTCAATAGAATGGCTTAGCAGGATTTTAATTCTGTCCAGTGTAGAAGGCTCCATTGTCATCCATTCAGAGCAATCTAGTATATATATAACATATGTTTTAATTCTGACACATATCTACTCTACAGCAACTTTTAAAAACCAATTGCAGATTCCAATGTAAGAAAACAAAGTGGCTGCCAAATTACCTAGGTTGGAGTCCTTCATACACAGGTCAAGCTTTATCGAGGTGACTGTGGAGGGACATATGTTTTCTGAGCCAGGGCTAGGTTGTTGGACAGGCAGTAGTGCAGTAGAGGATCCGTCAGAGAGACTGCAACGGCTTAGAGACACTAACCTAAAATAACACAAGAGAGGCCTTGTAGCAATGACACAACAGATATGAAAAGGGACAATCATTGTAGGCACATAAAAACCATTAAAGCTGAAGTTTAGCTGAAATTTTTATATAGTTACATTGGTCCAGCTTGGACCAATGTAAGTATGTACTATATGTGCTATATACACTACATTACCAAAAGTTTAGGGATGCCTGCCTTTACACGCACATGAACTTTAATGGCATCCCAGTCTTAGTCCATAGGGTTTATTATTGTGTTGACCCACCCTTTGCAGTTATAACAGCTTCAACTCTTCTGGGAAGGCTGTCCACAAGGTTTAGGAGTGTGTCTATGGAAATGTTTGACCATTCTTCCAGAAGCGCATTTGTGAGGTCACTGATGTGGACCAGAAGGCCTGGCTCACAGTCTCCACTCTAATTCATCCCAAAGGTGTTCTATTGGGTTGAAGTCAGGATTCTGCGCAGGCCAGTCAAGTTCCTCCACCCAAAACTCGCTCATCCATGTCTTTATGGGCCTTGCTTTGTGCACTGGTGTGCAGTCATGTTGGAACAGGAAGGAGCCATCCCCAAACTGTTCCCACAAAGTTGGGAGCATGAAATTGTCCAAAATGTCTTGGTATGCTGACGCCTTAAGAGTTCCTTTCACTGGAACTAACGGGCCAGGCTCAAGCCCTTAAAAACAACTCCACACCATAATCCCCCCTCCACCAAATTATTTAAACCAGTGCACAAAGCAAGGTCCATAAAGACATTGATGAGCAAGTCTGAGGTGGAGGAACTTGACTGGCCTGCACCTGATAGAGTCCTGACCTTAACCTGATAGAACACCTTTGGGATAAATAAGAGCGGAGACTGCGAGCAAGGCATTCTTGTCCAACATCAGTGCCTGACCTCACAAATGTGCTTCTGGAGAAAAGGTCAAACATTCCCATAGACACATTACTAAACCTTTTGGACAGCCTTCCATTTAAGCTGTTATAGCTGCAAAGGGTGGGCCTACTCAATAATGAACCCCCACGGACTAAGACTGGGATGCCATTAAAGTTCATGTGTGTGCCAAGGCAGGCGTCCCAAAACTTTTAGTAATATAGTGTATGTGGGATCCCTGTGTAAGTTGGAAATCAATGTAGTAGACACAGCTACTACAGTACAGTAATCTCAACTAGCTTCTGCATCCTGTACCGAGCAGCTACCCTTTTGCTTACTGAACACAGTAGGTAGCCCACTTGGCATGGGCGCCATTCAGATAGAACTCTACATTTTCTCAATTAATGAAAAGTGTTATGTGATTGGACAAGGCAGAAATTGTGACATCACCACCTCTTAACCTTGTCCAATCAGAGAAAGCTCTGTTCCTTAAATGGCACCAGTGCCAAAAGACCTCCTGCCTTCACAATGTTCTGAACAGGGTGTGATAGCAGTACCTACTACAGTGATTTCCAGCTTCCACATAGATCCCATTGCTATGGCACATACAGTACATACTTACATTGGTCCAGGCTGGACCAATGTAACTTTGTAAAATTTGCCACACCTAAACTTTCACTTATTTATAGAAATATTTTACAGGATTTCAGATACTAGGTTAACAAGGCTCCTCTGTAACAATGTTCCTTTAGCTTTGAACACCCTTTTCCTGAGTGTCACTGCTGCCCACAGCAACCAATCAGACTCCAGTTGTCATTATTTTCATATGTAACAATTCTGAAAGGAAAACTATGACTGCTACAACAATGTCCTTTCTGTCAGACAAGGCACTTTTAACACACATGCACAACAAGCACAAGTAAATTCTGATGTAAGTGCATGTATAGCCAATTTTGGGCAGAGTAAGTAAGGATTAAATCCCGTCAATTCATTTTCTTTAGATCTTTGTCTAGCTGGGGAGATTTCTCTTTATTTCTGTCCTAGCTGGGGAGATTTCTCATTTATGTCCCAGAAATGCAACAGGATGTGAGAGGAAATCCCTATAAAGGCATAAAGGAGAAAATCCCTCCTAGACAATTGTTTTCAAAGCAGGTGTTCCCATTGGAGTCTCATATTATTATGGTCATAATTGTAAAATTTTGGATCTTTGTCCTGGTGACTCTATGTAAATCTCCCCAGTCCGAGCGAAAACCAAACAAAAATGAATTAAGGTATGATTTGTGTTACTCACCGGTGTTCTCCATACAATATGCTGGACAGTGTATTCAGGCTCCTGAGAACATCAGATGGTGTGCTACTTTCCCACGTATAAACAAACGCATCCACAAAATCCTTTTGGCTCAAGACGGACCCTATAGAAAATGAATCAGGACTTCCCTTATAGAGAACCAAGGCCTCAGGACTGAGGGTGTATGGCCTGGAGAAAACAGGGAGCTGCTGATCTACAGATAGACAGCAAGAGAAAATGCAGAAGGGATTAAGGTCAATTTTATTCCATATACAGTAATGTATATATTATTAAAAATTGTTTTCAAACTGATGATCATATATGTTTATATATATATATATATATTTTTTTTTTTTTTTTTTCCCGTGACAGCTGTGCTTTAATAAAACTCTTTAGGCAGACATTTCACACATCAAATTTCACCCAATTCCTGCTGAATCTGACAAAATGCATTCCGCTGGTGGCCCTGTCGGCAAAATCCGGATCGTCAAAAGTCCGTTTTTCAATCTACTTTTGTCTAAGTAGCTAGGTGGGAAATTGTCCCATAAACACCATCTACATCCAATCAGATAGCCGCAGCAGGATATTCGTCTATGCCATCTGTTTAGTGTGGATGGAGGAAACTATTAGATTTCATTCGTTCGACCTACAGGTTGAACAAAAGATACCTAATCGTTTATGGCCAGACATAGCTTTTTTTTAAAATTTTAAGCTTACCAAACAAGTTACAATCTGACTCTACAACCTCCTTTAAGTTGGTCATTGATGGATCGAATCTTGGTAGATTCAGCAGGGACTGATTCAAATCATCTATGGGCAGGCTGAATACACCCAAGTCAATCCATCGATTGACTTGGGTACAGCCAGCATCTTGAATTTTCAGCATGCAATTATTGCCAGTGGCTCTATCCGTTAGAAATAGTCACTGTGTTCTCCCAGCAGGGAAAGCTCCCCGCTCCCTACGCCCCCTGCCGGGAGAACACAAAAGCTCAGTGGGAGGGAGTCTGTGTTAATGGTGATTTTCTTTATAGCAACCCATGGTATCAGAAAAGAAAATCGCACTATATATGGGTCCCCATATAATCTGGCCATACAATCTTTATACAATGAACCTTAGATTTACCAAAACTCTGTAATCCGAAGACCTACCTAAATGATCCAAACAATTTGTATCAGATCCGAGAGACCCTTGCACTACATAGTTGTTGGTTGGTAGATCTAAAGGATATTGTTACATGTGTGGTGAAAAACAACTCTATGTAGTACTAGGGCTTCCCTGATTGGACGAATCTAAAGGAGATTGTAGGTGTATGGTGAGCAATACATATATCAATGTGATGGATTTACTGTATACTTATTAAGGTATGTGATTAAAAAAAAAAACATTTATTTCTTTGTATATTTTTTTTTTCGCTGTGTGTATTACACATTTAGGTGCCACTACCTGCTTAGAATTACTGTACATTAATTGTTCCTTACTGTTGCTTTTGCTCGATGCAAGTCTATCAGTTAGAACTATTGGAAGGCTTATCCTGTAACTTATTCAGCAAGGATGCTCATTGCATTGTCTGATTTATAGACTTTATAGACAGTCCCATGAAATTATGGAATAGCACGTAAAAAATTTAATTTAAAACTTACCTTTACATCGATGATGCAATGATTATTGCAAATATGTTACAGTTTTCCTTTAATGTAAGACCTCAGAAGAGAAACCAATACATGATATGAGTAATGTATATGTGCAGCTGGTGCCCATCAGCTCAGCACAGTGCGAGCCAGCCAATAGGATGTCAGCTGGATGGCTGTCCTGGCCGTTACCCAACAAAGCACTAAGAATAGCATGGCTTGCAGAGTGTACCTAATACCTGATACTGCAATTCTGGGTAATCCCCCCACTCTGTGCCACACTTCCATATGTCACTTCTTACAAGTCTGTTATCCATCCATAGGATTCATAAGACCTCTAAATACAAGAGACAGTGATTTCTCTTATTAATTATCAGCATGGTCTTCTTGAACCCATTTTGCAACCTCTATATGCATATATGTGGCAGCAGCCGCCACATACATGCCCAGCCACCACATACATGCCCAGCCGCCACATACAGTTCTCTATTGTCAAACGTATTGGGACACCTGCCTTTACACACACACATGAACTTTAATGATATTGCAGTCTTAGTCCATAGGGTTCAATATTGATTTGGCCCACCCTTTGCAGCTATAACAGCTTCAACTCTTCTGGGAAGGCTGTCCACAAGGTTTATGAGTGTTTCTATGGGAATGTTTGACCATTCTTCCAGAAACGCATTTATGAGGTAAGGCACTGATGTTGGAGTGAAGGCCTGGCTCGCATTCTCTACTCTAATTCATCCCAGAGGTGTTCTATCGGGTTGAGGTCAGGACTCTGTGCAGGCCAGTCAAGTTCCTCCACCCCAAACTCCCTCATCCATGTCTTTATGGACCTTGCTTTGTGCACTGGTGTGCAGTCATGTTGGAACAGGAAGGGTCCATCCCCAAACCGTTCCCACAAAGCTGGGAGCATGAAACTGTCCAAAATGTCTCAGGATTCTGAAGCCTTAAGAGTTCCATTCACTGGAACTAAGGGGTCAAGCCCAACCCCTGAAAAACAACCCCACACCATAATCCCCCCTCCACCAAATGATTTGAACCAGTGCACAAAGCAAGGTCCATAAAGACATGGGTGAGCGAGTTTGGGGTGGAGGAACCTGACTGGCCTGCACAGAGTCCTGACCTCAACCCGATAGAACACCTTTGGGATGATTTAGAGCGGACACTGCGAGCCAGGCCTTCTTGTTCAACATCAGTGCGTGGCCTCACAAATGCACTTCTGGAAGAATGGTGAAACATTCCCATAGACACACTCCTAAACCTTGTGGACAGCCTTCCCAGAAGAGTTGAAGTTGTTATAGCTGCAAAGGGTGGGCCAACACAATATTGGACAATACGGAGTAAGACTGGGATGCCATTAAAGTTCATGTGCGTGGAAGGCAGGCGTCCCAATACTTTTGACAACATAGTGTATATACATCACTGACAGCTCATGGTCGCATACTGACAATCAGGATTTGGGTAAAAATGGGCTCCAAATGACACCAGCACTGTGCAGCCAATTTATTGTAAGTGCAGACAGACAAGGAAGTCCCTTTTACCAGCCTCAGAGCCCATTTAAAGCACCGGCTAAACAGCTGGCATAAAGGAATTTACTTGTCAATTCTGGTTTAAGGAAACTATTCAGGTTAAAACAAATATATAAAATCAGCATCCTCAGAGACCTAAACTTGCAGCTGATCAACGAAAAAAAATGTGTTCCAACAGGAAAAAAAAAATTCCTTCCTGATTCTTCACACAATTGGATATTCTTTGTATCAACAATTTACAGTGTTACGTCTTATAAATACTTAGGCTAGGTTCACACTATACAGGTGTGACAGAGACCGCACGCTTCTGTGCATTTTCCACTTATTTTTGCACGTTATAGCCAATTAATTTCAATGGGTTGCACTATGTCCAAGAAACATGGAAAAGAAGTCTCAGACCCTTTTCCAAAAACATGCTGTGCTGCGGGACCATGCAATTTGGTGCATGCAAAAAACACGCACGTTAGCGGATGCTTGGGGGTGCGGTTAACAATTAATGTCACCGCCGCGCGTCTGCTAAAGGGCAGTGCATTTCTGTGCATATCAGGAAAGGGTCCAATTTTGCTTGTGTTCTTGACATGGAAAAGGTGTGAGGCCTACTAGCCAGTTCATCTTGTGCAACCTCTTCTCTAGGATCCCAGGGCCGTCAGTCATGTGACCTAATATTGATCACGTGATATCTGCTAAAGGGTTGAGTCAACAAATTTGAATGTTCATCTTCCTCTGGAGAAATGTTTACAAGGCAAAACGCCTAGGCATTTTATCACATGATCAATCACTATGAAGTCCTGCAACATCAGCATTTTGTGCAACAAAGGTGAGTATTTACATAGTTACATAGTGGTTGAGGTTGAATAAAGACAACAGTCCATCCAGTTCAACCTGTGTAGGTGTGTGTGGCCGTAATTATCTCTCATACCCCTTAATGTTCTGAGCCTTGAGATGTACGTCCAAGAGTCTTTTGAAAGTAGCCATACTTCCTGCAGTAACTACCTCTTGTGGTAGAGAATTCCACAGTCTTGTAGCCCTAACAGTGAAGAACCCCCTACGTTGCCTGAGGTTAAAACGCTTCTCCTCTAATCGCATTGTATGTCCTCGTGTCCTCATGCAATCCTTGCGACTGAATAGCTTTTTTTCTATGCTGAGATCACCATTGAGGTATTTGTAAATTGCTATCATGTCCCCTCTCAGGCGTCTCTTCTCCAGGGAGAATAAATCAAGCGATTGTAAACACTCCTCATAATTAAGGTCCTCCAATCCCCTAATCATTTTAGTTGCCCTTCTCTGGACTCTCTCCAACACATCCCTCCTGAGGACTGGCGACCAGAACTGGACAGAATACTCCAGATGTGGTCGGACCAGAGTTTTATAAAGTGGAAGGATTATAGTCTTATCCAGGGGAGGGCTGGGCCAGGGGGCAGGGAGGCAATTGCCCCCTGGGCCACTCTGATGTCCTGTAAAAAGGCTGCACTGCTTCTGTCACAAACATGCCTAAAGGATTCCTGGTGAAGAGAAGTAAAAATTCCCCACCGCTGACCTACTGAGTGCAGGTTGAAGACAAGGACAGAGCGCAGGCCTCCCCCCCAGCATGAATGGTGTAAACTGTGTCTGCGCAGAGGCCGGTTCTATGCCCCACTGGAGACTCTCCTCCCCTGGCCAGCCCCAACCGAGCTGTCCCTGCCCCCCCCCCCCAACTACCCCCTGCTGGCCAGGTTGGGAACTTGAATTCAGCCAGTAAGCAGAGAGTACCTGGAAAGGAGCTTCAGCCTGAAATGGGGGTCAGGAGGAGGACAGGATGAGGGAGAGTGGGAGGGAACCCGAGTTCCTGAGTTGCTGCACCATGGGCCTCTGGTTTGTACTTGCTCCCTGGGCCGAAAGTTGCCAGTCTGCCCCTGGTCTTATCTCGGGAATACATCCCCTTCATAATGCATGCTAATATTCTGCCGGCTTTGGCAGCTGCAGCTTGACATTACATGCTATTGCCAAGTCTATCCTCTACTAAGACTCCCAGATCTTTCTCCATTTTTGATTCCCCCAAAGGTATTTTATACCCTCTGTTACCTTTTATGACATTCAGGTCATGGGGTGAACAGAGAAGCAGGGGGTCCCTATTTGAAGATGGGTCCACTTTAAAGTTGTCTAGAAGTTTGCCAAAATTTGACATCTTTGATAATTCTGCAAAAACCTGTTCTAGTTTGGAAACATGGTCTACAAATGTCAGATTTCTGCAGCACTTAATGGATCATGCAACATATAGGAGATATATAATAGGGTGGAAGACACCCACATGTTCTCAGTTAATGCAGATAAACTATTTTTAGTCAATGGATCATGCAAAACCAAATTTAAAAAAATCAATAAATAAAAAAATCAAATAACCAAACCACATACCACCGGTGCCATTGGTGCTGATAACGTACAATCCACTGTCTCTAATCACGCCTTGCACACCAATCTTCTCAAAAACCTTTCCTTCTCTATTGTACATGACCAGAGTGTAATCCCGGATGCGTCCTCCGGCAGGTCCCTTTAGCTCAATGAAGCTATATGGCTCAGATCCACGCATTACCCCCACTTCACTGATCAGCAGAGTTATAGGAAAGGTAGGGGTGGTAGGTTGAGACGAAGTTCCAGGTCTGGAGGTGCCAAATGGGAAAATATTTGGAGCCTCACAGTCATTCATAGTAAGGGGGGTGGTCTTGGTGACCTGCAAAGAAAATGGTCATGTTATACGCATGTCATAAATGGGGCCTGTACTGAGAAAATGATTGATTTTATGATTGGTGCACACCATCCCCACTGTCAAAAATGGAGGTAGAAACATTATGCTTTGGGGGTGTTTTTCTGTTAAGGGGAGAGGACAACTTCACCGCATTAAAGGAACGATGGATGGGGCCATGTGTCGTCAAATCTTGGGTGAGAACCTCCTTCCCTCCGCCAGGGCATTGAAAAATGGGTCGTGGATGGGTATTCCAGCATGACAACGACCCAAAACACATGGCCAAGACAACAAAGGAGTGGCTCAAGGAGAAGCAGACCTTAAGGTCTCCAGACCTTAATCCCATAGATAATATGTAGAGGGAGCTGAGTTACCAAATGTCAGCTTTGAAACCTTAATGACTTGGAGAGGATCTGCTAAGAGGAGTGGGACAAAATCCCTCCTGAGAAGTGTGCAAACCTGGTGGCCAACTACAAGAAACATCTGACCTCTGGGATTGCCATCAAGGATTTTGCCACCAAGTACTAAGTCATGTTTTGCAAAGGGGTCAAATACTTATTTCACTCATTAAAATGCAAATCAATTTATAATTTTTTTCAAATGCGTTTTTCTGGATAATTTTGTTGTTATTCTGTCTCTCACTGTTAAAATAAACCTACCATTAAAATTATAGACTGATCATTTCTTTGTCAGTGGGCAAACGTACAAAATCAGTAGGGAATCAAATACTCTTTTTCCTCACTGTATACCTACAGGTAAGCCTATATAAGGTAGTTATTGTGAATATCTCCTAAACTAGTACTGTGCTAATATGCAATGCTTTTTTTTTTCACTAATTGCGATTTACTACCGCTTTAGGTGTAAATAAAGATCATACACATCATTAGGTGTGAGTAAAGACCATATACATCATTATACGTGAGTAAAGCCGCCCATGGATGGATCAAAATTCAGTCTCTGCTGAGAATGCCAAATTTAAATCCATTTATGGACAATGTGGTTGGAGTTCTGTAAAACTGCCCTGCTGGAAAATTTCCTCTTGATCAGGACCGCAGGCTATAGTCTGCAGCACTGATCTGTGTATTCTGACAGTGGGGAAGTCTCCCCGCTGTCAGAATACAATGACACAACGGGAGGAATCCCCCATCCATCTGGAATGTATAGATAGTGGAGTCTGGTCATTTTTTTTTTTTCGTTCAACCCCACTGGCTTAATGAAATAACATACCCATCTAATGAATAGAATACATTAAAGCGGAGTTCCAGCTTAACCGCGCACTCACCTGTCCCACGGTCCAGCGATGCGCCGTCTTCTCCCTCTCTGCTCTGCGGTGCACCCAGCTGTGACAGTTTGCGGCTTGACAGTCGGGTACGCACTGCGCATGCGCGAGTTGCGCTATGCGTCGTGATTGCCCGGCAATCTTCTGGGACCTCTGACATGTCCCAGAAGATTGCAGGGAGGGAGGGAGAGAGGAGAACTTCCACTCAGGGTGCCGCGGCGCTCCGAGCGGAAGTGGGAACGGGTACCTGTCAAAACTAGGTACCCGCTCCCCCCAAAAATGACATGCCAAATGTGGCATGTCAGGGGGTTAGGACTATTTAAAGCGGAAGTTCCACTTTTGGGTGGAACTCCGCTTTAAGATAAAAAACCTTCTGACTTTACAACCTCTTTAAAGTCTTAACTAGATGATATCTGGCCCCGGCTAGAATTGCAAAAATGCTTCCCACCTACTCCCCACACTCTTTTAGGCGATGTGCAGAGATGGGCACACATTTTGTAAAATTACAATCTGTTAATTATGGAGTGAATTGCACAATAACTTGATTTGTAAGTGCCTGTACACTAATGTGTTATTTTCAATAAAATCTTTAAACAAGAAAAAAATGAAAAAAAAAGTTTTGCTTTAAGTTCTACTTTAAAGTTTACTGTTAGAGTTGAATTTATTAGACACTAAAATAGGCAAGTAAAATCGAATATTTATATAGGAAAAAAATTTACTTTAAAAAGTCATATAGATGGACTGGGCTGCTCTACACTTTCTTTAATTGCTAATAATAGTATATATATGTATTCTTACATCAATTAAGCCATTTTTGCTTTATTTCATGTATTCCCATGAGAAGTGTTCCCCTCTCCTCTTACTGTACAGATCATTATAAGGTTATATATGACTTACACATTTTGGGTCTTAGGGTTAGGGTTACACCCTAAGGTTAGGGTATGGACATACACCCATACACTGGGCTGAATAAAATACATTTCACAGATTCCTTAATCCCCACTAAAAAAATGCAAATGACTAATGTATTCTGTCCAGTGTTAATTTTGATATTAAATTTAGATTTAGTTTTAGTCACGGCCTTTTGACTAAAATGCCATTTTAGTTTTAGTCTGATTTTAGTCATCTGTATTGTTTTAGTCGTATTTTAGTCGACTAAAATCTCCAGTATGTAATGTGACTAAGTGGATTAGGTTTAATTAAATTGTGATGCATTATTTAAATGAGTTGTAAAGGTTAATTTTTTCAATAAAAACTTACAAACATGCCCATTATTACCTGCTCTGTGCAAGGGTTTTGCATAGAGCAGCCCCGTTTCTCCTCTTCTGAGGTTTCCTGCCAGCGCTCCTGGCTCCTCCCCTTCATCAGGTGCCCCCATAGAAATCTGCTTTCCATGGGGGCACCCGTGCAGGCATGCCCCCAAGTCTTGCTGTTGTTTTCATTGACACAGACAGTGGGACTCAGTCCTGCCCCCTGCTACCGTGTCACTGGATTTGATTGACAGCAGCGGAAGCCAATGGCTATCAATCTGTCCACACATCGCTCGATCGGGCTCAGGTAAGAAAAAGGGGGGGGGTGTCTGGGGGTAGCTGCAGCAAAGAAGGGTTTTCTCCTTAATACATGGAATGTATTGGGGTGAAAAACCTTGAGACTTGATAATCACGTTAGGCATTTCACTAGAGTTTCTAAACTCATTATACTGTATACTCCTGGAGTAAAAATCTAATAACATGGTATTGTTTATGGCATTAAGGTTTGAACATGCACTACAGACACAGGTTTTGCCTTTGAGATATATAACCAGTGTTAATTTTGACATCAAATTTCAATCAAATTTGCCATTTTAGTTTTGGTTGTATTTTAGTCATCTGAATTGTTTTAGTTTTAGTCGTATTTTAGTTGACTAAAATAGTGTTAATTTAGTTGACGAAAATATTTTTTTGATTAAAATAACACTGATTCTGCCAGCTGGCTCTGCCAGCTGTCAGTATACCCAAATATTGCCTGCATCTGATTGGATGCCTGTGCTACTCGGCAGGAAATTTTCTTCCCAGTTTCCTACATTATTTGCTCAGTGTAGGCTTAAGAATAGTCTGTCATTATGTTTTGCTTGTACATCATGGGGGACAGGCAGATTTGGCCATTATATATAAACAAATATACAGTATATATATATATATATATATATATATATATATATATATATATATAGGTGTTTAGTAGTGCTAAACAGTGTAGTGTATTGGTAATATTTTAATCTCATTGTAAGTCTGCTGGCTAGGCCAGCTTGGTGTGTAAATTTTACGGAAGCCCAAATAGAATAGGGTTGAATAGGGTGCAAATGCACAGGGGTGCACAAAAAACCACACCTGACCCTTTTTTGAGAAGTGCTTTATTTATCTATGGATTAAGGTGAGTACTTGGGGAATTAACTGTAGTTTTCTTTTTAATTGCGTGATTAGCTGGAGGAGGAAAAGTAAACTTTGGTTGGGCTGGGTGAACACAAGATTTAAAGGATAATTCCCCCTTTAAGACCATGTTACACCCTATTTAGGGTGTAAAATGTAACATGGTGCCAAACTGGATCCCACACCCCCAAAACGGCCCCCCTCTGAAAGTGTACTGAGATCTGTAAATGAATAAACCACCACGGCAGACAGACTTGAAGTCAATGGAACAGAAGTGCAATGATCACCACACTTGTAGTCCTTTGCCACTTCCTCCAGTTCTCTAACTGAAGTTCTATACTTTGGTACAGGCAGAGAGTTGGAGAAAGAGTCTGCAGGAGCCTGGCATTGCACCCGCAATTTATTGATTGCGGTTGCCGGTTGTAATGTTTTGCAGGCTCTTTTGCAACAAAAATAAAAAATGCTAATTTTTTTTGCAAATACAGGTGCATTTATTATCTTTTTTTTTTTAGGATGGGGGATCTGACAAAACAAAAGAGACCCGACTTCTGACAAAACAAGAGAGGCCCGACTTCTGGCCTCTTTCCCACCTTGCTAGCCTTCCTCTGCCCTTACCTGATAGGCGGAGTGGTCCAGCGGCTTCAGTCCTTGGCATCGGCTCAATGATTCGTCTTCCAGAATAAACCCCTCATCCTCATGTACAGCTTCCTGTCCCGGGGTTAACACCTTCAAGAGGCCAGAGGCATCATCCCTTGCTTGAGATACATATACCATGGCATCTACCAAGCCATCTGCTGTCACAGGCATATTTACAGTGTAGCCAACCTTCCCCAGACGGTAATAGAGCGCAATGGCATCTGCCCCGTTCTGAATGGTGTTGGCACGTAGCGGAATGTGAGGCTTTGGAGTCATCTTGGTGCTGCCAATCAGGAAGAAGCCATTCTTGTCTGTGTTGTAGCCTTTCAGATTAAGGATGGTGTAAGCCAGGTTGTTCTTGCCGTTGTATAAGACCAGCCAGTAGCCAGCCAAGCTAACGGAACTGTTGCTTGTGTGGTAAAGTTCTACATATTCCGTATCCTCAGCTGAGCCTGGAGTATTGGGATTGACTTCATTAATGAGTAGGAGGCCAGGATTAAAAGGTGGAGACGCAGTTGTAGTCATTTCTGCAGGGGGGGATATAAAAGAAGGGACAATATGGGGTTGATTTACTAAAACTGGTGTGTGCAAGTTCTGGTGCAGCTCTGCTAAGAAACCAATCAGCTTCCAGGTTTTATTATCAAAGCCTAATTGAACAAGCTGAAGTTAGAAGCCGATTGGCTACCATGCACAGCTGCTCCAGATTTTACACACTCCAGTTTTAGTAAGTTAACCCCTATGCGACATATGCATACATCTGACATGATTAAGGATTGCTACTACCCTAGGCAATGTATCACAGCATGGGATTTGATCATTGTTATCCACATGTCTCTTTGTATATTTAAGATTCAACATAATGATTTTTCTGTAAAGCTTTATGTGACTTAACCTATATTACCAAAAGTATTGGGACGCCGGCCTTTACATGTACATAAACTTTAGAGGCATCCCAGTCCTAGTCCGTAGGGTTCAATATTGCGTCGGCCCATCCTATGCATCTCTATTAGTGTCGACTCTTCTGGGAAGGCTGTCCACAAGGTTTAGGAGTGTGTCTATGGAAATATTTGAGCATTCTTTCAGAAGCGCAATTGTTAGTTCAGGCACCGATGTTGGACTAGATGGCCTGGCTCGCACTCTGCGCTCTAATTTATCCCAAAGGTGTTCTATCAGGTTGAGGTTAGGACTCTGTGCAGGCCAGTCAAGTTCCTCCACCCCAAACTCGCTCATCTATGTCTTTATGGACCTTGCTTTGTGCACTGGTGTGCAGTCATGTTGGAACAGGTAGGACACATCCCCAAAGTGTTCCCACAAAGTTGGGAGCATGAAATTGTCAAAAACGTCTTGGTATGCTGACGCTTTAAGAGTTCCCATCACTGGAACAAAGGGGCCAAGCCCAACCCCTGAAAGACAATCCCACACCATAATCCCCCCTCCACCAAATGATTTGGACCAGTGCACAAATCAAGGTCCATAAAGAATTTGGGGGTGGAGGAACTTGACTGACCTTCACAGAGTCCTAATCTCAACCCGATAGAACACATTTGGGATGAATTAGAGTGGAGGCTTGTTACATTGGACAAATTTCACTTGAATTGTCATGATTGACTCTTGAAAGCTGTGTACTAATGATCAGATTATTGGATGATCGCTTAGAAAGTGGAATTTTTTGTACAATTTTCTGATCGTTTGTACGTGTGGAACTAGAGAGTGACAAAATTGCATGCACAGCTCAGTTTACATTCCGGCACCATAATCCCCGCTCCACCAAATGATTTGGACCAGTGCAAAAACAAGGTCCATAAAGACATTAATTAGCAAGTATGGGGTGCAGGAACTTGACTGTCCTGACCTCAACCCGATAGAACACCTTTGGGATGAATTAGAGCGGAGACTGCGAACCAGTCCTTCTCCTCCAACATCAGTGCCTGACCTCACAAATGCACTTCTGGAAGAATGGTCAAGCATTCCCATAGACACACTCCTAAACCTTGTGGACAGCCTTCCCAGAAGAGTTGAAGCTGTTATAGCTGCAAAGGGTGGGCCAACTCGATATTGAACCCTACGGATTAAAATTGGGATGCCATTAAAGTTCATGTGCATGTAAGGCAGGTGTCCCAAAACTTTTGACAATATAGTGTATGTGTGAATGAGTCTGTGTGCCTGGCTACAGGGCAAAGCTGGTAGGGAAGACCTGGACAGTAATCCTGCGGCTCCTATGGGAGTAGCATTACATTTGCATTGTGAGAGTTATTGGGAACACGTACTGTACACATACTGTACACCCGGCAAGACAAGAGCTTACAAAACAGAATTGCACAATTTTCTCAACAGACAGCTTCCGGACATTAACTGGCACAGAAGCAATATCTTGCAAAAAGATAAAAAGAGTCATTATAATATAACACCTATAGCTCTTCCTACCACAAAAGAAGTACAGCCGTGCAAAGAGTTCTGCAAAAAAACACAAACGTGTTGTATAAAGCTCTGATTCTTCCTCTTTCGAAATTCTGAACTTAGAATGAATGTCTTTGTTAATTGTGAAAACCAGGAGCGGTTGTTTTCAGCTGTGGAAAGCGCCATTGTTTCCTTTCATCACAGACAGTGTAAAGGTTTGGCGCAGACGTTGTCAACGCCGGAATGAACGAGTATGCAGAGGATGGGGTTATTTAGAGTTGGGGTAAGGCCCTTTGCACAAGGGGCCATCTAGGTGCAGTGCGTCCCTCCCGATGTTTTAGTGCACCCTGGAGGGAGAGGTGCAGCAGAAAGCCTGTTAAAGTCTATAGTTCATAGGGGGGCCCTAAACGTGGGTATCACTCAGTCCAGCATTTATCCACAGCCTGCCATGGACTTTTACTGGCTGCCTGCAGTAAATGTCTTCCTGTGTGTGCAGGGTGCTGTGCTCCCCGGGGGAGGCCATGGTGTCCTGCACAGCACTCACAGTCTTTCCTCAGACTTTCAGGTTGAGGACATGCTGTGATAGGGATAGCTACTTTGGGAGACAGCCCCAGTTTAAAGGTGTCCTCCAAAGTATTGCAAAAGCAATTTATTGCAGCAAAGGACCTTTTAGAAAAATTAGTTCAGTAATGAGCTTTAAAGCAATTGTAAAGGTTATTTTTTTTTTTTCTGAAATAATAAACTGGGTATACTTACATGCTCTGTGCAATGGTATTGCACAGAGTCGCCCTGAACCTCAGTTAGCCCCAAACCTTCTGGGGTCCCCCGACAGTCCTCTCAACTCTTCTGTGTCTGCTGCCATTGGAAGCTGTGTGCTACGGGGGCACATGCACAGGCATGCTCCTAAGCCCTGCACACACAGAGTGGCTTAACCCTGCCCCCACCTACCTCCTCACAGAATTTTATTGACAGCAGCAGGAGCCTCTGCTGCCTCTGTGTCTTGTGATTAGAGGAACAGAGACCAGCGCTGAATCTAGATAGTACTCAGGTAAGTATATAGGAAGGTGTGTGTGTGTGGGGGGGGGGGGGGTGGGGGGGTGCAATACAACTACTGGGACATTTTTACCTTCCCACTTTAGGGTTATGTTTTAGGGTTAACCCTCTTGTACTGAATTGTGGTGTTACTGTATTGTCTCCCTTTATAATGTAAAAGTGCTGCACAAACCGTTGGTGCTAGATAAATCCTGAAGAAGAAGAATAATAATAATACCCACTACTATAATAAAGAAAATTATATAAAATATACATTGTGTTACATATTTACACACAAGCCATTCTGGAATTTCATGGAGTTAGTTATAAGTGATCAGTGAATTTAATTCTAGTCATCTGATTTTCTAAAACTAACCATTTGCTTGTGCAGAATGGGTTGTGGTTTTCTAAAGTTTTTAATAAGGAATTAGACATTGTGCCATTGGTCTTGAAAGTTTCCCTGCTTTGAGGTTACCATGTGTATGGTTATCACCAGATAGCTCCGGTCAACCAATCCAAGGGACTTTTAGATCAATAAAACAAGTATGAATATTTTGTCCAATCTTTTTTCTTAGATAAGTCATAATCAGGAATGGCCAAATGGGCACAAACATGCATGTAGGCAGGTGCAGTCTGCTTTCTCCACTGTAGGTGGCACTCAACTACAGCGGCATTGCAGAGGGAGGGGACTCTGGCAGCCATCTTGTGTCAGGCAGAGTCTATTTAAGGCCCTGGCCCCTAAACTTGGTGCACATTTTGCGTGTGGCTAGAGTAGGGACAAATTACCTATCTGACAAGGAAAGTGCTTAGTGTCAAGGAGAAGTTTCCTGGAGGAATAGGGAAAGTGCAGGGACATGTCATCCTATCTGGAAGCCTCCCCACTTAGGTACAGACCGGCCAGACTGCATTTTGCTCCTCGAGACAGGCACTGTCAGAGCTCCTGGTCGGGTTGCTTTCTCGCTGGGCCTGTTTTGTATTGCTGAACTTCAGTTGCAATATATTTCTGTTTCTCAGCACTGGGACTCTGAGTGTTTTCTGCATCTCCCCACATGTATAGACCACCAATACAAGAATACCTGTTTATATTACAAGCCTTATGACAAGTACATCAAACGGTTTTTCAAAGTGTATGGCCCCCATAAAGATTGGCCATGCTCTGGTACACAGGAAGTCTATAGAAAAAAAAACACTGAGCTACTGCACAGATATATTAAAGGTAGCCAATAGGTCTCCCTAACAAGATATAGGAGGCTACTATAGTAAAGCACCTCTTACCTGTAGGTGTTGTAATTGTCGTGGGTTGGGTGCAGACTGATGTCACCGTGGCACTTTTATTGCGCACATTCAGTTCAATCCCTGTTGTTACAAACAGCTGGATATCTTCCAGGTCAATACTTTGAGGAGTCAATGTTGCGTTTTGCTTGGCATGAAGGGTCAACAAGTTAGGTTGACAGGTAAGACTGGTATCTGCACACAAATACAGTAATGAATCAAGTAAATATATCTGCATAAGGGGAAAATGACATCAGAAATGTTTCCAGTTTTCTGCAAAGACTTCCCAGTCCAAGAGCACAAGCTGTGATATGGCTTAAAGTAGGGTTGCACCGATACTGTTTTGTTTACTGGCTAGTACAGGTACTGATACTTCAGTCATGTACTCACTGACCCTGAGTAGTAGCATCGTCATAACTTCATCAGTAGTTCGACCCCTACTGACGAAGTCAAGTTAATGACGATACGCGTATAGGGGAAGGAGCCTGCTGTCGGATGTCTCCCCGCTGATTATACTGATGAGATATCGGAGTATTCCAATTGAGCTTGTCTGGCTCGCACAGCCTTGATGTGCTTTTTAATGTGAGACTGTTACTTTGTTATTTGTTTTCCAATACATTTTGTTACACGGAGAGTACTAGATCTGTCCAGTTTTTTGTCTTATATTGGAGACACAGCTAAGGGGATACAAGCTTGGAGATTGAAGGATCATCGGCCAGTCATCACCCTTAGGAATATATCCCTCTTTGGGAACAGCTATTTCTGACCCACAGGTAACACAGGGGTCAGAACGGGAAGTGAGGAGCCACTTTATTGGTGAAGGATTGCACCTCAGATGATTCACTTTCAAGCACTGGCACTTTTCTATTTTGTGATATTTTTGGTCATTTTGCACCACTTTTGCACACTTTTATATCACAGGACTTTTATATTTATATATTTGCTCTTTTTGAAAGATTTTTTCAATATTTATTCACTTTAAAATACTTTTTTGCACTATTTGTATTTATTCAATATGAATGAAAAATTATTTATTTATTTCACTTAGATTTACTTATATTTATGAAATGTATTTATAACATATATATATTCAATCAAGTGGTGCTGCACTCTTTTGGATCCGTTTTTTTATATTTGGTATGCAGTGAAACATACTTAGTAATAGCAGCCGCTCTGCTGATTGTACCTTATCTTTAACACTAGAGACAGAAAGTATTCTCATACTCGGTGCCCAGTGTCAGCGGCCATCATCCCTAGTCAAAGTGTATACAAAAAGAGTTCCCCTTGTGGTATGGGACTATAAATGCCGCTGAACACTGTATACTGCATAAAATAATCTTTATTGATACAAAATAGGACAAATCATAAAAAACACAATATATAGAAAAAGACACAATTGCACATACAGGGCATTAAAAATGCATGCATTTGACAGACCGAATACCGAACCAGGATGGGGACGCTAGGTACATAGGGCAATCATGGAACCGGAACCGACCCTACGCGTTTCGGGCATGGAATCAGCCCTTCCTCAGGGGTCACCCAGAGTTCCAGGTAGAGCGCCTAGTGTATCCTTTGTGTCCAACCAGTGGATTGTATCGGTCTGTCGAATAAAAACGGTATTGCTACCGTGTGGAGGGATGCCCAAGTTTCCCAGAGCCCATTCAGGGCAAGAGAACTCCGTGAGAGTATGGAAAGTATAGTAGCAGTAGCTGCCCGGAGGGACCAGCAGGGCACCACGATGACCAGTCAGTAATGGCTCAGCATGGACCGCTCACATATAAGAGAGTATAATCATTTGTGATACCTTTAGTATGTGAAGTAAGTGCGACCGCAGAGGGTCAAATGAAGTGGCTATGGTACAGGTCTTATATTGGCGTAGACATAATTGTGATAGTTGTTGTCCCTGAGTGTTCGTGGGCTTGGCATCCTCTCCTTTGGCAGAGGATGCCAAGCCCACGAACACTCAGGGACAACAACTATCACAATTATGTCTACGCCAATATAAGACCTGTACCATAGCCACTTCATTTGACCCTCTGCGGTCGCACTTACTTCACATACTAAAGGTATCACAAATGATTATACTCTCTTATATGTGAGCGGTCCATGCTGAGCCATTACTGACTGGTCATCGTGGTGCCCTGCTGGTCCCTCCGGGCAGCTACGGCTACTATACTTTCCATACTCTCACGGAGTTCTCTTGCCCTGAATGGGCTCTGGGAAACTTGGGCATCCCTCCACACGGTAGCAATACCGTTTTTATTCGACAGACCGATACAATCCACTGGTTGGACACAAAGGATACACTAGGCGCTCTACCTGGAACTCTGGGTGACCCCTGAGGAAGGGCTGATTCCATGCCCGAAACGCGTAGGGTCGGTTCCGGTTCCATGATTGCCCTATGTACCTAGCGTCCCCATCCTGGTTCGGTATTCGGTCTGTCAAATGCATGCATTTTTAATGCCCTGTATGTGCAATTGTGTCTTTTTCTATATATTGTGTTTTTTATGATTTGTCCTATTTTGTATCAATAAAGATTATTTTATGCAGTATACAGTGTTCAGCGGCATTTATAGTCCCATACCACAAGGGGAACTCTTTTTGTATACACTTATCTTTAACACTATATTTAATATCACGTTTTTATTGTGTAGAGTATTTATTTATTTTGAGGTCAATTATTCCCAGTTTGCGCTGATTTTTACTATTTCTATTAAGTACTGATACCTTTGCAGTGCGATTTGAGCGTCTACAAAATGAAGTCAGTTTGACAAGCCTGGGTTCTCACAGGAGAGGTGCAGGAAACCGCATGTGACTCAGACAGGAATCGCACTGCATTCCTGTTAAAGATCACATGTGATTCTTTGCAGTGCGATTTGAGCCCATTCATTTTGTATGGGCTGAAATCTCACCGCAAAGGTATCAGTTTCGGGTATCGGAGCTTTGGCATCGTTACTGATACTGCTGTTGGTATCAGTGCAACCCTAGCTTAAAGCTGAAGTTTAAGCATGGCAATTTTTACATTAGCTTGAACCAATGTAAGTATTTATGTGCCATACCTGTGGATCCTTGCAGTAGCGGGAAACCAATGTAGTAGGCACTGCTAGTACAGTGGTCCCCACTAGCTTCCGGATCCTGTGCCGAGAGGCTGCACTGTTGCTTATGAAGCACAGAAAGTAGCCCACTTGGCACGGGCACTATTCAGAAAAACACTCTGCATTTTCTCAATAAATGTAAATAAATCTCTGATTGGATGAGGTGGAGATTGTGACATCTTCCCTTCATCCGATCAGAGCATGCTTTGCATTGATTGAGCAAACGCAAAATGTTCCCTGAATGGCACCAGTGCTGAGCAAGCGACCTCCTGTGTTCACAATGAAGCAGAGCAGCTGCTTGGCATAGGACCGTAAAGCTAGTGGCTATCATGATATTAGTAGTGGCCACTACAGTGATTTCCAGCTTCTAACAGGATCCCCCAGGTACAACACATACACATTTACACTGATCCAGGCTGGACCAATGTACTGTAACTATGTAAAAATTGCCATACCTAAACTTTAGCTTTAAAAAAGTCTTCATTGTCCTGTTTTGCAAAAATCAGGTCACAAATAATCACAGTACCATGAACATAGTATGAGAATTTATAAGGTCTCCTCTACATGAAACTCAATTGGAAATTTTCAGTGGATCCTCACTGTTCTAGTATGCACTGTAGTGATAAGAACCAATGCCAACACTTATGGGACACACACTCGTAAGAGAGATTATGGGTTTTTGTATTTAAATCTATAAATGTTTATGTGTTTGCCACAAGGATTTATTTGGTTTTCTTACTATGACACCATGCTTATTTTGGGACAGCAGCAAATAAAAAAAAACAGTCATGGTATCTTTCCTTTGTGAATAGGATGGTTCTTCAAAAACCCCAACACAGTGGGGTTGATTTACTAAAGGCAAATAGACTGTGCACTTTACAAATTGCAATTGCCCTTTGCAAGTGCAGTTCCTCCAGACCTTAGTAAATGAGGTAAAGCTTTACTTTGCAAAGAGTACCCAATCATGTGAAAGGAAGATAAAATATACTGCATATTTGCTTGCACGCGATTGGATGATGGAAGTCAGCAGAGCTTCTGCTCATTTAGTATGCTCTGAAGCAACTGCAAAGTGCAAAGTCTATTTGCCTTTAGTAAATCAACCCCAGTATGTTTCTGGATGTATGCCCCTATTTAAGAAGGACAGATAGATTTCTACATGCATTGTTTCTCAATTCTAGCCCTACAGCACTCTATACAGGTCATGTTTTTGGGATTTTCTTATTTTTGTGTCATTGTATTGGTAATAACCACAGCTTTCCCTCGGCAGAAGTCTCCAAAACATGACTTGTTGGTTGGATACCTCAGGTCTGGGTATGTTTCATAACATAGTAAACGAATAAACTGGTTAATTTCCCTATCTATCTTATTTAAAATATTGCCGCTTGAACCATCTGAACATTTTTCAGTCGATATTTTACCTGTAAACATGCTGACTGATACATGACATCTGCAGTGAGTCTGTAATGATTGAACCACAGCAGTCAGAAGGTCGGAGAGGTCCTCACCACCCTTCCAGAGGGAGCAGTCTGCAATGACAAATGTGAAAGTGCTTACAGATGAAACGCCTATGCAAGCGACTGCACCGGTAACAGACGCTAAACTGGATAGGTTTGCATTATTGTAAATATATCAGTACATATTTTAGTAGATGATGCATCTTCATAGTGTAAATTAAAAGCATAAAAAATCCATCAGTGTAAGTGGGGGCTATGGCAGGCGTACAGAGCCCCCCAAAAAATAAGTACAAAGATTCTAACCCAAAGATCCAGGAAGAATAAATTGTATGCATAGCCAAAACTCTTTTTTTTAGTCTCCGATAGAGAAGGGAAGGGCTAAAATCCTTGTCAGTTTATTTTTTGCAGTCTATGTTTTGATATTTAGGGGTTGATTTACTAAAGGCAAATAGACTGTGCACTCTGCAAGTGCAGTTGCTCCAGAGCTTAGTAAATGAGGTAAAGCGTCCCTTCACAAATAATACCCAATCACATGCAAGGAAAAAAAAACAGCATTTTTGCTTGCACATGATTGGATGATGGAAGTCAGCAGAGCTTCCCCTCAATTATTAAGCTCTGGAGCAACTGCACTTGCAGAGTGCAACAGCACTTTGTAAAGCGCACAGTCTATTTGCCTTTAGTAAATCACCACCTTACCTTTATTTGCCTTCCCGGAAAAGCAACAAAAAGAGAGAGCATGTCCCTACTTAAGCTGCCCATACACTGATTAAATTCAGCCGGTTAAATTTTCGATCTTAGTGTTAGCTTTCCCCCTTGACTCTGTTTTTTTTATTTCAGGCACTTATATAGTGGCAACAATTTACGCAGCGTTTTACATATAGATTGTACATTCACATCAGTCTTCAGAGCCCTGTGCCGTCACTCCCTAAAAAAACTCCCTAAAAACTATTTAAAAGTGAAATATCAGTTTTGGGTGGATTGACCCCTTAAAACCAAGTTACAAACAATTTAGCTTCATAAAAAAACATTTGCTAAAACACACACCTGTGACAATAATACAGTGATCATAAAAAAAGATCTGTACACTATAATAATGACACTGTGACAGGGCAGTGAAGGGGTTAACTGGGGGTGATCAGGGGGGTTAAACCTTTATTAGGGGATATATGGCGGATACCCTAAACCTATCTGGGACTGCCACTAATTAGCACTAGCTGCTGCTGACACTAACGTCACAAAAGACACTAATACAGTGATCAGTAAATTATCTGTATACTGTATATAGTGACACTGTGACAACAGGGAGTGAAGGGGTTAACTGGGGTGTGATCAAGGGGTTAATTATGTGCCTATGTGTACTGGTGTCAGTGTAGTGCTTGTGTTCTCACGGTAGATGCTCTCTCCTCTCACGCTGGAGACTGAAAAGGCCTCCAGGAAAGGAGATTGCATCATTGGTCAGAACTGATCACCTGATGACTGATCGGTTATGAACCGAATCAGCACATCGTGGGGACGTCAGGCAAGTGCCTTCTACCCCCCTGCTCGACCGATGTACAGGTACGCCGGTTTGCGCAGCCTAGCCACTTTGCCGCAGTAAAACTGCGGCGGGTGGTCGGCAACTGGTTAAACTGAAGTTTCGGTTGGGTTTTGATCCTAAATTTAGTCATGTGTTACTGCAGCATTTCATTATTGTAATAAACATTTTCTAATAGCTAACTTTATATGTCATTGTAGCATACATTACTGACGGCAAAGTTTGTTTCCTGTTTGCTAAAGATGTATTATTGCTTTTTTTATCCTTATTATACATGGAAAATGCTGTATATCATATTAAAAAGAACATGAGTCTGTTAACCTGAATAATGTCTACTAAACATCATATTTTTGCCTGTATGATACCAAATAAATCTTTTGGGACATAAAATAAGGGAATGCATGCTAAATGCCAACCACTTTCAAAACAATGTGCCAGTATACTGCATGTACTGTATTTAGTGTGGGTGAGTGACTGAGCAGATCAGGCATTTTGGGGTGTACTGCACAGACTAATCCAGGGACACTTACCAGTATTTATCTTGAAACATAGTGTTACATTCTGGTGGGCAGCCACTGGGGGGCAGTCATTAACTTGCCCAGGAGTGCTGCCTCCGAGCATGAACAGTGCAGGCATGCCCTCTCCTTGGCTACAAAGGCTGGCAGATATATTTACGTCCCTATGGAAAAAAAGAAACAATTGAATGACAGACTGGATCGGGTGATGTTTGGCACATGAGTTGGTCATGTTCATTAATTGGTCAAATCTTATGGAACCAAGCTTGATTCTGATTCTGATTTAGTTACTCAACCCATCCCATCAGAAGCTTGATGTGACATTAATGCCCCATACACACGTGCAGATTATCTGCAGACTTTTGTCTGCAGACTTACCAAAACCATATAATATGAGGTCAAATCTAAACACTTTCAATTTGTATGCAATCCGGCAGGCCCTTGCACTACATAGAAAAGGTAAGTCTGCAGACAAAAGTCTGCAGATAATCTGCACGTGTGTATGGGGCATAACAATAGTTTCCTGGTTGATATCCCTCAAAAGCACATGGTCAGTACACTCCAGAGTGAAGAAACAGCACATGGCAATCACGGCAATATGCTGGGTGTCTTTTTTTAAGTAATTGAAGTAAGAACTTAATCTGACCCTTCCACACTCTGTTCTAAACCAGCAGTCCCCAAAATTTCCAAGCAAAGGGCCAGTTTACTATCTATCAAACATTAGGGTGGTCCCCAGGGAGTAGAAAATGCCCCAGCATCAGGAGAAATAAACAAGGTCTCTGGCTAGGTTGTCAGTGGGAGTAAAAAAAAAAAAAAGACACAGCACCTTTGCTCAGTAGGAGCAAGAATAGTGCCCCATCATTGGTATTGGAGGAATAGTATTCCATCGTTGACGTCATTGAGGGGAAAAGTGCCCCATCGCTGGTATCATTGGAAGGAATAGTGCCCCATTGTTGGTGTCATTGGAAGGAATAGTGCCCCATTGTTGGTGTCATTGGAAGGAATAGTGCCCCATCGTTGGTATCATTGGAAGGAATAGTGCCCCATTGTTGGTGTCATTGGGAGGAATTGTGCCCCATCATTGGAGTCATTGGGAGGAATAGAACCCCATCGTTGGTGTCATTGGGGGGAATAGTGCCCGATCATTGGTGTCTTTTGGAGGAATAGTGCCCCATTGCTGTTGTAAGAAGGAGGAATAGTGCCCCATAGTTGGTGTCATTGGGAGGATTAGTGCCCTATCATTATTGTCATTGGGAGGAATAGTGCACTATCATTGGTTTCAGCAGGAGGAGTAGTGCCCTATTGCTGGTGTCAGTGGGAGAAATGGTGCCCCAAGAGCAGTATAAAGGCAAGTAAAAGGCTGCATTCGGCCTAAGGGCCACAGTTTGGAGTCCACTGGTCCAAAGCAATAATCAAGCTGCAATTCCAATTCCATTTTAGTCCAAGATTTAGAGGCAACCACCTATGCTTTACCATTCTGAGAGGCCTTCTGGCCAGGGTTGCAGCATCAATGAGAAAGCATCTCTTAACCTTCTTATTGACTGCAGTGAGGAACAAGTTTCAGTATGAACCCCACAGCAGTGAGGTTCCAGATTTCAGCCAGGAGCATTAATACATTATCATAGGCTGGTAAGGGTGTTGCAGGTGTCAAGGGTGAACAGGGGCTGGGCAAACAGCAGGAGGAAAATAGGGTGTAAGGCAGAGGGGGCTGGAGTGGGGCAACAGCAGTGCAGACATCTACTGGAATGCAGAGGGGAACTTGGTAGACGAGGGTTACCATTGTACGACATCACAGAAAGAACTGAAGGTAATGCAAGAAAGAAGAAAGGGTGGAAGATGGGGATGGAAAGAAAGGGAGAGAAAGAAAACAAAGAATACATGGAAAGAACAAAAAGAAGAGCTGAGGGGAGGAGATGCACAATATATTTGAGCTAAATAAACCCAAGAACAAAAATTTAATATATTGCAGCTTACCTTAGATTTGGTGGCTGCATTCGTTTTCTTTATTTAGGTTAAGAACATTTTCAGCAAATACAGAAAATACCTGCTGATAGTGGCAGAAATGAAGTGTTCCTGTCACTTTCTGTGAGCATAACTTAAAGCAAAACGCATTATCTTTCTTGTATAAACTATTTATACCATCACCTCCCATGTAACGGAGAAGGGCAAAGGCAGACATGTTTGAAGTCCAATCTGTATGACAATCTTGGTCCCCTCCACAGATAAAGTGTAGAAATGAGCATAGATACAAAGGGACAGAAAGTGTTATTTGCAGGATAACCTGGAGGAAATAGAGGGAAAAAAGCCTGGAAAAAAAAAACAACAAATGCATCCACCACATGGAGTGTAAATCTAGTCAAATACTAACTAAGCCTAAACCTGCTCCCACCCCCATTCTAAGCCTATTCTAACTACCCTGCAAGGAAAACCAGTTAAAATTGTAAGTGGGTTGGAAATAGATTTTGGTGGGTTTTTCTCTGGGTCCAACCCACTGTTTCCTTGTTATTAAAGAGGGACAGTGGTCTGGAGCGGAGAGAGGTCCAGGGCCTGTAAAAGGCCTGAGAGATTAGGAACAGGGTTCATACACATTTTCACCAATAAAATTCCACGACTTTTCCATGACTTTTCCATGACTTCACGTAAATATTCATGACCTAATGTTTCATGAAATGTCTACGTATACATGTTAAATAAGAAGAAAATCCATGTCACACCCAGCATATTTTTACTAAAATAAATGACAATCTTTGTAGTGTACAGTACCTCTGCAGTTAGGGTTTTGTTTCTGGATACAGCGTGACTCAAAATGGTCCCCTGTTTTACAGTGGATGAAAAACGGTTACCGCCCCCTTCCGTGTCATCATGGCGTTCATGCGGCCGGCCCGCCCTCCAGTGACGCTTCCGCTGCCTCATTGGTTGATAATCTCCCGGCTGTTACTGCTGCTGCTAGCCAGTCACAGTGTCTCCAGGCAAACCGCGGCCGGCCCTCCCCGCTGCCTGATTGGGTCATCTCTTCGGCTGCTGCTGGTCAATGACAGCACGCGCATACCGCAGACCCGGAAGGATGCTAATACAGCGAAATGTAAATACAATATGTGGCAATATAATTATCATAAAATAATTAAAATAATTAAGCATCTGCTCCCAGCCGCTCCCCGCTCCTCAAAAGTAATTTAATTCCATGACTTTTCCAAAACCTAGTGTGTTTCCTAATTTTCCATGACCTTTCCAGGCCTGGAAAGTGTCATCTAAAAATTCCAAAACTTTTTCAGGATTTCCAGGACCGTATGAACCCTGTAGGAAGGAGGACTGCATGGGTAGATCTGAGAGTTTCCCCAGAGAAGCCCAGTGCCGTAAGGGAAAGAGGCAGAGAACAGAACCTGTGAGGGAGAAGAATGTCGCTTGCTACTACCGGGATGTAAAGGTCATCAAATCATGAGTTCTCCCCAAAGACACAAGCTGCTGGAGAATGCCACTGATGGGCTCTGTACTTTACATTTACTCTACCTTTGCAGGTATGCCGGGGCAGCATATAGCCTGAGTAAGGGTTAGGGATGTAGGAGAGAATAATGTCTTTGCATGTTGGACTTTGTATGTAATGCCTTTCGCCCTTTTCTAACTGAAGTTTTGAAATCGTATTCCCACCTGGTCTGAAGTTACTAAAGGGGTGTAATGCAAGTAACCAGCACCATCCCATGATACAGGTTGCTAAGGTACTTTGGGGTACGAAGACATCTTTAAGAGAGTAGTACAGTGTGAAGACACAAGGGTTACCTAGGGTAACCGAAGTTATAACCAGCCTGTTGTTAAGCGTGTACCTGTGATAGGTGGGATAGCCTCTTGCCGGAAGGAGTTGTTGTCGGCACTCTCTCCATTAGTGGCCTGTCTCCCATAGCAACAGCAGCAGACTCACACTGCAGAGGTCCCCAGCCTGTGCCCAAGTACGGAAGAGTCAAGTGAAATTTAATGCATGCATGGAGTCCTTGCTATGTGCATGGTGGGACCCCTTACAGTTACTGGGAAAGAGGTAGTGGTAATATACTGGACAGGTGGATTTAGACAAGGCTCAACGTGTCCCTCCTAAATGCAAGTTACAGAGAAGGTGTACATTGTCATGGGGATCCAAGAGTTCCCTGGAGAACAGTTACAGTGCAAGAGTACATGGCGTACATTCATCTCTAAAAGAAGAGGTCTGCCTTAAGGTCAAGTATTCCCCACGGCAGCTTCAGTCTTGTCCCAAGGCATTGATGAAATGGCACAAGAGCAAAGGTAGCTAATGTGTAGCAAAGTGATCCTGTGACAGGTGTCTTGGATATTCCAGAAGAACCCAGCCCAACTAGGAGGGAAGCATGGAGGATGGGACGACTACCACACCCCACCTACCCCACATACTTACCTATTCTGAGAGCGATCTGGTCTGGTCACATGATCTCTCCAGTTGGCGGTTTCAGTGAAGAGGATGGATCGCTGACAACGGCTGCAGAGCCTGAGTGATGAGGTCAGCTATAGGCTTACTATGGGACATCCCTTGTCAGCTGTCCCTCCTGAACTATGAAGCCAGTGCTGGGACCCTATCCTGTGGCTAGACCATAGCCGCCTCATAATTAAGTATAGACTTATTTTCTTTACAGGGTAGTTATAATAGGTTTAAAATGGGGTAGTAGTAGGTTTAGGCTTAGTTAGCATTTGACTAAAATTACACATAAAGTGCTAGTCAGCTGCAATATATTAGATTTACGTTTTTTTTTTTTTAGAAAAGCATTAACTTTAAGAAGACAACGGTTTGTTTGTTTTTTTTTCTCACCATGTATGCCAGTAAATTATATTATTGCCTGTGGTCAGGTCCTGAAGGGAATGTGGTCCCATATCTTCATAATCACCGTATACCAAAGCATTCATTAAACCACTGGTGGTATACCGATTCTTCAGCAAAACTTCACTATTCTTCCCCAGGTACAGTGCTACGGCACCACCTCCCTTTTTTAACAGGTGGGCATTGTTGGGAAGAGTCTGCTGAGCTTTGGGAAAAAGACCAAACACAGATGACAATGGGTGAAAATGAATACCAGAGCAACTCTGTACAATACTGAACCTGTGACCAGGCAATGGCCGATAAAATATTTACATATTCTTAATTTGCATCATACAAACTTTAAATCAAGTCCTCATTAACCTCTGTAGCTGCAGGCACTGTTGAGAAAATAATCTTTAAAATTCACAGCAGACACACTAAAGTTACAACTTATCTCTCCCTGATCCCCTTCTCAGCTACTTGACAGTCTTCTAATGTAAACACTAAGCAGGTGCTTTCAAATCTATAAGGAAACCAACTACAACCCAATATTGGTGCCTCTGCCATGAGCTTTGGGAGTAAATTGCTCCCCTGTGCTTGTAGCTACAGAGCAAGGCCTCAGGTATATTTTAAAAAAATGAAACAAAACAGCATTTCTAAATTGCCAACAGCAATTGATATGATCCCATGTCCAAGCCCTGGTTACAAAATGGTAGAATCTGTTTGAATGTTATGTACACTGTTCTTTTCATTAGTCTAGTAGTTACCTCGATTGTCGTGCCTCTCATTCACAAGCAAAAACAACCCACTGGGATCAGTTTGGCCCCTGATATCCGTAGAAAAATAGACTTGCTGGTCCATACCACTAATAAATCCTATAGTTAATCCAGAGAGTGAAGTGGATGGTGGGCCATAGATCTCCACATATAGATCTTCAGCATAAGGCGAGGACACCTCATTGATCATAAATGGAATGCCCTTACAGTGATTCTCACTGCCTGGGGAGAGATGTGTCAAGTAAAAAGTCCATTGACCTCCTATGTCCAGGCACCTCCCAATCGATTCATCAGCTGAGTGAAAATTGGCATCTTCCAGGAAAGCCTCCTTCCCTGGTGTGAGGATGCTAAGAAGACCTTCGGCTTGGTCAGAGCTCTTAGACTTATGCACAAGTACGTCAATTAACCCATCACTAGTAACTTGCATTGACTCTTTGTAAGGACCCTTTTCAAAATAAAGAGCTATGGCATCAGGTCCATTTTGGATGGTGTTGGGTGGTAGAACAATGTTAGGTTTGACTGCCAATGATCCAATTAAGAAGAAACCTTTTCTATCTGTGGAATATCCCATTAAGTTGAACACTTTGTAGGCCGTGTTTGTTTTTCCATTGTACAAAACCAGTGTGTAGCCATCGAGTGATACATTCTGACCACTAGTGTGACGAAGTTCAATAAATTCAGCTGTGTCATGACCCGGGTTATCAGGATTCACTTCGCTAATTAGGAGTTGATGTTCCAAGCTTACTTCCTTGAAGTTCTTAATAAGGTTTTGGGAATTCACTATTAACAATGTCCATAATAACCAAATTACTGAAGACTTTGAGGCTACCATATTGAAATCTCTTTTTAAAAAGTTTTTTACTTGTTCTGATTAATGGTGTTGAACAGTTCAAAACAGGTTGGAGTCAATGGAATATGTAAATAGAGCAGCGTGAACAAATGTCCGGAGAAAGTGTTCTAAGACATGTGCTTCGACATTTCGGGAATCTAAAAAAAACATAATTTTATTCTAGAAGATAATATACAGAATATTATTAATGCAAACAATAAATGCACACGCAAAATACATACAGGGCTGTTTTACCTGACAAAGGAATTTTATTTCTGTCCCTTCCTTTCTGCCAAACAGTAGGACTCAGTCTGAAGATCTGATTGTTTTTTCTGGTGCAGTTAAGTAGCATAGGTCTTGATCCACCCCCAACCCATGACTAGGTAGTTAAAGGATAAACAGCATGCTGATAGGCTCATCTCTTTGTCATGCTCTTTGTCACTGTTATTTACCTGATCCTCCACTCCCTTTCAGATGGTGTTCCCCCATGCTGTGGCGGAAGATTGTCCCTCGGTGTCCTCACATCCAATGTAGGGCTATGGAGTTGACAGTGGTCTTCATGATGCCAGAGGACCTTTGACCACAGGGGCATGGAGGAGAAGAGGAAGTTGGCACCAGTCTAGTTGCACAGGGATGATGTGCAAGCGCCTGATGATGTCAATGGTTTTTAGGATGCTGGCAGGTAGAAAGTTGTAATGGTGCATAATGATAACCTCTGGCTTTGTGTAACTAAAAGGCAGGCTTCATCCAGTCACTGGCTTACATTTTTGAGCAATTTTTCTTCATTTGCCAAGGCACCCCTGAAGAAACCTGAAGGCACCTCAGGGTGCCTGGGCACCCTGATTGAAAAAAGGTGGGTCTAGGGGATTTAAAAGCACTTTTACTTACGCAATCCTCCATTCCTTCAGGCTCCCCTGTGCACCCCCACAGACGACGTCGGCTGTGACATAAGGGGGTGGGGCCTCCCGGTGACGTCATCGAGATGCCACGCCCCTAATGGCTATATAATAAGCTGCAGAGACTGGAGAACGGCATAATCACCGGAGACATCGTCTGAGGAGGACCGGAGAAAGAAGAAGAGCCAAGGGCAAAAGAGCAGAAGAGCGGACAGCAAAAGAGCAGAAGAGCGGAGGGGGAGAAGAGCAGAGTGGAGAAGACCGGAGTGGAGAAGACCGGATGAAGATTTTTAATAAACTTTCCAAAACGTCTCCTGTCATTATTCAAATACACTGCCTTTTATGGGGTGAATGGGTAGGGGTACAATGTACCCCATACCCATTCACATAGGGAGGGGGTCCGGGATCTGGGGGGCCCCCTTGTTCAAGGGGGCTTCCAGATTCTGATGAGCCCCCTGCCCGCAAACCCCCACAACCACTGGCCAGTGGCTGTAAAAACGTCCCGTGTGCATGGGGCCTATAAGTAAAAATGGGGCTGTGCTAGTCTTAGGTCTAGATTTTAAAAAGCACTAACAATCCTCTCCATCAGACTGACAATGCTGCTGTCCGAAGGTATGCCCTGTGCTCCTTCATTCAGAGTGGAGACACTCGAATACAGGTGGTGTGTTACTGGCCTAAGCCTAAAAAAAGAAAACTAATGCAACCACCACGTCAAACAGTTGGTAAGCTGAAATTTATTACATTTTTGGTTTTGGGTTAAATACCACTTTAATAAAAAAACTCCTCTTTAATTTATTTGATGACGTAAGGTCTGATGAGCAAGGCTCTCTGATTTCTACTGTATTAAAATGTATTGTAATTGTACTGTCTGCCCTTATGTTGTAAAGCGCTGCGTAAAATGTCAGCGCTATATAAATCCTGCATGATAAAAATAATGACGATGAAGTTCTGCATGCCAAAAGAGCTCTTCTCTTTGTGACATACTCTATTTAACCACTTCCGGACTGCACGCCGCAGTCTTACTGCGGCAGACAGCCCCTCCTGCGAGAACCGACGTAGGTATACGTCGGTCGCGCGCCTGCAGCTAGGGGCAAGCACGCGCCGCCCCCACTTGTCAGCAGGGACTCCGATGCACGGGGCAGGTGGCTTCCGATTGCCGCCTGCCACCCGCGATCACTCCCTGCTGAGAGAGAAGAACGGTCAGCTGTTGTAAACACAGCTGACCGTTCTCTCTGGAATGATCACAGAGCTCCTGTGATCCTTCTATGTAGGATCACAGGTCTCTGTGATCATTTCACAAGCCCTGCCCCCATACAGTTATAAACACGCCCCTAGGTACACGTTTAACCCCTTGATCACTTACTGTGTTATGCCAATGTCATTATTACAGTAACAGTGCATATTTTTAGCACTGATTATTGTAGCAATGTCACTGGTCCCCCCAAAAGTGTCAAAAATGTCAGTTAGGGGTCCGATTTGTCCGCCCCAATGTCGCAGTCCCACAAAAAATCGCAGATCACCACCATTACTAGTAAAAAAAAAACAATAAAAATGACATAAATCTTTCCTGTAGTTAGTAGACGCAATAACTTTTGTGCAAACCAATCAAAACAGGCTTATTGCGATTTTTTTTTACCAAAAATATGTAGCAGAATACAAATTTGCCTACAATGTTAAAACATTTTGATTTGTAAATATTTTATTTGGGAATGTTATATAGCAATGTTATATAGCAGAAAGTGAAAATTATTGTTTTTTTTTTTTTTCAGAATTGTCGCTCTTTTTTTGTTTATAGCGCAAAAAATAAAAATCGCAGAGGTGATCAAATACCACCAAAAGAAAGCTCTATTTATGGGAAAAAAGGACATCAATTTTATTTGGGTACAGCGTCGCACGACCGCGCAATTGTCCGTTAAATTCACGCAGTGCCGAATCGCGAAATAGTGCCTGGTCTTTGAGCAGCCAAATCCTCCGGGGCTTAAGTGGTTTAGGGGGCAAATCCTTCCGGTCCAGAAGTGGTTAAGAATGTAGAGACAGATGCAAGTATCAATAGACACCAAGGTAAAGACATACACACATACAGCCATCTGCGCTCAGCTCCTGCGAATCCTGGCTTCGAAACTGGAAGAAGTCACAAACTACAGACAGAAGGAAAGAAAAACGATGAGATGATGGAAAGAGGAATTTTCTAACTAACCGTAAACAGATCCTCAGGGATGGAGAGGAGAGGACTGGAGAGGAGTGCATGGGCGAGGAAGAAGAGGTCATAGACGTCTTTCTCTTTCTGAGTCAATTAAACACAAGATACAAGTAGTGCTATTCTGATGACTCAATGGCAGAGATGATTCACAGAATCTGTACCAATCGGGGCTGTGTTTGTAAAAAGAAATCACTTTCTATAATTACACAAATTTGCCACAATAATGGAAGAACAATTATGAAATATTGTGAAATCCACAGTTGGCTCTTTTCCGTTTGGCCGAAGAGAAACGAAATTAAAGCAGAAGCAGATATCCATAGATTAGGGCCTCATTGGGAAGTGTAAATGAGGCCAATGCACTCCGACATTATGAGTGCTTTTCTAGGTTTTATTTCCTTGGACAATACTTACAACCTCCAGTCAGTAGGCGTTGCTCTTGTTAATCACTTGTGGACCTTAATGACCAGGCCATTTTTTGCGATTTGGCACTGCGTTACATTAACGGACAATTGTGCCGTCGTGCGACGCTGTACCCAAATAAAATTGATGTCTTTTTTTTTCCCACAAATAGAGCTTTCTTTTAGTGGTATTTGGTCAACTGTGCGATTTTTATTTTTTGCGCTATAAATAAAAATAAAGCGACAATTCTAAAAAAAACAAAAAAATATATATATATATTTTTCACATTCTGCTATATAACATTTCCAAAAAACTATTTAAAAATCTAGATTTTTCATCCTTTTAGGCCAATTTGTATTCTGCTACATATTTTTTGGTAAAAAAAACAATCCCAATAAGCGTATTTTGATTGGTTTGCGCAAAAGTTATCGTGCCTACAAACTAGGGGAAAGATTTATGTCATATTTATTTATTTATTTTTTTACTAGTAATGGCAGCAATCTTCGATTTTTAGCAGACAGGGGGCGGACAAATCTAACTGACATTTTTGACACTTTTGGGGGGTCCAGTGACATTACTGCAGTAATTAGTGCTAAAAATATGCACTGTAAGGGCCCTTTCACACGGGCGCTCTGTATGTCCGCAAATCATCCTATTTTTTTGATTTACGGACATAATGTATGTCAATGGCATTGCGGATGTCAGCGGAATACCATCCGCTGACCATCCGCTGACATCTGATTTTCTTCCTTTCAGTTTTGTTCCGTTTTTTTGGAACGGAACAGAACCCTATTTTTCCTCCGTTCAAAAAACGGAAAGGAAGGAAAATCGGATGTCAGCTGTGTCATCCGCTGACATCTGCAATGCCCATAGACTTACATTATGTCCGTATATCATCCGCAAACGGATGGGATCATATGCGGACATACGGAGCGCATGACACAAGTGTCATCCGCTCCGTGAAAAAAAAAAAGTGCCGGAGCGGATCGCAATGCGCTCCGCTCCGTGTGAAAGAGCCCTTACTGTAATAATGACGCTGACAGGGAAGGGGTTAACCTAGGGGTGATCAAAGGGTTAAATGTGAGCCTAGGGGAGTGTTATCTACCTGTGGGGGGGGGGTTGGGCTTGTGAAATGACCATAGAGACCTGTGAACCTATATAGAAGGATCACAGGTGCTCTGTGATCAGTTCAGAGAGAACAGCGGTCGGCTGTGTTTACAACAGCTGACCGTCCTCTCTCAGCGGGGGAGCGATGGCGGGTGCCCGGCGGCAATCAGGCCCGCCGGTCCGGAGGATCGGCATCAATGCTGCCTAGTGGGGGCAGGGCGCACTTGTCCCCTCAGCATCACGCGCGCGACTGATGTAGGGCTACGTTGTTTCGTGCAGCCGAGCCAATTTGCCGCACTAAAGTGAAGTAGGATGTGCTTTACTTTACCACCGGTGCCGTTCCTTAAGAGCCCTGTGCCCTAAATGGTGGCTCCCGCGCGTATGCGCGAGGGTAATGTCATTGCGCCTCCGGCCAATCAGATAGCCGGAGGACACTAACTAGGAAGCAGGACGGCCAAACATGCGAGCAGTGTCACCGGTGAGCGGGCGGCACTGCGGGGGCTTCATTCTAAGGTGAGTATTTCATAATGAGCTAGTATGCGATGCATACTAGCTCATTATGCCTTTGTCTTACAGGGTTTTTTATTTTTTTTGAGGGTTTACAACCTCTTTAAGAGCACACCATCACCACGTACAAAGAGTGGAGGAAGGCGTATATATTACCGCAGCCTGTTTTGTACATACAGCTGGTGAGTGGGAGCACATAGGAGGGGAGCACGTCACTTTGGACTCACATTGCAGCAAGACCCAAAGTTTATGGAATTTTTTTTATGTTTATGGACTATTTGTTTGATTTGATATTGCACAAAGCACTTTTATTATTAACACTTTTTCAACACTTTCAGCACTTTATTTTTTAGCCCTTTATCTAATGTTTATTTTGTATCATATGAGACGTTTGGATGCCCCTTATTAGGGCAGCGCTGTGGTTACCATACATTATTGTTTCACATTAGTGTTTAAGGCCCCTTTCACACTCGTGCGACTTTGCCGCGAATTTGCCTGTGTAATCTTGAGGCCTATGGACCTCAAGTCACATCAAAGTCGGACCAAAGTACTGCAGGGACTACTTTAAAGTCGCTGCGACTTAAAGTGAATAGTACTGACTTCTCATGCGACTTTGCAGTCCCAAGTTGCAGGACAAGTCGCACAAGTGTGAAAGGGGCTTAAGGTGATATCAAACCCTAATTTTTAGGCACTTTCAGCAACTAAGGTAATCCCTTACTGAGTATGTAGTTGCTTTATCTTTAATCCTTGCCTACAGTAAGCTGTTGTCATGACCACTGCCCCTGGTTTCCTGTTTCAGGGTAGCTTCTTTCGCTTGCAGTGTTCTGAATTTCCTGGTAGAGGGCAGCACTGACTTTGGACTTGATAAAACACAGTGGACCAACACCAGCAGATGACATGGCTGCCAAATCATCACTGACTGTGGAAACTTTTGCATTTCATTTGAAAATCAAGGTCCCAGAGTCTGGAGGAAGAGTGGAGAGGCACAGAATCCAAGTCATGTCAGAAGGGAAATCTCTAGGTTGGAAACCAAGTGGATTTACAGGCTGAAATGCTATAGACCTTTTGGGTTAAACATGGAGTGGGATGTCAATGCATTTATTAACTATGGCTAAGTGTTCCACCTATATACTGTTCTCCCTTTTATATCTATTTTAATCTAATTTTACTTTTATTGTCAACCTTTTAAGGGTTTATGAATATTATTACTAGCCTTTATGGTTTACATTATGGCCTATTGATATGAGCTGTATATGTAGTCTTTGTCCACTAGTTGCTGCTATTTGTTGTCAGACCTCCGTATCTGACAACTTTTTTAATTTAGCATGAATCTAATGATCTGGCCACCTCTTTTTTACTTGTGTCTGTTATTGACTTTTCCCAGAGGGGATTATCTAATTATTAGTTATATTTGAGTACGGATGCATATATTTCCGGGATATGACTTTTGCTGGTTTTTGCCGTGTTCTGTCTGGAACGCAACATCTGTGATGTAGTTCCTCTTCGGGGTCCGGCTCGAGTTGGTTGCTGCCGGCTCTCGTTTGGAACGTACCACGTATGTTGCGAATTCAGTTCCGTCCCCGCTGGTATAAAATGACGTTGAGCGTATGCAGAGCCACGCCCCCTGATGACGTCTATGTGACGAAACGCGGAGCTGGTTCTGCACACACGACTTCACGTTCGGAGGTCAGTCATTTTGTCGGATTGATACACCGTTCGTTAATGTGCTACAGGCGTTATTTTTTGTCTACCTTTTGGTGAGTGCAACCTATAAATAAAAACCTATAAATAATACAAATATTAAAAATAAATAAATAAAACTGCTAATAAAACTGATTTTAAGCTACTACACTATGAGACTTTTTTCACTGGCTTTTCCCTGATTCATATGTGCCCTGTCCTGGAGGTTAACAAGTGATCCGGACACAAGATCGATCTGGATTATAGGCTGTGTGATCCTCTTGAATCACTCAACCCCCTATTGACCATTATGGGAATAATGGTTCATTTGCTGTGGTAAGAGACAGCGTGTGTATTGATGGTGGTGGCGGACCGCACTCACATTTTGCGAACCATACACCGAGGTGGAAGATTCTGATTCAATCTTTTGGCACTCTGTGGAATTTTTTATATATAACATTTTATTTATATTGTATTTCAAAATTTTCAAAAATGAACTTCAATGAGCCTAGTTTACACCATTGCGGTGTTTCATGTGGGTTTAACCACTTCCCGACCAACCGTCGTCAAAATACAGCGGCAGGTCCCTGCGACTCTCCGTTATTGTACAGCGGTTCACGGGAGCGCTCCTGGGGCATGTGTGCGCCTGCCCCCATTCGCTACAGGGGAAGATGATGCACAGGGCAGGTGGCCACAATTGCCACCGGTCACCCGCGATTGCTCCCTGTGGAGAGAGAACGGCGGTCTGCTGAACACAGCAGACCGTTCTCTCTGGAATCATAACAGAGCTCCTCTGTTCCCCCTGTTTAGAAACATAGGTCTCTGTGTTGATTCCAAAAGCCCATCCCCCTACAGTTAGAAATCACCCCCTAAGCTCACATTTAACCCTTTGATTGCCCCTGGTGTTAACCCCTTCCCTGCCAGTGTCATTATTACAGTAACAATGCACATTTTTAGCACTGATTACTGTAGTAAGGTCCCCCAAAAGTGTAAAAAATGTCACTTAGGGGTCCGATCTGTCCGCCGCAATGTCGCAGTCCCGTGAAAAATTGCCGATCGCCGCTATTACTAGTAAAAATAAATAAATAAAAATAACATAAATCTTTCCCTTAGTTTGTAGACACGATAGCTTTTGCGCAAACCAATCAATATACACTTATTGGGATTTTTTTTACCAAAAATATGTAGCATGGGAATGTTATATAGCAGAAAGTAAAATATATTGTTTTTTTTTTTTCAAAATTGTCACATTTTTTGTTTATAGCCCCAAAAAGAAAAAAAAACGCACAGGTGAGCAAATAGCACCAAAAGAAAGCTCTATTTTTGGGGGGGAAAAGGACATCAAATTTATTTGGGTACAGCGTGGCATGACCACGCAATTGTCCATTAAAGTAACGCAGTGCAGAATTGGGAAAAATGGCCTGGTCATTAAGGGGGAAAATCTTCCGCTCCAGAAGTGGGTAAAAAAAGTACAACGTGCTGCGTTTTTCAAGATGCAAATGCACATAAAAGCAGCTCAGTAAAAAAAATAAAAAATAAAAAATAATGGGAAATAGTGCACCACAAATGCAGGCAAACACACATGCAGAACTGCATACTGAATGCAAGGGTTTCTGTATAAATGAGCCCTGTAGGTTTAGGTGTGTTTACATATGTTTTGTCGCGTTTACATGTGCTTAGAGTGTCTAATCGGATCCTGGACACACAGAATTCTGTTTTCTCTAAACTGATGACACCTAAATGCAGGTAAACACTCAGTGTGAATGGCTTCATTGGCAAATTACATGACTGCATTTATATGCATTTAGAAATGTCATTTAACAGCATGTAAATGCAGGTTTGACAGTGCCGGTGTGCTGTCGAAGAAGCCAAATTTTCAAAACCTCCAACTACGTCACTTCCGGTGCAGCTGAGTCACGATCAGCTGGCATGACATCAACACTGGGCATACGCAGATCACCGCAGGTCAAGGAAAATTATAGAACACCGCCATGTTGGTACACCTAAAACATTTCTGATTCCCTATTGGTAAACTCGGGTAAACAGCGGCCGCTCGCTGGAATTTTATTATAACATGGCGACCTGGCGGCAAAGACCCTTTCATATAACTATGGAGGAAGATCAGCTGCTCCCAAGTTTACCAATAGGAGGGGAAAACAGAAATGTTTTTGGGTGTACTAGCATGGCGGTACACCTACCTTGGTAAACTCAGGTAAACAACGGCCGCTCGCTGGAATTTTATTATAACATGGCCGCCTGTCACCAAATTCCCTTTCATAGAACTATGGAGGAAGATCAGCTGCTCCTGAGTTTACCAATAGGAGGGAAAAACAGAAATGTTCTGGGTATACTAACATGGCGGTACACCTAAAACATCTCTTATTTCCCGTCCTATTGGTAAACCCGGGTAAACAGCGGCCGCTCGCTGGAATTTTATTATAACATGGCGGCAAATACCCTTTCATAGAACTATGGAGGAAGATCAGCTGCTCCCAAGTTTAACAATAGGAGGGGAAAACAGAAATGTTTTGGGTGTACTAACATGGCGGTACACCTACCTTGGAAAACTCGGGTAAACATCGGCCGCTCACTGGAATTTTATTATAACATGACGGCCTGTCGGTAAAGACCCTTCTATAGAACTATGGAGGACGATCAACTGCTCCTTTGAGTTTACCAATAGGACGGGAAAACCGAAATGTTTTGAGTGTACCAACATGGCGGCGGCGAGTTTTCCTCAACCTTCGACGATCTGCGCAGTGTTGACGTCACGCCAACTAATCATGACTTGGGCCGCACCGAAAGTAACGTGGTTGGAGATTTTGACGAGTTGGCTATTTCGACAGGACACCAGTTTGAATGAGGCCTTAAAGTAGAACTTTTGGCAAAGGATAGAGTAAGGGAGGGTTATACCCCCTCAGTTTTTTTTTTTACATCTTTTCCCCAATAGGGAGATTTTCCTTCACTTCCTGTCCCATAGCCAAAACAGAAAGTAAAAGGAAATCCCTCAAAATTGAGAGAATCCCTGGTTGTCACTAGAACTAGTGTCCCCATTGGAAAATTTCCCCTCACTGTTCTGGCGACAATCCAAAATTTGGGATTTTCTTTTGGTTTCACTTTCGGTGATAACAGTAAACAGGAGGAATATAAATATAGAAATTCTTAAATCTCTCTAAGCCCCCGTTCACATTGGTGCAATTTGACAAGGTAAATCGCATGTCAAATCGCAGCCTATTGCCGGCAATGGGTGAGTCCCAATGGGTGCGACGCCGGCTTTGCGGCGCCACACCAATTGCCAAATGTAATTCCTGCACTACTCTCCTGAACTCGCATGATTTCAAAACCGCGTTGAGTGAGAACGATGGGGGCACAAAACGATGGGGGCACAGAACGATGGGGGAACAGACTAATGGGGGCACAGACTAATGGGGGCACAGACAGCAATAAAAACCTGACAAGAGTTCAACTCATTCTGCACTCTGTCAAAAAGAAAAAAGAGCTTTAGTTATACTTAAAGCATTTGTTACCCCAACATTTCATATTTGTGATATGTGCCTGCTGTACCATGTACTTGTATGAGAAAGTATTCTGTTCTATTTGTATTGCTTCCTTTATGTGGAATCCCTGGTGTTCCTGCCAGTCCCCTTGCTTTTCTGTTAAAAAACTGACCACACTAAGCAGGAGAGCACACCGTGGTCAGTTCTCTAGCTGTGCTGGGAACTAAGTGTGCTTTCCCCCAATGATCAGACTTGTTCTGACCCCCGCAAAGCCTTTCACTGGGAAGATTAGTGTCCTGTTGTTTCTCCTCCCCCAGCTCTTATGTAGCTGAGAACAGAGGGAATGTGATCACTTACAAAAAAGGGAAAAAGGTATTTATAATGCTTTTTTATAGCTATACAAAAATGTTTTGAATTACATTTCTATTTTAAACTGAATGGGCTGCTTTACAAGGTGACTTTTTACAATCGCTTTAAAGTATTACTAATGGCAAAACTTTTTTTTCAGTTTTGGATAGAGTGGAGAGGGATTAGAACCCCTGTCAGTTGTTATTGCTGTCTGTGCCCCCGTTAAGCAGATTCACTCTCTCTATTTGTCCTGTTTACTGTTATCATTGAAAGTGAAAGTAAAAGAAAATCCCAAATTGTGGGTTGTCCCCAGAAAAGTAATTGAGGGGAAATCTTCCAATGGGGGACACTAGTTCTGGTCACCTGGGGGTCCCCAAGGGATTTCCTTAATTTGTATGAAATTTCCTCTCAATTCCTGTTTCAGCTATGGGGCAGGAAGTGAAGGGAAATCTCTGCAATGGGACACAGATGGTGAACAAAAAAAAAAATCTTACAGGGGTTATAACCCCCCCCCCCCATATTCTTTTGAAAAAAAAAATGTTTTGGCTATAATTCTACTCTAAGTTTGCTAAGCCACTTTGTATTATAAATAGTTACCATTTTTCCCTATAAAATATTTGCTCTCACATTTTCTTATCCTTTGCTGCATCTCCATGCTGCTGATCTCCTGCAGCCCCTTTGTATGCACTTCCTTTCTATATGCATGTACCTCAGAGATGGCTGCAGGGCTCCCTCAAACCATATATGCGCATCCAAGCATGCGCTTTTTTTTTTTTTTTTTTTTAACCATCAGCCCATTTATTTTTGGCTGCCAAACGCACAGGAACATTCTACAAAGTACGGTGTTCTGTCAGAATACAGCTAGTCCATCAAATTCTGCTACTGGAAGTGATGTACTGACTAGAACAACCTACTGCGCATGCTCCATGCATTCCAACATGGCCACTATGCGTTCCAATAGGTTTCCTAATGTGACAGAACACAAAGCAGAGGCAGAAAACTTCCTACACCCACACAAGTCTTGAATTTTACATTTATTTTAGCAGTAAACGCACCTTATATACTGAATCACAGTGTTACATTTCTATTATTATTGTATTCTACTAAGTATAGCGAGAAACCTGCAGGTAGAAGGTGGCGACGGCCATCTTGGTACACCCCGCACTGCTCAGCGACAAACTGATTATATAATGAAATAGACTATTTTACTTGGTCGTCTAAAATAGTCTATTTCATTATATAAGGTGAGTTTACTGCTAAAATAAATGTAAAATTCAAGACTTGCATGGGTGTAAGAAGATGTCTGCCTCTGTTTCATGTTTTGTCACATTAGGAAACCTATTGGAGCGCATAGCGGCCATGTTGGAACGCATGGCGCATGCGCAGTAAGTTATTCTAATCCGTATGTCACTTGCGGTAGCAGAATCTGATAGGTAGCGCTATTCTGACAGAACAACAGCATTTAATTACAATATTTAAAATCGTGCTACATTAACCACATGCTACTATGTGTTTTGGTGACCGCAAACACACCCACTGCCATCTGTTTTGGTACGCAAACACACCCACTACTGTGAGTTTTGGTGGTCACAAACACACCCGCTACTATGTGTTTTGGTGGCCGCAAACACACCCATTACCATGTGTTTTGGTGGCCGAAAACCCACCCGCTACCATGTGTTTTGGTGGCCGCAAACACACCCGCTACTATGTGTTTTGGTGATCGCAAACACACCCACTGCCTTCTGTTTTGGTATGCAAACACACCCGCTACTGTGAGTTTTGGTGGCCACAAACACATCCGCTACCATGAGTTTTGGTGGCCGCAAACACACCCACTGCCATCTGTTTTGGTACACAAACACACTCACTACTGTGAGTTTTGGTGGCCACAAACACACCCGCTGCCATGAGTTTTGGTGGCCGTAAACACACCCGCTACTATGTGTTTTGGTGGCCGCAAACACACCCGCTACCATGTGTTTTGGTGGCCGAAAACCCACCCGCTACCATGTGTTTTGGTGGCCGAAAACCCACCTGCTACCATGAGTTTTGGTGGCCGCAAACACACCCACTGCCATCTGTTTTGGTACGCAAACACACCGGCTACTGTGAGTTTTGGTGGCCACAAACACACCCGCTGCCCTGAGTTTTGGTGGCCGTAAACACACCCGCTACTATGTGTTTTGGTGGCCGCAAACCCACCCGCTACCATGTGTTTTGGTGGCTGCAAACCCACCCGCTACCATGTGTTTTAGTGGCTGCAAACACACCCGCTACCATGTGTTTTGGTGGCCGCAAACACACCCGCTACCATGTGTTTTGGTGACCGCAAACACAGCCACTGCCATCTGTTTTGGTACACAAACACACCCACTACTGTGAGTTTTGGTGGCCACAAACACACCCACTGCCATCAGTTTTGGTGGCCACAAACACACCCGCTGCCATGAGTTTTGGTGGCCGTAAACACACCCGCTACTATGTGTTTTGGTGGCCGCAAACACACCCGCTACCATGTGTTTTGGTGGCCGAAAACCCACCCGCTACCATGTGTTTTGGTGGCCGAAAACCCACCTGCTACCATGAGTTTTGGTGGCCGCAAACACACCCACTGCCATCTGTTTTGGTACGCAAACACACCGGCTACTGTGAGTTTTGGTGGCCACAAACACACCCGCTGCCCTGAGTTTTGGTGGCCGTAAACACACCCGCTACTATGTGTTTTGGTGGCCGCAAACCCACCCGCTACCATGTGTTTTGGTGGCTGCAAACCCACCCGCTACCATGTGTTTTAGTGGCTGCAAACACACCCGCTACCATGTGTTTTGGTGGCCGCAAACACACCCGCTACCATGTGTTTTGGTGACCGCAAACACAGCCACTGCCATCTGTTTTGGTACACAAACACACCCACTACTGTGAGTTTTGGTGGCCACAAACACACCCACTGCCATCAGTTTTGGTGGCCACAAACACACCCACTGCCATGAGTTTTGGTGGCCGTAAACACACCCGCTACCATGTGTTATGGTGGCCGCAAACACACCCACCTTTGCTAGATGCATGCACATGTTAGAAAATGAATAGTACCTGCGCACATCTGCAGAGGGCAGCGCACTTCCGTGCATTTCCCGGAAAGGGTGATCCAACCCATAGCGCAGGTTTCCTGATGGTGACAGCAGTGGACCATGCCTGTGTAATATGCAGTCCCCAGCAGAAGCCTGCTTGACAGGGTGACAACACAGGAACAATGTTGGGAAATAGCAGGAGGGTGTTGTCACCCTATAACAGGAAGTACCTGAGCTGGAAGCATGATGGCAGGATCTCCACGTATTTTTCTACTTCTAACAAAAGCTGGAGATTTAAAAAGATTGAAAGAGACTTTTGAAATGACATTAAATGAGAGAGAGAATGCGATAACAGCATAGAGTATATATATGTAGTGCCGCCTATGTAATGCGTCAGAGCAATGCATCCCATGATCCTCTATAAGAATGATTGCAGAACTTACAAGATGTCCATGAAATACCTTTGCATGGAACTCAAAGAAGAAATGTGACGTATTTTTCCTGCCATCATCCTAGCCAGCAGAGCTTGGCAGAGTTGGATCCTCTAGCTGCCCCCCCCCCCCCCCATAGATCATATGATAGGCCCCCTCAAACTTACTGATCATCCTGCCTCCTCCACCGCATGTCTGACCCAGATTCTGCTTCCAGACCCTTCCCAGCTTCCTGTTCTCCTCCCCTCATTCCCAGAAAGCCAGAAGAAGGAAAAAAAAAAAAAAGTCTCTTACTTTTCCCTGAAATCTGAAACCTTTAATGTACACGTTGCTGTAAAGAGCCCTGATTTGGTTTTTCGGATCCTTCCCTAGTGCAGGGATTAGGGATGGGGGGGAGACTGAGCCTGATCACTACCAGATGTTGGTCACTGCAGACCACAGGGCCGCGTTAACCCTTTCTCCGCCTTGTAGGATGACCGCTAACACGCATCCAGAACAACTGTATTTACCCTGTGACTAACAGAAAAACTTATTTATTTTATTTTTTTTGGGATGGAGTGGTGAGGGGTTAGAACCACTGTCAGGTTTTTATTGCTGTCTGTTTTTCCCCGTTTGGGAGATACGCTCATTCTTTTCTTTCTTTTTTTTGGAATGACAAGGTTTTATATTGAGTCCCGGTTCACAGCGATGACAGACATATGATTCGGAGCACGCTGCTCTGAAAATCACATGCAATGTCTGTGCAATGCAAATTTAGCCATACAGATTGTATGGCTGCATTCGCATCGGATTCAGACACAACACGCACAGGTCCCTTTTTTGGGTCCGCAGCAGAATCGGATCGCATGGTGGTTCACACCAATGCAATCCAATTCATGTCTGAACTGTCAGTTCGCACTGCAATATGCAAACTGATCTGGGGGTGTCGTTAGCTTTGTATTGACATGACACCCCCAGCGATTCGCATATGGCAGTGTGAACTGCCTGCAATTTGATTGATATGTGGGAACCTACAGTGGATTCGCAGGGTTCCCCCATCGCATATGTGTGAACCGGCACTGAATCATACAGAAACAGAGAGAAGAAAAAAAGATATAACAAACAGGGAAAGTCGTGCAAGACTCCAACAGCGATCAGTCATTTATATGTTATAGAAATACTTTCAGGTATTAAGTAGAGCCAACAGAACTGCAACAAGGTTCATTTATCAGTAAGGCCCCTTTTCACACTTGTGAGACTTGTCCTGCGATTTGGGACTGCAAAGTCATATGACAAGTTGTACTCCATGATTTCCAATGAGTACCATTCATATCTGTGCGACTTAAAAGTCGCAACAAATTCAAAGTAGTCCCGATTTGAATGCATTTTGAGGTCCAAAGACATAGGCATTGCTTCAAGTCCAGTCAAAATCACGTTAAAATTGCGGTAAAATCACGGTGGCAAAATTGCAGTGAAATCGCACGACTTTTAGGTTGCACAAGTGTGAAAGGGGCCCTAGTGTCGGTTCACACTAACGCGGCACGACTTTGGGGACTTCATATAATGAATGTCTATGCAAGTCGCTCCGATGTCGCCCCGAAGTAGTACAGGAACTTTTTTCTAAGTCGGAGCGTCTTGAGTCGCTCCTATTGGAACGGTTCCCGTAGCACTGCATGGACCGCGACTTGTCAGGCTGACCAGTCGCCTGACAAGTCGCGGTAGTGTGAAAGGGGTCTTAATGTAAGTATACTACATGGGACACAAACAATCTAGTCATGTTACAATAATGCAGAGGGTACCTGCGGAAGCATTTTCAAGATTCACTCATTCTAAAGCAGGCCACACACATGTGAATTTCTTTCCTGCAACATGGCAAATGAGGATTAATGTTGGAAAATGTAAGGTAATGCATTTGGGTGCCAAAAATACAAACATGAATTACTCACTAGGGGGAGAACCTCTGGGGGAATCTAGGATGGAAAAGGACCTGGGGATCCTAGCAGACAACAGGCTCAGCAATGGCATGCAATGCCAAGCTGCTGCAAGCAAAGCCAACAGAATACTGGCATGTATAAAAAGGGGATTCACTCCACTGATAAAGCAATAATCCACTCTACAAGACTCTGGTCCGGCCACATCTTGAGTATGCCATCCAGTTCTGAGCACTGGTTCTCAGGAAGGATGTGCTGGACAGTGGCGGCTAGTGCTCAAAATTTTTTTTTTGGGCGCAAAAAGAAAAATGTAATAGGTATTGCTTTGCGGCAAAAACGTGGTAAAAAATTGCGTGAGTTTGAGGTCATGGTACAGGCATGGCACAGATGATGGTATAGGCATGGCACAGGTGATGGTATAGGCATGGCACAGGTGATGGTATAGGCATGGTACAGGTCATGATACAGGCATGGCACAGGCATGGCACAGATGATGGTATGAGCATGGCACAGGTGATGGTACAGGCATGTCACAGGTCATGGTACAGGCATGTCACAGGTCATGGTACAGGAGATGGTATAGGCATGGCACAGGTCATGGAAAGGGCATGGCACAGGTCATGGCACAGGTTATGACACAGGCATGTCACAGGTCATGGTACAGGAATGTCACAGGTCATGGTACAGGAGATGGTATAGGCATGGCACCGGTCATGGTAAGGGCATGGTACAGGCATGGCACAGGTGATGGTATAGGCATGTCACAGGTCATGGTACAGGCATGTCACAGGTCATGGTACAGGAGATGGTATAGGCATGGCACATGTCATGGTAAGGGCATGGCACAGGTCATGGCACAGGTGATGGTATAGGCATGGCACAGGTGATGGTATAGCATAGCACGTTACCTGTGTACAATGTAATTGGCCTGGCCTGTACTGTCTTATATTGTGTACACTGCTAAGCAGGCTGCTGGCCTGGCACTATAAATTTATTAATAGTAAATGGCACACAGCGGCCTGGTATAAGATGGTTCCCAAGTTGGGAACCATCTTATACCAGGCCGCTGTGTGCCATTTACTATTAATAAATTTATAGTGCCAGCCAGGTCAGCAGCCTGCTTAGCAGTGTACACAATATAAGACATTGCAGGCCAGGCCAATTACATTGTACACAGGTAACGTGCTATGCTAATGTAATTGGCCTGGCCTGCACTGTCTTATATTGTGTACACTCACTGCTAAGCAGGCTGCTGGCCTGGCACTATATATTTATTAATAGTAAATGGCACACAGCGGCCTGGTATAAGATGGTTCCCAATCCTCCCAACACATCATGGTTCTGGTGGCTGGCATCTATCCTCCAGGAGACTGACTGGCTGGCTGCTGCTGGCTTGGAGAGAGAGGACTCGGAGGAAGAAGAGGTGTCCTGGCTGACGGACTGGCCTGGTCAGACTCAGTCAGACAGACTCTGACTGAGTCTGCAAAGTTCCCCACCGCCAGACGGACACGAGTCTGCAGTCCCGCTGCCCGCACACAGGAGAGAGAGGAGGGAGGCACTGAGTCTGAGGCATCACTTCACTTACCTCCGTCACGCCGACCAGACCGAGTCGACTCACATTGCATGGTGCCTGGCGATGTGCTGCTGCTGATGCTGACGGCCGGGACTACTCTGGAGACGAGACGAGCGACCTCTTCTCCTCTCTGAGTCCGTCTGACGGCGGGCGGGAAGGTGATGACGTAACGCCGGGATGGTGAGTGACTGACGCACGCACCGCCCCCACGCGACGTCACCTGGGATGTCCTATTGTATGATTGGTCCAGGCTGGAGTCTGGAACAATCACAGCCAGGACAGCACTACAGTGGGGAGTGTCGGGGCGCATTGCTCTGCGCCCCGATGACCCATCGGCGCCTCTGCCTGGCGCACGTGGGGTGCAAAACCCCACACCCCCCATAGACCGTAGTAGGTCTGGCGCCCCTAGTGGGCTGCAAATGTTAATGAATTAATTTATTTTTTTCTTTGGCACAGATTGTGGGCGCGGCACCCCTGCGCCCCCTATGAACTGGCCGCCACTGGTGCTGGAACTGAAGAGAGTCCGGATAAGGGCAACAAAGCTAATAAAGGGACTGGAGGATCTCAGCTATGGGGAAAGACTACAAGCATTGAACTTATTCTCTCTAGAGAAGAGACGCTTGAGAGGAGATATGATATCAATGTACAAATACCGTACTGATGACCCTAGCACAGGGTTTCTCAACCTTTTTTCAGTTAAGGCACCCTTAAAAAACTGTGGACAGTCTAGAGGCACCCTTTAAAAATGGTAGACAGTCTTGAGGCCCCCCCATTCTAAAATGTAAAAACTATTCTAATAGTTTTGCATAACACAGCAGTATTCACACACGTAGGACACCCAACGTTAGAGGTGATTTATTCTTCCAAAGCAAATACATTGTAAACTGGTACTACTGACTAGTATTTCAATGTTTCTCTTATCTTATCTCTTATTATAATTTTTCTCCATCACTCAGCTAAGGTGCCCTCAAGAAGGTTGTAATGGGGCCCAATGAAACCCTATGGCTTTTCGTAATTAAAAGGCAGCTTTATTCACACACTAGCTTGTATACAATTGTGGGGCAATTTTTAGGCATTTTGCCAAGGTACCAACGAAGAAACCTTTGGTTGAAACCGGTTGAAAAAGACTGCCATAGAGTATAGGGAACAAACTTATCAGGGAGAGGGATATTAATAAGACACGTGGCCATTCACTAAAATTAGAAGTAAAGCAGTTTAACCTTAAACTGCGTAATACCGTCAGAGCGGTAAGGATGTGGAATTCTCTTCCACAAGCAGTGGTATCAGCAGGGAGCATCGATAGTTTCAAAAAACTATTAGAGGGGCATCCTAACAACCACAACATACAGGGGTATACAATGTACTATTGATATAAATACACACACACACACACACTCATCATAGGTTGAACTGGATGGACTGGTGTCTTTTTCAACCTCACTAACTATGTAACTATGTAATATGCACCCATGTAACCACAGGTTGCAGGAAATAAATTTGCACAATTCCCCCATCAACACAGACAGTGCTGAGGGGGGAATACCTCCTGCTGAACAATTGTCTGCTCCCGGGGGGGGGGGGGGGGGGGTGGTGTGAAGGAAGCAGAATGGAATAGAACAAACGATTTTTGTTTACTGTGTACCATTTTCGTACGATTTTCCAACAAGAAAAATCAGAGAAGAAAAACTGTGCATGATTAAGACCAATAAACAAAAATATTTTGGTCTCTCATATGGAAGGGGCAGGCGGCAAGGATTCGATTGCAGAAACTCGAAATGCGGGAGGACTTTCTCTCCCCAACCCATGGATATACTTCCTGGCCTCTCAGTTGCAGCATCTGGTGGGTGCTGTGTCTGGGACGTGGGGTGGATCTGCGTTGGCGGTTATGCAGCACTTTACTTGGGCCTGTGGAGTACTGGAGGGCTTAGAGGCACAGCTCTTTTCCAAATCTAATAGGCTTTACCCTACCTATAGACTCCTTCAAAAAGTGTGGGATAAATCCAAACAGATACAACAGGTGTCTGGCTACACCATTTATAGCCCGATATGGAATAATCGCACGTACCCCAAATTGTGTAAGCTGGAGCAGGCTGGCAGGTGGCGCCCTTTCGGGGTGACTCATTTAAAGCACATTTTTGGGAACGGGTCATTGGTGCCCTTTGAACAGTTACAACACCGTTTCTCAGTCGGGCCTAGGCCTCCCTGTGCCAATTGCACATGTCTTCAACCCCTGTATTCTCCCTTATGCAACAATTTACCTCTACTAAGGGGTTTATATCCAGTTGTTATGCTTCATTACTAGGAACGTACTTGGAGAAATACCCTAGCAGGGCGTGTGAACAATGGCACACGGATGTGGGGGAGATCCCTGACGAGCAGTGGGAGGATGCCTTAGAATCAGTTCGCATATGTTCTCTTAATGTGTCCCATCAGGTGTCCCAGCTCTACATCCTCCTTAGGGTTCACCACACACCACTGGGGCTCCATGCCATGGGTCTTCGCCCCGACAATCTCTGTAGTAGATGTCAGAGAGACGTGGGGGACTTGATCCACTTATTGTGGAGATGTCCGAAGCTACACCGATATTGGTCGATTGTGACCTCTACTATTAATTGGGTGCTGGGCATAGAGATTCCACGGGATCCCAGGCACTGTCTCTTGGGTATACTTGAACATGTAGTGCAAGATAGATTTATACGTGAGGCTGCTGCCCGGGCCCTGTTTCAAGCCCGTTTACTCATCCTGAGACACTGGACAGCACAGGAACCTACGACATATGGGATGTGGCTGGAACAATTGGGTGCTACTCTCCGCATGGAAAAGTGTATTTACCAACATAGGGGCTCTCCTCTCAAGTTCTCTAAGATTTGGGGTGTCTGGTTGAACTCTCCAGGTATGGCCCCTACAGACCTGATTATGGATCGTCTGCTGACTTAATTCTCATGGGCACCTTGGGGGACCATATTCCTTGCTTGGGGTTATTTGAGGGGATTCTTTCTTACTCATTGTTTGTTTGACTTTGCAGAAGGGTTAAGACTCTGGATTTGGATGACCGGCTGAGATCTGTACTGTTTTGTACTACTTGGTCTATCTTGTTGACTGAATGCTTCACTGGTGTATTTGTGTGTGTTTTCTCAATAAACTTTTCTCTTGATTAAAAAAAGAAAAAACAATAAATAAAAAAAAAAGCCTTTGTCGTATGAATTTTTTTTTATCGGTTCCGATTTGCTGTGAAACGAGGAAAATCGGACGATCGTTCGCCTGATTTTCTTATAGTGTGTACCCCACTTAAGGATCGATTTACACTTACAGTTAGGGAAAAAAGTATTTGATCCCCTGCTGATTTTGTACGTCTGCTCACTGACACAGAAAGATCAGTCTATAATTTTAATGGTAAATTTCTTTTACCAGTGAAAGACCGAATATCAACAAAAATATTCAGAAAAACACATTTCAAAACAGGCCTAAATTGATTTGCGTTTTAATGAGTGAAATAAGTATTTGACCCCTTCGTAAAACATGACTTAGTACTTGGTGGTAAAACTCTTGTTGGCAATCACAGAGGTAAGATTTTTCTTGTAGTTGGCCACCAGTTTTGCACTCATCTCAGGAGGGATTTTGCCACACTCCTCTTTGCAGATACTCTCCAAATCATTAAGGTTACATGGACGACATTTGGTAGCTCAAACCTTCAGCTCCATCCAGGGACACAGATAAGGGGGGTTTTCGGGGGTTAAACCCCCCCCCAGAGCGTCACTGCAGAATGCAGAAGTAACGATGTGTGTCCCTTAACTAGTGGCGTCGGGCGCGCCGGCATTAGCACACTCAGAACAGACTCACACGTGGGCTGTGTGTTGCCTGAGCCTGGCCGGCTTTTACAATGACAATGATAGACTGCCGGGGAGCTTGGGCTGGGGGAGGCTCTGTCAGCAGGGAGGGGCGGGGCCGGGAGCTCCACTGATGCTCGGACCCTGCCCCCTGCAGGCTGTATTTGCTCGGAGCCGGCACGAGCAGAGAACCCGAGCGCCCTAGACCATCGGCCAAAAGCCCCAACTCTGGACCAATGAAAGCGCTGCCCCTGGACCTCTGAAAGCCCCGCCCCCGGACCTCTGAAGCAGGAGGTGAGCCCGGCTGGCAAGGTAGGTCTTCTCCATTATCCATATGGACGGCCTATGGACTTTTACGCTAAACCCTCCCTGAGACCCTGACAGTGTCTGACATTTGACCTGTCAGATCGCTGACAAGTTGCTCCAATGTGAACGGGGGCTTAGGCCATTCTTATATGCAATCTTGTCATTCCCACTACTCTCTGTGGCATGCTTAACAGAATTTGTTTTTCAACTGTATTCCAGGAGGCCTTGTATTTTGTCACACTGCTGTAATATCTAGCAACCAATCAGTGAGCAGTAATAATGTGCAGTAACCTCTAGCAACCAATCAGCAAGCAGAAATGATGTTCTGTAACCTCTAGCAACTAATCAGTGAGCTGTAATGTGTGCTGTAACATCTGGCCATCAATAACAATCGCTGCCTGATCTGCCGCAGTAAACTGATTTTGAAAATATTTGCCCGGGGTCCAATCAATTTTAAAGAGGGCCCTGGTTCTCGCTGCTTCACCTTGGTGCCTCCAGGCTCCATTATATGATATCATGTCTTCTTGACTTGTCCAGACGCAGCCTACAAGACAGGAGGCAGCACTGAGCAGAATAGGAGCGGCCGGCACCTTCCCGCTCACTGGTCCTCTCTATTTCCATTGACTCCACCTCCCTGCAGTGCTGCTTCCCACCATGGGCTGCCGTTTGGGTGAGGAGCTGAACACCCCAAGGTGCTGTTAGCCGCTAGCCTGCTACATGGACATGGATGATGTTCTGTAATGCTGCCAGCTGCTGCTGTCTGTTGACCCAGTCCAACCCGGGTCACCAGGTGTGTCCCTCTTTCCCTTGTGTCCTCAGTCAGGATAGCTTGCAATGCTGCAGGATTTTTTCCTGTCACTCAGGTATCTGAATTTGTGGCTGAGAAGCTACTCACTGTCACTGGGAGTGAAAGACAGATACATAATGGTTTGGATTACTTCAAATTAGTTCTTTGTTTACACTTATGCTAATGTGTATTGTACTTCAATGTCAGAGACAGGCTCTCCCTATTGTTTGTGCATTAAGGTGTGATATGGATTCTGTTAAGCCTGTCTGTCCCACTGTTAATTGTTAATGAACTCACATATTGTGTCTGTCCAGATGGCTAGATAATTCGTTCAGGTTAATTCTATTTATGTATACAGTTTCATCTGCATATGATAATGTAATCAGGCAACCCCTGACCTGATGGGGTAATTTGATCAGGAGGGGGATGTGCTGGGGATCAGGAGGGGATATGTGTGTATAATATGAGTGAGAAACTGTTCAATAAAGGAGAACATTCCAGTGCAAGTTAAGTTGTCGGCTAGCTTTGTATGGGGGCGGCTGGAAAATCTGATATCTATGTTCACGACTAGGAGGAAGCCGTATACTGACAGAAGTCCACAAGTACAGTGTGGGATGCGGTTCAGTTACAGTGGCAACTGCTGGCGAAGTTGGTGATTGAGGCGCTGGGATGAGTCTTCCATAATTGCTGCTGTGTTAGCCTGTTAGGCACATGTAGGGATTTGGGATCGTGGGCAGAATATCAGCATAATTCTACCCGCCGCTGTGACCCGAATCCAAATCACACTGCAATGCTGGCAAAATGCAGCACATGTGTTTGTGTTTAATTCATTTTTAGTGGCACCAAAATGTGGTGTCTTTTTGCTGTGATAGTTGAGTGATTTATCCCACACCAAGCATCCAAAACCACACTGTGCCATTAAAAATGAATGGAACACAAACACATGTGCTGCCTTTTGCCAGCATTGCAGTGAGATTTGGACTTGCGGGCTGAATCAAGGCGAAATTCTGCCCACAATCCCAAATTCCTACATGTGAAAAGTTAAGGCCTAACAGGCTAACACAACAGCAATTATGGAGGCCTCGGTCTCAATGTATTTTATTGGTACAGGAAAGCCCAGGTTTTGTTTAATCATGTCTCTTAGACCCTCCCACTCTAATATTTTGCCACGGCCACTTTTTTGCCGCAAGTCGCTTCCTCCCTGTCATGTCCCTCATTCTCGGAAGCTCAGAAGTTGTGAGGTATGTTCTGTATTTATGAACAATGCACAGTGCCGCTTCTCTTGTCTGGTATGCCAGGTTAACAAGAAAAAATCAGTGAGTGCTTCCTTCCACAAGATGGTGCCCTTTGCACCTGCCCAGTAAGATTGGCTGCTATTACAGTGCACCACCCTGTGGGCAAGTCCAATGGCAGAGGGCACTGTACACTGTGTTCTGGTTGGGGGGGGGGGCACAATAGCACAGCTGGGGAGATCGCTGTACTAACACAGTGAGTATTAGTACAGTGATCTGTCAGTTTTTTCCTTCAGCCAGTACCCAGCTTTGGGCTGGACAATAGCCAACCAAACTGGGCAATGTTCATAAGAACTGGAAGAAGGCAAAACTGAAATCAGGTTCAATTTTCAAAAGGATCTGAGAAAATAGAATTAAGAATGTGACTGCTTACTATGAACAACACATTATTTTTTCCTTTTTCCAGCTTTTTTTAATTTGGCGCAATTTGTTTTATTTAAAAATACTTTTAATTAGTACCTACTGTTGAACCCCCCCCCCCCCCCGAACAAAAAATTATCTACAGCCCTGATCTATTCCAAAGAGTGGGCTCTTGATAGATATCTTAGAAACAAACTCAGTTCACATCGATCCAGCCTGGCTTTTCCTCCTGCTATAAGAGATGCCCCCTATAAAGAACAATAGGCAACAATGCCTAATACTGGTAATGTCCAGGAATTCTTTAACGTCATCATTTACTTATCTTCCCCGCATTTCACTTTCAAGGCCACTGGAAAGCTTGCCCCCTACAAGTGAAATCTATAATAAAAGCTACCCCCCACAGTGCAGGTATTTCCTGGCACCCGGGGGGACCAAAGGTCACATCCATTCTGCACGCTCATAGGCGTAATTCATGGACTCTAGAACGCACTTTTTTTGTGATCAAATAGCACCATATGTATCATGTTTAAAAATGTAAATAGAAGGTTTTACAAGACCAAGCTGTCCAACAAAAGTGATAGTGGTAGGGGATGGGGAAAAGTATCACACTGCCAAAAAATAACTCTTGCTGCTACTGCTGCAGTTTTATAGTCTATCCCAAGCCAAGTCACTTTTGCTGGGCAGTTTGAGCTACATATGTAAGGCTGGGTTCACACTGGTGCGAATGCAGACATCGCATGTGATTTGCACTGCATTCCTGTGCATGCGATGTCTGTGCAGTGTGATTTCAGCCATACAGTTGTATGGCTAATATCACATCACATCTGCACCATAATGGTGCAGAACCCTTTTTTTTCCCTCTACACCTGAATCACATCGCATGGGTGTTCACACCTACGCAATGCCATTCTGGCAATCACACTGCGTTCTGCGATATGTTCTGGGGTGTCATTAACCGGTTGCCGACCGGCTGCCGCAGTTATACTGCGTCAGGCAGCCGCTCTTGCGAAAACAGACGTAGGTATACGTCGGTCGGGCGCCTGCAGCTAGGGGGCAAGCGCATGGCGGCACGCTCCCACCCCCGCTCGTCAGCGGGGACTCCGATGCATGGGGCAGGCGGCTCAGATTGTTCACACCTGAGAGAGAAGAATGATCAGCTGTTTTAGACACAGCTGACCGTTCTTCACACTGGAATGATCACAGAGCCCCTGTGATTCTTCTATATAGGAACACAGGTCTCTGTGATCATTTCACAAGCCACACCCCCCACAGTTAGAAACACGCCCCTAGGTACACATTTAACCCCTTGATCACCTACAGTGTTAACCCCCTTCCCTGCCAGTGTCATTATTACAGTAACATGACATATTTTTAGCACTGATTACTCTAGTAATGTCACTGGTTCCCCCAAAAAGTGTCAAAAATGTCAGTCAGGGGTCTGATCTGTCCGCCGCAATGTCGCAGTCCTGCTAAAAATCGCAGATCACTGCCATTACTAGTAAAAAAAAAAAAAAACATTAAAAATGACATAAATCTTTCCCGTAGTTAGTAGACGCGATCATGTTTGTGCAAACCAATCAAAATACGCTTATTGCTATTTTTTTTACCAAAAATATGTAGCAGAAAACAAATTGGCCTAAAATGTTAAAAAAAAATTGATTTTTAATTTTTTTTTTTGGGAATGTTGTATAGCAGAATGTGAAAAATATTGTTTTTTTTTGAGAATTGTCACACTTTTTTTTTTGTAGCGCAAAAAAAAAAAATTGCAGAGGTGATCAAATACCACCAAAAGAAAGCTCTATTTGTGGGGGAAAAAGGACATCAATTTTATTTAGGTACAGCGTCGCACGGCCACGCAATTGTCCGTTAACCTAATGCAGTGCTGAATCGCAAAATATGGCCTGGTCATTAAGGGGGCAAATCCTTCCGGTCCAGAAGTGGTTAGGATACACCCACAGCAGATCACAGCAATTGCTTAGTGCGATGCGATGCAAGGAAACGCAGCAAATCTTGTGTGTTTTATGCATTGCATTAGTGTGAACCGAGACTAAATGTTGGGAAAATATACACTGCCTGGCCAAAACAACAGTCGCCACCCAAAAAAAAAAAAGGCTGACTCTCTAATATTTCTTTGGCTTTGATTATGGCACGCATTCGCTGTGGCATTGTTTCGATAAGCTTCTGCAATGTCACAAGATTTATTTCCATCCAGTGTTGCATTCATTTTTCACCAAGATCTTTTATTGATGACGGGAGAGTTCTGATCACTGCGCAAATCCTTCTCCAGCACATCCCAAAGATTCTCAATGGGGTTAAGTTCTGGACTCTGTGGGGTCCAATCCATGTGTGAAAATGATGGCTCATGCTCCCTGAACCACTCTTTCACAATTTGAGCCCGATGAATCCTGGCATTGTCATCTTGGAATATACCTGTGCCATCAGGGAAGAACAAAAAATCCATTGATGGAATAACCTGGTCATTCAGTATATTCAGGTAGTCAGCTGACCTCATTCTTTGGGCACATGCAGTAACTATCCAATAGGAGAGTTACTGCATGCTTAGTTTAGTTAGTTGCTTAGTAATTCCAGGTGGTGACTTTTTTTTTGGCTGGGCAGTGTAAATAATGCAATGTGGAATAAAATCCATATATTGATCAATATCTTTACAGGTATTAACTCCATACAGTTATCCGAATATTTTTCATGATAAGCACACAACACACGGTACAATCTGATTGCACAATCTCCTTCAGGTCTACCAACAAGTATGTGTGCAAGGGCCTGCCAGATTGTATACAAATTAATTGGATAGTTTAACCACTTCAGCTCTGGAAGGTTTTACCCCCTTCCTGACCAGGTCATTTGTTGCGATACTGCACTGCAAAGCTTTAACTGACAACTGCACGGTTGTGGGATGCTGTACGCAAATAAAACAGATGTTCTTTTTTTTCCCCACAAATAGAGCTTTCTTTTGGTGCTATTTGATCATCACTGCGGTTTTTATTTTTTGCGCTATAAACAAAAAAAGACTGTCCATTTAAAAAAAAACAAAAAACAATATTTTTTACTTTCTGCTATTAAATATATCCAATACAAAAATGTAAAAAAATCAAATTTCTTCATTAATTTAGGCCAATATGTATTCTGCTACATATTTTTGGTAAAAAAACCCCCCAAAAGGTGTATTTTGATTGGTTTGCGCAAAAGTTATAGTGTCTACAAGCTATGGGATAGATTTGTGGACTTTTTATTTTTTTATTGTTTTTACCTGTAATGATGGAGATTAGTGATTTTTAGCAAAAGTGTGACATTGCGGCGGACAAATCAGACACTAAGGGGTTGATTTACTAAAACTGGATAGTGCAAAATCTAGTGCAGCCCTGCAAAGAAACCAATCAGCTTCCAGGTTTTATGGTCAAAACGTAAATGAACAATCTGATGTAAGAAGCTGATTTGCTACCATGCACAGCTGCACCAGATTTTGCACTCTCCAGTTTTAGTAAATCAACCCCATAGTGACACTTTTTGGGGAGCAGTGACACCAATACATTGATCAGTGCAAACAAAAATGCACTGTCACTGTACAAATGACACTGAAGGGAAGAAGTTAACATTAGGGGCGATCAGAGGGTTAACTGTGTTCCCTGGGAGTGCTTTCTTACTGTGTGGGGGATGGCTTAACAGAAACACAATATCTCTGTCTTTCTTACTGGCAGAATGGTGATCTGCCTTGTTTACATAGGCAGACTGCCGTTCTTCCTCTCTCAGAATGATTGCCAGGTTTGTCTGCCAGATCCGCTGATTGGCTCGCCCTGTGTCCAATCACGGCAGGAGAGGGGCTCCTGGGGCGCGCACATGCACCCCAGGGCCGAAGAAAGAAATTTCGTACAGGTACGTGATTTTGTGCTTAAGTGTCACCCTGCCACAGTATATGTACAAGGGGCGGTCCTTAAGTGGTTAAACAGGTACTCCATGTTACATAGTTTTGGTAAATCTAAATTTGATGGTACGGTCAGATTGGTGACCCATAGGGGTAACTAAAGTAATGGTTTAAGGAATTTGAAGCAAAATGGACTTTAAAGCCACATACGCCAATCAATTCTTTAAAAATGCCATGTTTTATTTTTAAACATATTTTTTAATATATAACCACTTAAGCCCCGGAAGATTTTACCCCCTTCCTGAACAGGGGGTATTTTGCGATTCGGCAATGTCTAAATTTAACGGACAATTGCGCGGTCGTGCGATGCTGTACCTAAACTAATTTGACGTCCTTTTTTTCCCACAAACAGAGCTTTCTTTTGGTGGTATTTGATCACCTGTGCGATTTTTTGATCATGCGCTATAAACAAAAAAAGAGCATCAATTTTGCAAAAATAACAATATTTTTCACATTATTTTATATGAAATTCCCCAAAAAAAATGTAAAAATCAAAATTTTTTAACATTTTCGGCCAATTTGTTTTATGCTACATATGTTTAGTAAAAAAAAAATCGCAAAAAGCGTATTTTGATTCGTTTGCGCAAAAGTTATTGCGTTTACTAACAAAGGGAAAGATTTTTGTCATTTTTGTTGTTTTTTTTTTTTAACGCGTGATGGCGGCGATCTGCGATTTTTTTTGCGATACTGCGACATTGCGGCGGACAGATCGGACCCTTGACTGACATTTTTGACACTTTTGGGGTTACCAGTGATATTACTACAGTAATCAGTGCTATAAATATGCACTGTTACTGTAAAATTACACTGGCAGTGAAGGGGTTAACTTTTTTTGAGAAGAAGGGGTTATGTGTGTCCCTAGGGGCGTGATTCTAACTGTGATTGGCTGTGGCTTGAGGTGTAGGAACAGTGATCAACGGTCCTACATAGTAGAACCGTATGATCACTATTCCTACACAGGGGAGAATGACAGGCGGCTTGTTTACATTAGCCGCCTGCCTTTCTCCCTCTCCACCGACGATCGCGAGTGACCGGCGGACGATCGGGTCCGCCGGTCACACGCGCGGGGGTGGTCAGTGACCGCGCGGGAGCGCGCCTCCGGCGGCGCGCGCTCGATCCCGAGACCCTCACAGGCTAGCGACGTAGTACTACGTCGCTTTGCCTGTGAGGGGCTGACCGCCGCAGTAAATAGTCGTGCGGCGGTCAGCAAGCGGTTAAACATGGGATTTTTAAGGTGTTGATTGGTGTGTGTGCCTTTAAAGCCCATTTTGCTTAAAATTCCCTAAACTGTGCACAATATGGGGGAACGTGGCACTGATTAAGACTGTGAGTGCTCATGGTATCACCTAGTGGGCACTATACCCACTGTATATAGATTCTAATTAAAGTAATGGCCACAATCAGCCTAATGCTGGCCATACAGATAATGTTTATAGAAAACAGCTACATTCACAAAGGAGAGCTGTTTTATCTGCCAATGAATTTGTACATCTGTTCATCCAGTCCTAAAATTTACACAGTTTTGCCATACCACACAGCTCTGTCTGACAGGGCAGGAAGCCAGATTTTTCTTTGCTGCTTGTGCTGCATCTCCCTACCTCTTTATGAGCTCTGCTGTAAGCGGCTGTCAAATGGGTCCAATACAGAGCTGCATGTGTGTTTTTACTTATTTGCTAACTTTAAAAATCGATAATTCATCATTTGAATTGCTGCAAGTGATTTTTCACTAGAAAACAGTTGTTGTTTAACCATTTGCCACCCAGGCCAATTCTGACACTTCTCTCCTACATGTAAAAATCATATTTTATTTGCTAGAAAATTACACAGAACCCCAAACACGATGTATGTTTTTTTTTAGCAAAGACCCTGGGGAATAAAATGGTGGTTGTTGCAACTTTTTATGCCGCACGGTATTTGCGCAGCAATTTTTCAAACGTGTTTATAAAAAAACTGTTTTATAAATAAAAAAAAAAAAACACTAAAGTTTTTTTGCATAATGTAAAAGATGATATTACCCCGAGTAAATAGATACCAAACATGTCACGCTTTAAAATTGCGCAAATTTGTGGCATGACGCCAAACTTCAGTACTTAAAAATCTCCACAGGCGTGCTTTAAAAATGTTTACAGGTGACCTGTTTAGAGTTACAGAGGAGGTCTTGGGTTAGAATTGTTCCTCTCGCTCCAACATTCGTGGTAATACTGCACATTTGTGGTTTTAACGCCGTTTACATATGAGGGCCCGACGTACGTATGCAAGCACGCGAGGATGATGGCGCTTTCAAAAATTTTTTATTCTTTATTTTACTTTTTTTTTTATATATATTTTGATACTTTCCCTTTACTTTTTTTTTTGATCACTTATTCCTATTACAAGGAATGTAAACATCCCTTGTAATAGGAATAGGGCATGACAGGTCCGCTTTACAGTGAGATCTGAGGTCTATGAGACCTCACATATCTCCCCTAGGCTGGGAAGCCTAAAATAAAAAGTGATCTGGGCTTTCAAGCCGAGGCAACTGCAGTGTTTACAACTGCCGAGGCTGAACGTGACGTCATGTCGTGCCCAGCCTCAGAAGGTCATGTAGATGCCTGGGAACCATCTGGTCCTCGGTCAGCTCTATACTGAAAGGCAGCTGGTGGGCGATTCATGCTCTAGCTCGCCGATCGCACGGATGTGCCGGTAGAAGCACCGGAGGGCAGCGGGAGGATGTCCCGTCCCGCAGCCTGTAAAAACAATCAAGCGGCTGAACAGCTGCTATGATTGTTTTTACGCTGCCGGGAATAGCCAGTTGAAAAAAAAAGATATCTGAATGAACATTAAGAGGCATCCTTCAGATATCCCCACTCAAAGTCCATGACGTCATATGATGTCGTTGGGTGGGAAGTGGTTAACACACCAAAACATAGACTGACTTTAGTTAAATTCAAAAAGATTTTCCACTAGGATTGACCAATTCTCCTAAATAGAAATTATAATTATTATTAAAAAAAATAGAAAAAAAATGAAAAAAAAAAGAAATTATAATTATTGATTAAACTGGCCATTAAGTGTAATAACATTTCTAAAAAGGTTACTGTTCAATAAAACAATCAATATATTGAACAATTCTATCATTATATGTATTCTTGGTTGTAGAAATGAGAGCACCTGGTATAAACAGTCATATGGCTTGGTGGTTCAGTAAAAATGAGTAATGGTTAAGAAAACCATATATAACCAACCCGTTTCAGGGGATAAAGCCTTCCCCTTTTTCAGGGCTTACATGTAAAAAAAGAAACTCAGCTAAACATAAAATCTGGGGGCTCACATCAATTAATTGTCAATATATAAAATTATATTGCATCTGATAAAAGCTTAAACATTTAAAATGTAAAATAAAGCTTATATAGTAGTAAATTATATAAATAACCCATAATAAGTGTCTGACAGGCACGGTATATCCATCCATATAATCACATTATATAAATAAAATAATATACAATTGTGTGAGACAATACTTTTGATAATGAAGATAAAATTAACATTAGCAAAAAACAAAAAACAAACAAACAAACTGACCTTACATGCGAGGATCGTAGCTTTATCTGGACAAAATATACTAGAACGCCTTACAAATATTTGGGCTGTAGAAAAAAAAATGTATTTAGAAACAGTATATGGAAAGTTTGAGACCTTCTCAGTTAGTCAATATTTAGGAGGAACTGAACTCTGAAAGTTGTCACCAAAAAAGGCAGGCAGAGAGACACTAGTATTGCCTGTGGGTTCCCTGCAACTGATCCTTTCCCATTACTGACACACTATGTCTCTGTATGGAGGCGGCCATCTGGTAGAAGCAGGTCTTTTTTCCTAAATCATAGTTAACTTCCTGATGCCAGGTTGGTAGGAATGAGTGAGTCTGCCAGGTTCAAGGCACAGGATTCTTTAAATAATTTCAAGATTTTGAAAAAGTTTTTCCTAGGTAGTTTTGGCTGTGACACCAGCAGTATTGGGCCAGAATTGACCAGTGGAAGTAGCAGCCACAACAGCTGTAAATGTATTTAAAAAAATACAAAAAATAAAATGGCCATGGCCCAAAATTCTTTTAGTATAAATAATTTAGTTTAACAAAGCAAAAATAGTTACCAGCTCCACGAATATATGTGTAAAAGTTACCCCATTCCTTTCACAGTTTTCATGTGTGCGCTCCACTATGTGCACACCAATGCAAAATATAGAACTATTTAATAGTTATACATACCACACTGCATTGTCTTAAAGGTTTAGTAAAATGTCAAAACAGAGTGCACACAAACTATTCAAAACCACAACCTGTCAGAAACCATAAACCCGGCAGAGACAGAAAATGCAGCTAAAATCGTACCTATAATAAAATAGCAAAAAATAACACAGTTCAGGTACGTAGTCAAAAACTCAAGCCAGGGTTTTAATGCGAGAGCCGGTAATCAGACCAGAAGGCTCAGGAAGCCAAAAGGCAGTGTAGTAAGGAGCAAAAACAGGAACAGGTATTAGAAGAGAAGTCAGCCAAGCCAAGTCATACACAGGAACACAATGGAGATCACAGACCACGCAAGGGCACGGAGGAAATGTGCAAAGCTGTTTAAATAGCCAAAACGAGCTGACTTTAGGCTGGACTAAAGAGGCAGGTAATGGTAACCAGGTGAGTCACTGTGGAAACAGGTGGCTGGTAATTACTATTATTATGTTTTTAGCTGAGCAGCCTCTGTGCACTGAAAGAAAAGAGCTGCTCGTAAAAAGGCAGGAGCCTAGCCCTGACACAACCCCACATTCCCTAACCCCCATCCCATCTGCGTATCCCAAATGTTTCCCAAATATTCAAAATATAGACTTCAGGTTGGCATTTGGTAGAAACTTGCTACCATCAAGACAGTACATGAACACTTGAATAGGTATCAAAAGAAAGAGATAAGTTAGATTTTATCTTGCAACAAAATATAGAGTGTATTATGGGAGAGACAATAGCCAAACATATTGTCAGTTGTTGGACAGGATGAAAGCAGCTCGGTAAAAGGGAGAGACCAGGCAGGTTTTTTTCTTGAATTAAACATGGGAGTGTATTATATATGTGTGTTATAGACAGTAGCCACAAATAATTTGGAGTGCCGGAATAAGTCACAAAATGTAGGCGCTATTTAGAATTTTCACTGCAGCACACATTTGAAATTTGACAACTGTGGAAACATTGTGCGGGACCTTTACAGTGCCGGAGCACCAGAAAGGTCCCCTTCCTGTCCAGGAAATCTACAGCTTTTGCACTTTGAATAACAATTGCGCGGTAACACTGTACCCAAACTAAATTTTTATGTCCACTCGGATCAACGAAAATCCTGCCTGGTTGTCATTTTGCTATAGGTCAGGCTGGAAGGTGTTAAAGTTTAGTCTGTGGCGTCTGCAGCAGGGGGTTTGTAGTCATTGGTAATCAAAGACTGGTTAATTTTATTAAAGTCAAGGGGCAGGCGGATTCAACTCTCCTTAACAAAATTTCCTGCCTCACTGGGAGAGTAGATGCGAAAAGTGAGGAATGAGGAAGAGGCATGTGGGCCTTTTGCTGCCAACTTGTGTAATTGTGTTTCCTCATGCATGTGGTACCTAAATGGTTGGTACTTTTGCCAAAGAAGATACACAGCCGTGAGAGACTGCAGACCACAAAGGTGCTGTCGACAGTAGATACCTTAAAGGTCCACACTGCACAGCTCTGTCAACTGGCCCTGGGGATAGAAGTGGTCTGAAGCTGTGGGGCAGTGCTTCTAGATGGTTTAGGACAGCTGTTCCCTCCAGTCCTTTGCAAGCTGTCCCTGCCCCTGGATAAAATCTCCCCTTGCTGCTGTTTTACCTCTTCCTCAGAATGTTCCTCCTAATTATTGCCACCCACAGACAGTCTGCCATTGCATTTTCCACCCTCTCCTCGACGTTTATCACTCAGTTGCTGGAACATTTCTACCTGTTGCTGCTCAATGTTAACCTCCCTATATGGTCCTCAGTGGGCAGGTGCAGTTGGTATCCCCCACTGTAGGTGGCAACTGACTGAAGCGGTAATGCAGAAGGGGAAGGAAGTCGTAAGGAACTTGGTTCCTCTATAACTTCCTGTGGTCACTAGGGAGACAGCTGTCCGATTGGATGCTGGCGCCCCACTGTTCCTCAGCGGCCTTCTTGAGTCAGTCTATTTAAGACTCCGGCTCCTGGGTTTGGCACACTTTATGCGAGCAGCTAGCATAAGGACAGAACCCCCGTCTGGCAGGGTCAATGCTTAGAGGTAGGGAAAGGTTCCAGAGGAGTAGGGACAGTGCAGGGACTACATCTACCTTTCTTCAGGAAGCCTCCTCTTTGGATGCAGACTGGCCAGGCCACATTTCGCTCCTCATTGCAGACACCGTCAGTTCGTAAGTGGCTCCAGAGGATTTGCCTACCCGTTGGGCCTCAATAAGTTGTGTTGCAACTTTCTACAATATAACTTTGCTGCCTGACTTTGACTCTGTGTGTGCTAAACCCCCTGCCACACCACGCTGCACCTTGCTAACACACTGTCCTCATCCTCAATATCTGAAATGAGTAATACTTGCTCATGGCCAAGATCATCCTCCTGCAGTGAGTTATCGTGGGATGAAATAAAAATGGCTTCTTACTGGCAGTTTTTGGGGCTATAGAAGGATTAGCAGAAGTATTGCAGACAACTGGCTGCTCTGCACTTGAGAAGAGGATGAAGAGAAAGGCTTTATGAGCCACCTAACTACCTTCTGTGTGTGCTGTAGCTGTATAGCATGTCTACACTGAGATAAAATAGGCAGACATGCCCTGTCTTTGTTCTGCAGAAGCTGATTGCCCTCTACTACCCCTGCATGCAGAACCACTACCTCTCCCTTTTGGTCTGAAATTTTTAATAAAGGGGGTTACTTTATTTACCTAAAAAATCAAAGTGTGAGTGCTCCTAAAAGCAATCCAAGGACCCCAATCTTAGCATGATTGAGTTTGTATCCCACTAGCCAGTGGTTTAGACAGGGCCTATTGCTCCTAGATATGTCCTATGGTAACCTTTATTGTGCCTGATTTCAAATTATGATTTTTACCTCTCTCTCTCTTTGTAATGTTTATTACCTATATAACCAAATAAATGATTGTGCACCAGCACCCAATGCTTAACAATCTTACCTCTGCACCACAGATTTTATAACACACAGTGTAAATTTTCCTTAACTCAACTGCTGCCACTTCCAATCCAAAGTAATACTTTATAATCCAAATAAATTCCCTCCCTTGTGATACAGAAAATACTGGATCTATCTTACATAGATCAATCAGTGACATACAAAACCATACTACAAAGAATCGAAAAAATAATAATTACAAAAAATTAAAAGGAGAAATAAAAAAATAAATAAACTCCCAGTATTGTCCTTGTGTAGAGAAGTAATATATCTATAAATGCACATATACTGGATGTCCACACTTTGATAGTCCTGATAGACCCTATGAAAATGTCAATACTGTGCAATCTTCACACCACACCACGTGCTCAAATGTCACCAGCTCCCAGTAGGACACTCACTCACCAGTTTATATTGCCTCACATTCTCATGTTTGGCATACCGCACTTTATATCTTTAATAGATTCACTCCACCATCGGGACTCTCCAGATCAAAGATGCTCATATGCATAACAGTTTTTCTCATAAGAAAATGAAAAAACAGAGGAACTCCAATAGTGTAAAATGTTAAAAACACCATTTATTTCCCATTTGCCTTAAATTACACCCACAAGCCAATAAATCTTTATAGCCTTAACACTGTGTAAAGTCTTTACAGATAGGCTTAGCCAGGCCAAAAAACTCAGCGTCTCACCTGACTACTCCTATGTCACTCCCGGATTGTCAATTTCAGCAGAATGTATTGCATCACTTCCGGTTATCGTACAGCCATGTCCCAAAGTGTTCCATCATCACGACTTTGTCCAGGGATCCTGGACAAAGTCGTGATGACGAAACACATTGAGACATGGCTTTACGGCTTACCAGATGGATATGACCCTTAAATGAAAAAGGATCACATCACACTTTATAGATACTCTATGATGGCAGGCCCCAGAAGAAGTCAGGTGTGACAAAAAATGTGATGTCACATTTTTACAGAAGTGAGTTGAAATTGCGATGTTTGCTGGAGTTTTGCCTTTTCAAACAGCACTAATTAATTTTAATGCTTGTGAGTGTAACTTTAACCTATTTTTATTAAAGTTATTTTGCGAATTGTGATTTTTCTTTTTTCGGTACTTACCTGCTTGCACTGATCTTTGAGCTTCCGAGAGCTGCGGTGGTTCTTCCTGATGGGATGGATAACCAAAGAGAGACTACCTGGAGATCGATGCAGTTGTCCATTATGGATTATTCATAAAGCATGATGTGACTCTTTATAATTTAAGGGTAATTTCCATCTGGTAGGCAGATTTAAGTCTCTTGTTGGTGGCAGTGGAGCACTTTGGATGTGGCGTTTTTGAAGATTGATCCATTCTTCTCACTATTTTTTTGAGGTTTTGTACATTTGGGACATTTCATTTGATTGTATTTTGAATAGTAGCGCAGCACATTCTGGATGTATATATAGAATGTATATAGAAACTGCTTTTCTCTACAAAAAAATCTTTTTGACTTCTGCTTTTGCAATGATGTTATGTAATATAGATGCATGTATTGTTTATTAGACTACAGCCAAATACCCAGCTCCTTATTTTCAAGTAACAACGTTGAGTTGTGATGATGCTTTGCATATTCCAATATCAGTGTTCAATACATTTTATTTAGTGAATTTAGCAAATATAATGTTATTACATTTGATGTCACATTTTGTAAGCATGATCAATTTAAAGCATAGGACCATAAGATTTCCAAAAGGAAAAGTATGAATACATTGGCTGTACATTCTCTGGTTATACATTGTGACATTGACAAGTGGCAGTAATAACGATAATATGCGGAGGATGTTATATACATATGGAATCATCATACAATACGTGGTCTTTACATTCCATAGAGATCTGATAACCTGAAGCCTAACCTGAAGCCTATTCAGTACAAACAAGTATAAAAGTATAACTTTACAGCAGTAGCAGAGCAATAATAACTAATCCATAGGGAGTTTTGATATTATTGAGCTATTAACCAAGTTCTGTCTATACTTTACAGTCATGGGATAATAGGTTACCATGTGGATTTGCTTACTGAGGCACTCAAGGATTTGCTTTAAAATAGAACACAGCTAGAGATTGGCAAATGTGGCTGTGGGTTTATAAACACAGTCCAATGACTAGAGTCCATTGAATGGTATTAGTAGGTTGATGAAAGCCAATCAGATTAAAGCAAGCCTACCTTCAAATTTGACATTCTCTTCCCCATTAAAATGATTTCATTTTGGAGCAGAGGGTTTTCAGCATCAATAGTTTGGTTTTTCATAAAATTGAGGCCAAAGCTTTTATTACATTACATTTCCGACGTGATCCTAGCTTGGACTGTCATATTTTACCTCCAGTATATTGATGATTGTAGTTATCAAAGTTACAGTACTAACATAAGGTTTATGGTTAGGTTTAGGTTAAGTGTAAGAATTATGTTGAGTCTAAATTGTATAAGATACAATGGGTCAGAAACCAGTAGAAACCCTATTTGTTTTTTTTGCTGTTCATGGTCTAGTCCAGAAATTATACTTCACGTAGACAGTGTTTTCACCACAACAGGACGTAAGTTGAGATTACTTTATTAGGGACACAGCAACAAAAACACTTTATTAATGGGGGGGGGGGGGGCTAGAACCAGAGCTGGGACAAGGTCTGGGCAGGAAGGGCAGCTGCTCAGGGTGCAGAAGTAGGGGGACACCCCCTCACTGCACACAAGCTCCAGATCAGTGGCTAGCAATCAGCGGGATGCAGCTCCATGTCTTCTCTGACAACTAGTGCCCACAGCTGACATGAAAAATACACTTTGCATATGCAACTACAGTCTAGTTGGTAGAAAGCAAGTTGGCCATGCCGGTCCAGTGCACACTTCATGGCAACCATGGGCAGCTGGAGCAACAGGGGAGAGAATGGACGCAGAGCGGGACATCCATTCTACGGCATGCATTTGGAGCAAGGGAGGGGGTCCAGTTTTGCATCTATTCCCTGGGTACGGGATGAACCTTTACCAGTGCTGTGGCTAGAATGTTTGTTAGCGGTTTATTGTCATCTATGTCCCACATCAAGAGTACACCTCACTTTCTGAAAGAGTGATGCATTGGCACCAGAACAGGAAGGGAGGAGAGGTCGCTCTAGCAGGGGCACTATTGTAATAAAAAAAACTTTTTTTTTGTAAGGTGGGGGGAGCATAATTGCTGCCTATGCACCCTATGGACAGGAGTTTCTTAGAGAAAGCTTGGCCACTAATTCCCATTAATAGAAGTTATGGGGTTAGATATAGGGCATGACTTAAGGGCTCGGAAGTGATTACTCCTTTCTCAGATCTGAAAAGTCAATTTTTTGGGAGTTAATAAATGCATAAAACAAAAACAAACATTAATTTGGAGAGGGGGGTTGAAGTGGGTTGGAATGGGAGGGTTCATAGGTAGAGGGCAGAGTTGTGGGACGGAGGGAGTGTAACAGGGGGATTTGGGGGATTTATGATGCTGTATAATTTGTACATGAATACAATTCTGAGGAGGTAGCCCATGGGTGTGCACAGTTTTCTTTGTTGTCTGTTTAACCTTATATCTTGTGAACACACCCTTCCTGTATGTTAGGGGAGCACCACCTCTGAGTATTGGAAAACTTCAGTGCTCCTACAACTGCTAGCTTTTTGGAATACAAAGATATCTGATGCGGAAAATTTGTCTACCAAAATTTTCTGGTGCCTAAACTCTGCTGCACATCATATCAAAAGCAGCAAAGCTAATTTCTAGATGGCAAAACTAACATACTGTTCTGTATTTCTCATGAACTAGACACAGCATGAAACGCATATATAAAGATTTGGAAAATAATTTATGCATTTTATTTACTAATTACACCCCATGATAAAGACTTTTTGTGTTGAGGTCATGGAATTCTGAGTTACCAATATAAGGAAAGAAAAAATAGATGATTTCAATTTTGGGATTGATGAATTTTATGTTTTTAAAGCTTCGTTGTGCCAGACTTTTTAATGAAGCTGCTTAATTATTGTACTTTGGGTATCATGATAGGATTATTTTATGGGTTCGATGTATATTTTAGTTGTGGGTCAATTTTTTCAGCGCAGTGGGACTGTATCTTTAGATTTGTGGTAAATGTTTAATAAGTAACGGGGTCACGGGCCTAAAAATTTAAAAAAATGTGACTATTGGTTTGTTATACCGGTCAACAGACCCATACTGTACATAGTATGGTATGTAGATTTTTTTTCTATCCAGGGATCATGATGTACAACCTGATGGATGCTCTTTACAGCCTTTAACCAGCAATAGAAATAAAGAAAAGGGTGAGGTGACACAGGCTTTGTGATGGAAATTTTGACTCCTTGAATCAATGATTGTGACACCAGACAGGAAGCTGACAGAGGTGACCAGAAAGGATGTGGCTGTCATCCCTGCAAGACTTTGTGACGAACTGGAAAAAAGAGAAGAGGAAGAACACATGTAAAAAATATAAATAGACTACTTTATCTTTTACATTATTTTATATTCACTTGAAATATAAATTATTCAGATTCTGATGATGATGAATATATACCAAATCTTTCTTACAGATTTAAAGTCTGTTTTTAAGACTTCATTGGTTTAAGGGCAAATATATATTTTCTTGATTTTACAAAATGACAAGGAATGCCACTTCCATTTAAAAAAAAAATAAAATAAAATAAAATAAAATGACCATGAACATGGGGACTAATAACAGTTAACATATTACACTATTAACCACTTAAGCCCTGGAGGATTTGGTTGCTTCAAAGACCAGAGCCTATTTTGCGATTCGGCACTGCATGACATTTAACGGACAATTGCGTGGTCGTGCGACGCTGTACCCAAATGAAATTCACGTCCTTTTTTTCCCACAAACAGAGCTTTCCTTTGGTTGTATTTGATCACCTGTACGATTTTTACTTTTTGCGCTATAAACAAAAAAAGAGCGACAATTTTGAAAAAATAACAATAATTTTTCACAGTTACCCATACGTCACTTTGCCCAGGAGGGGCTGACCGCGGCGTCGCAGTATATGTACTTGCGGCGTCGGCAAGTGGTTAAGGACAAAAAAAAGAACGGTTAGAACGTGCACTTCTCAAATAGGCTGCAAATAAGCAATCTGTGGATGAATGAGTAGAGCCTAAAATAACAGAAGGCAACGTGGCATACTAGCAGGGCTGGCCCAAGACATTGTGCTGCCCCCAACCCCCCCCCCCCCTAAAAAAAATCACGCCAACCAAAAGGCCCTCACATCCATTATTTTATATCATGATAAATAAAACTAAAATAAAATTTATCAGGACGTCAGATTTACATGCAACAGCCCCTTGCCTATATGCAAAATTTGTGAGGGGCTGCATTGTGTGTGGGGGGGGGGGGGGTTAAGGGGCTGTTTTGTGGGGGGTTAAGAGGCTGCTATGTGTGTGTGTGTGTGTGTGTGTGTGTGTGTGGGCGGGGGTTAAGGGGCTGCTTTGTAATTACTTTATTAAATAACTTTATTAAAACACAGTAATAACTTTCTTAAAGATAAAATGTAGAAAATATTATATATACTGTTATCTTCTTCCATAACTCACCACCAGACCGGTCCACCAAACACCCACTGTCTGTCCTCCTGTCACTCTTGTGTCTGCCGCACCCACCACCCTAGAAGATCCAGCCTGCCCTGCGTGGCATGGAGTGCGCTGATGTCTGACGTCATTGGCACACCACAAACACGCTAGGGATGTTCCCTGTAGGAGACGCTCTGCCTCCTCATATTCATCAGTTTGCTCTACGGACGGCAGTATGAGATGGAGAAATGCCGCCGTAACGCCGCAAACCGATGACACACAAAACTGCTGTAAAAAAATCTTGGGCGTCAATTTGCTGCCCCTCTCAAAGTTCTGTCTGGGTCCAATGGACCCAGCAGGACCCATAGTAGAATAAAAAAAGAGTCCGAAAAAAAAAGGAGAATAGAAAGAGAACGACCATTGAGTGGTCGTTCCAAAGAGGGTAAAAGAAGGAGATTAGAACATAAGCGAATCCGGAAGACCAAAATAATTGAAAAAAGGGGCTACCAAACAGAGGGTGGTCGGGGCAGGATTGATAAGTCCTACACCATTCTTGTAGAGGACTGAGACGATGCGGTCCCTAAGTCCCTATTGGAGGATAGTATCTCCATGAAATCATCAGAGGTGGAGAAATTAATTCAAATACACCATAAGGTAGTGAACTTCTCAAAGGTATCATTGCCCAACGCCAGCATTTCTTCCATGCACATAATGCCATTCACCATGGAGACCCATAAACATATGGGGGGGTGACGACTTCATTGGTTTATATGTTTTAATGAAGATGCTAATTCAAGTTGGGGGCAAACCCTGGTCGTGTGCAAAATAATTTTCCAATAAAAAGGCCCGTCACTAGTTCGACTTGCAGAGGCGCCCGGAATAGGATATGTTAAAATAGGCAGTCATGAGCTTTACTGAACAAAGAGTTTCTTTATTTCACCAAATACAACGTGCTTCGTGGCTCAACTTACTACTTCCTCATTTCAAGGTGAAAACATATCTGTGAGTAAAGGTTACATAGGGTACGTAGGGTTAATCACATAATACATATGACATTTATATGAAATATAAAAATATATTTAAAAAAAAAAAATTGAAATTGTAAAATATAAAAGAAATAATAAAAAAGCTGAGGAAGTGGCAAATTGAACCACAAAACATGCTTTAGTTAGTAAAATAAATAAAGTTTGTGTTCAGTAAAGCTGATGACTACCTATTTTAATACTGAATGAACTTCTGATGGGCCTTTTTTATTGCAAACTCATTTTGCACACAACCAACTCCTTGTACCCACTTGAGAATCTCAGAGAGGACCCAAGAGGGGAGCACCCAACCCAAAAGCAGAGGACCCAGGAGGGGAACACCCAACCCAAAAGGAGAGGACCCAGGAGGGGAACACCCAATCCAAAAAGAGAGGACCCAGGAGGGGAACACCCAAACCCAAAGGAGAGGACCCTGGAGGGGAACACTCAACCCAAAAGGAGAGGACCCAGGAGGGGAACACCCAACCCCAAAGGAGAGGACCCAGGAGGGGAACACCCAACCCCAAAGGAGAGGACCCTGGAGGGGAACACTCAACCTAAAAGGAGAGGACCCAGGAGGGGAACACCCAACCCCAAAGGAGAGGACCCAGGAGGGGAACACCCAAACCCAAAGGAGAGGACCCTGGAGGGGAACACTCAACCCAAAAGGAGAGGACCCAGGAGGGGAACACCCAAACCCAAAGGAGAGGAACACCCAACCCCAAAGGAGAGGACCCAGGAGGGGAACACCCAACCCCAAAGGAGAGGACCCAGGAGGGGAACACCCAACCCCAAAGGAGAGGACCCAGGAGGGGAACACCCAACCCCAAAGGAGAGTACCCAGGAGGGGAACACCCAACTCCAAAGGAGAGGACCCAGGAGGGGAACACTCAACCCAAAAGGAGAGGACCCAGGAGGGGAACACCCAACCCCAAAGGAGAGGAACGCCCAACCCCAAAGGAGAGGAACCAGGAGGGGAACACCCAACCCCAAAGGAGAGGACCCAGTAGGGGAACTCCCAACCCCAAAGGAGAGGACGCAGGAGGGGAACACCCAACCCCAAAGGAGAGGACCCATGAGGGGAACACCCAACCCCAAAGGAGAGGACCCAGGAGGGGAACACCCAACCCCAAAGGAGAGGACCCAGGAGGGGAACACCCAACCCCAAAGGAGAGGACCCAGGAGGGGAACACCCAACTCCAAAGGAGAGGACATAGGAGGGGAACACCCAACCCCAAAGGAGAGGACCCAGGAGGGGAACACCCAACCCCAAAGGAGAGCACCCAGGAGGGGAACACCTGAGGCTTAGAAAGCGACCACCCCTTCCCTGCGTGGAGATGGGTTATCTCTACCCACGCACTTGGAAGGTTGTGTGTATTCCCATACCTTTGGGTGACCGCAACCTCAACAGCTGTAAGTGAATTTTTTTCTGCTTTCTGTTATTACCACTGTGGAATCATTTTTCTTTTGAGTTTAATTTGTTTTTTGAGTGAAACACGATACCACCTACAAAGCGATTTATTACAGTATAGTGGTTTTCCCATCTACCTTCCCTTCCTTTTCCTGTGGACATCCCATGCTACACTATGAGATCACTAACCAGCCCCATTGAAACCACAAGCTTTTGGTCTTCGCTTGACCACTACACCACAAGCTCTAAAAGCAGACCTTGCTTTTTAGTTCTAAAATCCACTTTAAAGCTGAAATGACAGAAATGAGGTGATTGAGACAAGTACACACAATAGAGGGATATGCTCTGTTCCTACTTCATTGTTCATGCCCTATGTCTGAGGTTTACAACCACTTTAACCTCCCTGGCGGTATGATTATTTCAGAGTTTAGATGCTGAAAGCGGTACATTGTTTAGCATAGAAATCTGTTGTTTTACATTTTAAAACTCCCCTTCCCCTGCGATCACCCGTCCTCCCCTGCCCTCCTATCGCTGTCCTCCCGCTGTGTGCTCGGCCGATGCCGACACCTGTCTTCCGGTTCCCTGCAAGTGTTGCGACACAGGGGGGTGGAACCGGCGGCAAATCCAAAAGTGTAAATATACTAAATGAGATGATATAAAGCTGTGATCCTAACGGATTACACTGTATCATGCCATTTCACCACAGGATTGCACCTGGTGACTTTTCCCGGGCCCTGCCTGTGCTTTTGCAGTTCTTAGTGCCTGGAAAATAGAGAACGACCATGGCGTCCAAAAAGCATTATTTTTGCGCAAAATCGCTTTTAGAAGAACTGGAAAACAGCGACAGCGAAACTGAGTTATTTGAAGAACTGAGCGATAGCGATTCGTGGGAAAATTTGTCATTAGGTATGGAAAGTGAGGACAGCGACGATTCTGATGTCTCTTTCTGGCACATCGCTCCGGTGGAAATTCTGAAGAATCATTTGATATACTTCCCAAATTCCACAAGTTATGTGCCAGAAAGAGACATCAGAATCGTTGCTGTCGTCATTTTCCGTACCTGATGACAAATTTTCCCACGAAACGCTATCGCTCAGTTCTTCAAGTAACTCAGTTTTGCTTTCGCTGTTTTCCAGTTCATCTAAAAGCGCTTTTGCGGAAAAAAACTGAATTTTTGTAAAATCTTACCTGTAAAATTCCTTTCTCTGAGTCCTCCGACAGTCGCCGCCTCTTCTAAGTCATCACAATTGGGTATTGTCCACCTATCCTAAGGATAGGTGGACAATACCCAATTGTGATGACTTAGAGGAGGCTGCGACTGTCGGAGGATGTAAGATAAAAACGCTTTTTGGACGCCATGGTCGCTCAAAATTTTCCAGACACAAAGAACTGGAAAAGCACAGGCAGGGCACTGGAAAAGTCACCAGGTGAAATCCTGTGGTGAAATGGCATGATACAGTGTAATCCGTTAGGATCACAGCTTTGTCTCATGTCATTTAGTGTTTTTACACTTTTGAATTTGCCGCCGGTTCCACCCCCCCTGCGTCGCAACGTTCGCAGGGAAGGAAACGGAAGGCAAGTGCCGGCAATTGGCCCGGCACAGAGTGGGGAGAGACTGTGAGGAGGATGGGAAGGACGGCGGGGGAGCGCAGGGAAGGTGAGTAACGTTCTAGGATAATCCCGAGTGTGGCTCGGGGTTACCGCATTTGGTACTGAAAATTAACCCAGAGCCACACTCGGGAATACCGCCAGGGAGGTTAAAGCGGAGTTCCACCCAAAAGTGGAAGCTCCACTTATCTGCTACATTTGGCACCTTTCGGAGTAGGGGGGGTACCCGCTCCCACTTCTGTGTAAGGGCGCCACGGCGATTTACATCATATGCGGCCCCTCCTCCTTTACCCGCTGCCTTCTGGGAGACACCACACAGGTCCCAGAAGATAGCAAGACCATTCAGAAAGCGCAGTGCGACTCGCGCATGCGCAGTAGGAAAGACCTCACTTCCTGTTTCCCTTAGTAAGGATGCTGGCGCCTGCAGCCGGAGCCGATGGATGGATTGGCTAGGTAATGTCGACATTGCAGGATACCTGGACAGGTAAGTGTCCTTATTTTAAAAGTCAGTAGCTACAGTATTTGTAGCTGCTGACTTTTATTTATTTTTTTTAAAAACAGGCAGAACTCCTCTTTAAGACTGACAAAATGAGGATAGTTGGATAGTGGCTTACCTAAAAGTGAATAAGTGGTTGTAAACCTCAGACATGAAATATGAACAAAGCATATCAATTTATAGTGTGTACTTAATTTATAGTGTGTCTCAATCCACAGCACTAAGTGTCATTTCTGTCTGCTGCCTCGTTCCTCTGCTATCAGTATGAGTCACTTCTGACAAGTTTTCCTGACACCAAGAGAAAAATCATGACATGGGAGGGCACAACCTGTGATTGACAGCCTTAAGTCTGTACCTGTGTGCTGTGTGAAGGGAGGCGTGTCCCTTCCCTCCAATCAGCTCTCAGATAATGTAACTTCAGCACTCCATCCCTGGATTTTCAGAGCTGAGAAAACCTGTGTAAATTTTGCACTTTGAATGGATGTGGGGGGGAAAGAGGGCCATAGATAAACAGGTACAACTTATGTAGAAGGATTTGTTTCATCTCTGTGTATCACCTGAGGCCAGTCACTTTACTAGGTAAAGTGGTGGCAGACCGACCGCACCATACCCCCCCGGACCACACCAGGCCGCACACCATCCCCCCCTCCCCACGGACCACAGCGAGAGAGGAGAGGAGAGGTCAGGGCAAGACCCCCCCCCCCCGCTCACTCACCCTGCCTGGATGCAGCAGCAGGCAGCGGCGGCAGCTTTGGCTCCTTCCCCACCTTCTGCATCTCCTCCCTCCTCCTCCATGCCCAATGGCATGGCTTTTCCTTTCGGCCAATTGGGAAACAGGTTTCAAAACCCGCTTCCTGATTGGCCAGGAGGAGGATCCGTGTGACAATAGCGAATTTTCATTTGCTATTGTCACACAACTGGGTGGGCTCGGGGCACACTGCTCTGCGCCCCGAGCCCATCCTTTTTCTTAGACTGTGAGAGCCTCTGGCTCTAATCACATGTTAAAAAAAAAAAAAGCCCCATTGAACTCCATGCGTCCGGCGCCCCGCATGTAGATTAGGAGGCCAGACGCATGGATAGGGGGGGCTGCGCCCCTGCACCCCATATGACCAGCCGCCACTGGGTATATGGAATAGTTTACAACCACTTTAAGACTTGTAATGTGTTAGCTGATGATTAATACAGAAGCTTTGAAGTTTAAGTGATACCCTTTATGGGCTAACCTAAGGTATTAAAGATGCAAGCTTTTTAAACTTCTAATGCCTGAAGGAAGGAACTTTATGGGTTCTGAAAGCTTACATCTTTAATTACTGAAGTTAGCCAATAAAGTGTACCACAACTCTTAACTTTCTGCTAAACCTGTGTGCAAATTTTGGATGTGGGCCTTGCTTTGATGCCCCCTTTCCCTCATCTTACTGCTTCACACATTTAGGGCACATGGCAACACAGTGTGCAGAGCCTGCATAATGACATCCCCGACACCCGCTGCCAACTTGTACATTCACCTACTGATAGCATCAGAAGTGGCTGTACATGGTCATGGGCAGTTGCATGAAGCATTCGCATGCGCACTGATGTACGCTTGGAATGCAGATAGTATGAATTTGGAGCACACCTGAATGCGCATGCGGGTGCTTTATTTAACCCCTGGTGCATGGCCATGTACAGATGTCTCTTTTAATGGAACTTAATTAGCAGATGTATATTGTGGAAGAAGATCCCGGGGATGTCATTACACAGGCTCTGCACACTGTACAGCCCCTGTACGGCCCTTCGCATGAAGACAAAACCTCCCAGCTATGTTGTGGAGAGATTCTTACTGAAGATCCTGCTGGTTAGACAGAAAATCTGCTGATAACAGTGACGCTGACCCATATACACCCTTTATGTTTGATCACATGACAATAGAGTTCATATGACCAAGCACAGGGGACACATGGGGCAAAGCCACTGAGATAGCCATCAGCAATTACCTTGTCTGCTCAGGAGGATTTACTTGTCTGCAGGCACTTTTTAACTGTATGTTTCATTAGGTGGGACACTAAAGTTCATGGCGGTGGTGAAAATGGTCAGGGACCCCTGGAGCAGGAGCCTGGTGCTACTACCACATTTTCTATGCCACTGCGTATCAACTCACCAAATGCAGGGATCTCTTCACTGGCTGTCTGGCTCAGGACTGCAAATAAAAAAAAATAAAAAACATTAACAGTAAAACTGTTGTGATTTTTTATTTATTTTTTTGGTAATAGTTCTTTAAATATCATGGTACATTGGGACATATTACAACAGGGTAGAAGAAATCACTGCCCATATTTTAAATTGCCATGATCTGTATTCTACTCCAGCAATCAAACTTTATACTCTCAGCCCCTACAGTGCATGAAACTCTTTAAAGCAAAACTCTTGGCTTGAGCGCTATGTTATAAATGTCTTAGCAACAGCCCTTGGCCAATTTAACTAATATATAAAGCCATTCTGTCGCCTGTGAGGTCACCCAAGGTACCAATGTATGAGTTAACACACAGCAGGTATGTTTTAAGCTAGTCCCGATGATTTTAAGTTTGAGCATCCAGTTCTTCATTACCTCTCTGTACTCAATCTTTCTTATAAAGGTTGTTCTACCATCATGCAAGCATGGCAAGAGGTAGATCTCGCAATCTATGTTAAAAATCCTTGCACGGAATCCAACAAGAAGATTTGTATGTCTCAGAATTTAATCCCTGCATTAAGTAGTATTTGCTGAATTACAGGAGGAATTCCATGAACAAAGGTCCTTTTGTCAAGTTAGGTGGCAATGTTTACAAGAGGAACAAGCAAAGACAGAAGCATCATCTATACAATATGGCCAAATGTTTATGGTACCCTCACCATCACTTCTATAGAAAATGATTGGACATTACATTCCAACACAATGGGCTTTAATATGAGTTGGCCCCATTTTTGTGGCTTTAACAGTCTGGAATGCTTTCCACAAGATTTTGGAGTGTGTCTAGGGGAATTTGTGCCCAAAGAGTATTTGTGAGGTCAGGAACCGATGTCAGATAAGGAGACCTGGCTCACAATCAGTGTTCCAACCCAACACAACCCTAAAAGGTGCTCAATTGTGTTGAGGGCTCTGTGCAGGTCACTAGAGCTAGCTTTGTACACAGGGGCAAGGTAATGCTGGACCAACAAAGAATGTGACAGGCCCACCACAGATCTCCAGAGCAGGTCCAAAGCTTTTATTCAGCTATCACATTATTAAAACAGAAACAATGTTTTGGAGCCTTGCAGGACCCCGTTATCAGTCACATGCCTGATAAAGGGGTCCTGCGAGGCTCCAAAACTTTGCGTCACATGTCTAATAAAGGGGTCCTATGAGGCTCTGAAACTTTGCGTCACATGCCTGATGAAGGGGTCCTGCGAGGCTCCGAATTGTTGCTTCTGCTTTTAATAATGTGATCGCTGAATAAAAGCTTTTGGACCAACTCTGTTTTTTGCACAAATACTTTTTATACAAGTCAGTTTTTTTTTTTTTTTTTTTTTTTTTTTTATGCTTTTAGCACTCGACTTTTCCCCCAGCTCCTCCATTCATAGAAGGTTCTGTGAATGAAACAGGTTGTATGAATGGAGTATGGATGGAAGATTGAAGGGTTTTGCATTTATAGAAGCTGTAGTATGACTTCTATGAATGAAAGAGTTGAGCAGAAAGAGTGGGCAAAGATGAGGGCCTGTCACAGCTCCATCGATTCTATTAACCCCCGTTGCACCAGAAGTTTAAAATGACAGGGTGGGGGGGGGGGGGTATTAATGGTAGAAGATTTCAGCTAATAGAGGAGACAGCAGCACAAGGGACACTGATAGATATCACACTGATAGTAAGTAAATTCCCTTGTGCTGATTTTTGTTTTTTGATTTCTGACTAAACTTACGCCTCGTACACACCATCAGATTATTGGACACATTTTTGTCCGTTTTTTGTTGCATGCTAGCCTCATATTGAAAGTGAAGAGGTTAATTACATACAAAAAATCTCATACGACAGAATTCAACTTCAGAAGTGATGTCATGATGTGTTGAATTGTTTTGTATGTTTTCTTTCGTATTCCGAGCATGCGTAGTCTTGCTCTTATGATTTTTTTCGGATGAAAATTGTATTAATTAAAAGAAAATCAGACATTGTGTTCACATATGATAAAAATGTTATAGCCTGCACATTCAGCTTTTGTCGAACAAAAATTCGTAATCGACTTTCAAAAGTACTATACTAATGACACGAAAATCGGCAGATCGTTCGTCAACTAAATTTTACTTCAAATTTTCTTATTGTGGACCTATTGGCTATTTGAATCCCTTAGACAGACAGTGAATCGGATTTCCTGATGACACTACACAGCGAAATGCATTGATGTCCGTACACTGTCTGAGCTTCCGGAGTAACCAGTGACGTCATTTCCTACATCTCCGTGGAACGCACGCTGGCCGCAACCTCGGAGTGTAAGGTGAAGGGTGAGCTTGTCATCTGGCTGCATGGAGGGGATGCAATTTCTATCTTGCCTTTTTAGCTGGTGCCATTCTGGGCACAAATCTCTGTAAGCATAACTATTGCAGCTTGTGTGTGGAGGCTTACTCCTATAATAAAACAGATTTGCACTATTATTTGTTTCTGTTTCTTGCTTGCAGGGCTGCTGTTAAAAATCACAGGGCCCCGCACAGCCTACTTAGCAGGGCTCCCCCGAATATATCAAGACAATATTTTCACAAAAAATACACTAAATCATTATTAGTGGACGCAAACATAACAGAGAACCTTTGTGAATTAGCCCTCTTTAATTGTTTTTTACATTTAAAAAAAAAATTATATATTTTTTTTTAAATTTTAAAAATGTTTACAATTATTTTATTTTATAATTTTTGTAAAATGATTTATTACAATGCCTAATTATTATTATTTATTTTTTTTTTTAAATTTGCTATTTTTTTACAGGACAGGGAAGCCTGCAGCGCTGCGGAGGGAGGGGGGGGGCAGCACAGTGAAAGGGGGGAAAACAAGGAGGGGGGGGATTCAGAAGCAAGCAGAACAAGGAGACGGATCGGTTTTCGGCGAAGCAAATACAGGAACAGACCCTGTGTCTGTGTCTCTCACCACAGCAGCTGAAAGCTGGTAGGGGAGGGGGGGGGGGAGAAACTGGCTTTCAGCTGCTGCAGAGAGCTGCACAGGGCTTCCTTCTGTAACTGCCCCTCTGTCCAACCAAACTGATTCCCTCTGCTGATTGGGCCCCCCTGTGTGCTAGGGCCCCCTACAGGAGGACTGGTGTCCCCCCCCCCCCCCATCAGCGGCCCTGCTTGCTTCCATATTGATTTCGGTTATCTGAGAGTAGAGTGAGCTTTTTTCTGGATTGGAAACCCAGATCTGTGAAAAGGCTGTTTAGGTCCCAGTGACCTGGGATTTTTATGGTGAACATAAGTGTGAACTGATTCACGAGGTGATTTGTGAGGTTAGGCACTGATGTTGGAGAGAAGGCCCGGCTCGCAGCCTGCGCTCTAATTCATCCCCAAAGTGTTCTATTGGGTTAAGGTGCAGGCCAGTCAAGTTCCTCCACCCCAAACTCACTCATCCATGTCTTTATGGACCTTGCTTTGTGCACTGGTGCGCGTCATGTTGGAACAGGAAGGGGCCATCCCCAAACTGTTCCCACAAAGTTGGGAGCATGAAATTGTCCAAAATGTCTTGGTATGCTGAAACCTTAAGAGTTCCCTTCACTGGAACTAAGAGATCAAGCCCAACCCCTGAAAAACAACCCCACACCAAAATTCTACCTCCACCAAATGATTTGGACCAGTGCACAAAGCAAGGTCCATAAAGACATGGATGAGCGAGTTTGGGGTGGAGGAACTTGACTGGCCTGCACAGAGTCCTGACCTCAACCCGATATAACACCTTTGGGATGAATTAGAGCAGAGACTGCAAGCCAAACCATCTCTCCAACATCAGTGCCTGACCTCACAAATGTGTTTTTGGAAGAATAGTCAAACATTCCCATAGACACACTCCTAAACCTTGTGGACAGCCTTTCCAGAAGAGTTGAAGCTGTTATAGCTGCAAAGGGTGGGCCGACTCAATACTGAACCCTACGGACTAAGACTGGGATTCCATTAAAGTTCATGTGCGTGTAAAGGCAGGCGTCCCAATACTTTTGGTAATATAATGTATGTGAATAACTGCTGACTAGGACCACTCCCCTCTGACTACCTGTAATATACACAAGTCGCCAGAACTTCTATAATGCTATAAAACGACATGGTTCATCAGTACATTTAGAGTATGAATCTGGTCTCTGATGCATCACAGATGTGTTTTGTTCAGTAAGTCACTTACAAATGTCTTGCCCGAGCAGCAGCCCGTTCATGTCTACGTCTTGCGTAGTAGTCAGGCTCCGCATTCTCTTGTACAGCTTGTTCTAGAATAAAAAAATAAAAAAAAAAAAACAATGAAAATCTGAACAAAGAAAGACATCCTTTAGTTATTGCTCTTGCTTCAATGGAAGATCCAATGATGGTTTCATAATATAATGTAGCCTTAGTAAGGACAGAGAGCTGGGACATCCTGGAGTTAGAGCTTCAAGTCAGTCCAAGTTTCATATGAAATACAGTTATCAGTTCTATTCCAGGATAAGCTTGGTGAATCATGAATATTGTCACTGCTGACTTGCTTTTAAAGAGACATGCTCCGAGACTGTCATCCTGATCCCGACTTTTCTACCAAGTGAATCAGACACCTGGAACACAGTGATCAGTTCTATACCCGGATAAGCTTGGTGAATCATTAATATTGCCACTGTTGACTTGCTTTTAATGCTCCAAGATGGTTATCCTGATCCCGACTTTTCTACCTAGTGAATCACCAACCTGGAACCTTTGAAACAAGAATAGGTCTTCAGACTTTTCACACTTAAGCCTAGTACACAGGGGCTGAATGTCAGGCAGCATCAGCCGGTTCAATAGAAACTGCGTGACATTTAACTCATGTGTACGGCAGTCAGGCCAGCTTCTGTCAGAGGGTCATAACTGAAAAAGGTCTGCTGACTGGCTCCCAGCCAATGGCTGAGAGCATGCTGACTGGAGTGTTCTGGCCTGGGGGGTATCCCCTGGGGCGTCCCCCTGTCAAAACACAATAGCTCAGCAGGGGGGATCGCTATACTAACATCGGATAGCTAGTACAGCGGCTGGGTCCTGAGCTGTCAGTCTTTTTTTCGTTCAACCTAGTGGGCTGAACGAAAAAAAAAAAAAAAAATAGTAGTGTGTACGAGGCTTTAGTAGACTCTGTACCTATTCCAGGTCAGTGACTCACTAAGTAAGCAATCGCAGTTTCTCTATTCCTGTCCTCAAAAGTTCTTTATCACAACTTTGTATTTAGGTATGTACATGGCAGTAGCCAATTCTCACAACTCTCAACTTTCTAAGTTGCAAAAGAGGGACACTTTTTAGTAAAAAGTATGTGGAAAAGGGACAATACAAGTCTGAGTCTGCTTAAACTGAAAAATACAATTTCTAGGTTGCTTATCCTACAATTGGACTTTTCGCAGCAATTCTTCAGCTATGACGTTGAAGGAACTGGCTTGACATAAAGACAGCTACCCAGCACCCACACAATCTCATAAACAGAATGTAAACTATATGAAGTATCATCGTAGCATGGGATGCTGGCTAAACTTTGTTTATTGCTCCTTTTACAATCAAAGGAGCAGTGATTGTTTGTCCTGGTCTGCTCAGGGTTTCACAGGCTTGGAGTTTGATTGCTTCCCCCTGCCTCTGGAAGGAGGAGGGAGATGCAAATAACCAACCTGAATATTTATCATGCCCCAGCCAATCCTTGAAGGGGGCTAGAAAGGTCCAGAAGGGGGCTGGAAAGGTGACAAATAGTCTGAAGCACTGGAGAGCTGTGGTTCTTCAACACAGCCTGAGGGGTTGAATGTGCAGCTGTTCTAGAGGCCTCAGCAGTGTCAGGGTTGAAGGCCAGGATGGATCTACTTAGAACCGGATAGCAGGACCTCACCACAAGGAATCTGGTCTGAAAAAGAACTGTCTTACTCAATTGACCATGTCTGGAGGAAGCTGAAAGGTGGCAGAATGGTTATGATTAGACACGAGATGTCCATGTGAAATGCTTCAATATTTAGTCCTGTTCTGCTTTCTGGCTATGGTGACAATAAAGGATCTTTTTTGCTAAAGCTCTGTAGTGATGTGTGGCCAGTTTTTCTTTTGTCTTTGAAATCTGCAGTGGTGATCCCACAGTGTTCTGGAAATCACATTGTGCATAGGTGCAAGGTAACCAGATGCCAAAGAAACCTGCCTCATGGTCTACAACTGTGAGGTTTCAGACTGCACAGAAACTCACCTCACAGTCCCCAGCTGTGAGATATTAGCCTGTTCAGAAAGAGACCTCATGGTCTTTAGCTGTGGGGGATTAGACTATCCAACATTTGCGTTATTTTAAGAAGAAGATTGTCCTCTAATTTCTATGTGCTCATTTTGGAGTATCTCCCATGATCTAACTCCTTTCCCGTTTAAAGCTCTGCAAGCAATACATTTCAAAAAGATGTCCCTAGACTGAGTTATTGGAGCCGGACTGATAAACTGGTGCTTGTGGTGGTGGGCAGCCTCTGTACTATTTGGGAAAAAACAGCTATTACCAGCAGCCCCTATTAGCGTTATATATAAATAATATCGAAAATTTGTAATACTATTTTCACATGTGTGATGATGGCTGGAAAAATCTCCATCATTTCTCTTTTAAAATGGAACTCAAGTCAAAACTGAGCAGATATCTGAGTCACAAACTTCAATAAAAACCAAGGCTTAAGGCTCCATGCACACCGGGCGTTTAGTCCAGGTGCATGAGGCTCTGGTGTTTAGGTTGGGATGGAGAGCACAGGCAAGCTGTCAAGCACCACTGCTGACAGCCTGTCAAACTTCACGAGAGGCTGGCAGCTGCTGAAACTGGAGGGGGCTGGATTATGCACCTAGGATTATGAACTTTTAGGGCAGTATGCACCCCAGGAATGAAAGCCCGGTATGCAGACTGCTTTCATTCCAGGCATTTACCTCGGGACGCATACTGCCCTAAGGGCAAGTAATGCATACATAAATGGTGAGCCTATTTAAAATTGTGTATAAACCCATTGATACCAAACCATAGAATAAGGAAAAAAATGTTGAATAAGAATGTATAGTCCACAAAAAAAAAAAAAAAAAAAAATAGTACACATCTAGAATGTAATTTCAATATTTAACAATCAAAAAATTGTCCAAAGAAAATGGATTTAGTACTGATCCAGCAATGCATACAGACACTGCATTTACAGAAACCTCTCTTCTGCTATTAACCATGCCATAGTGATCCTTTATTCTTGAACATATAATTGCCACCAGCCACCATTGAGTGAATTGGCCAGTCACCTTAAGATATGACCAACCAGTCAAATAACGTCTTTTTTGTGTGTATATATATATATATATATATAGGTTCAAGTTCTGTATCCTTTTAGCTAATTCGATCCGTCACATCAGGGATCCCCCTACTGGGACTAATTAGATCCACTCCTCATGCCTCCAGTTAGGCTATGTGGAGAAGATGCAGTCAGCCATCTGTCCTCATAGATCTTCACTCTGCCCCAGGGAGAGCTCTGGAATGTGCTGGCCCAGCACATTCCAGTGCTCTCCCTAGTGAAGGAGATCCAATTAGTCCCAGTAGGGGGATCCCTGATGTTACGAATCAAATTAGATGGAAGGATACAGAACTTGAAGACCCCTATACTGCATATGTACAAAAAAGGTGTTTGACCGGTTGGTCATATCTTTTAAGGTGAGCAGCAAATTCACTCAATGGTGGCTGGTGGCGGTTATATGTTTAGCAATAAAGGATCACTTTGGTACTATTAATGGCCGAGGTTTCTGTGCATGCAGTCTCCGCACGCATTGCTGGATCGTTACTAAACCCTCATAAACTTTGACGTGCTGCTAGCAACGGGGTTGGACAGCGTGCATGGTGCCTAAAAAATGTTTGGGCTGAAGTTTTACTTTAATATTAACACCAAGAAAGTAAGGAGGCTACCACTCCTAAATTCAGCCTGGCTGTCATGCTGATCCGTTGGCTTCAGTGCTCTCTAAGTCACTGGACCAGAGCAAGTATGTAGATCAGGAGTTTTTCGGAACTACTGAAGCCACTGGATTAATATGGCAGTCAGGCTGCTAACATTTTCAGAAGGTTGGCAATAGCATGTTTCTTTTTAATGTTAGGTTTCTTTCTAATATTACTAAATCAAGATTCCCTGTGGTTTTGCATAACAGATAGAGTTTATTTGTTTTTTTTTTTACCAGAAGTGAATAAGGTAGAAACATTTTTCGGACTTACCTATTTCATCCATGATATTCTCAACAGCAGGTGCAGCTGACTTCTCCTAGAATATAAGCAATATTGCAGTTAAAAATAATGTGATCGGACTTTCAGATTACAGATCAAAAGCTAGTGGTTAAAGAATATATTGTAGATTGATGTGGGACCCTTTTAGTATTGGGGCACACATCACATATCATGCTGCCCCTCCATAGATACAGTCTGGTGAATGAGTGTTGTCACCCTAGGACAGGAATTGTGTTATTGAGAGAACCAGCAGCTGTAATGGGGAAAAAAAAGGACTGCAATTTAATAGGATTTTTTAATTTACCGTAAAATCAGTTACTTGGAATTCATTGAGGGACAGAGGATTCAGAAACCATTGTTTTATACTGTCACCAACAAGAGGCCTTGGACAGCATGCCTCGGTTTTGTAAAAAAAAAAAAAGTAGTACCAGGACTCCAGGAGTAAGATTATAAACACAGCGGGTGGAACCTGTACCGACCAATGAACTCCAAGAAACAGATTTTACTGTAAGTATAAAAATCCTGTTTTTTATTTCATGTTCATTGAGGAACACAGGATTTAAAGACAACTGAGACCTCCATCTGTAACAAAACACTAAGACCCCTTTCACGCTAGTGCGCTTTTGTCACACTTGTCCAGGGCAACAAAAGTGCATGAAACTATTCCCCATTAAATACTTTGCAACTGTTTACACTGCAGGTGTGCTGAGTTTTGAAAAGTCCCGCATGCAGCAAATTTGGTGCAGTTTTTAAAAAAATGCATCAAAAAGGCACTCTACTATTGTAAGTCCATGGGAAAGCATCAAAAGCATTTAGGCAGGTTGAAAAATGTACACAGTTGAAGACCAGGTGGCTGCCTTTCAATTCTGTGAAACAGTTTACTGATGCCAAAAAGGAACTCACTGGTCTAGTAGAGTGTGCCTTCACAGGGTAGGGTGGAATCCTATCCTCAAGACCAAGCTTGAAGAAAGATTTGTCTTGGCAATCAAGAAATATGGGGGCAAGAAACTGGTTCTCCTTCATAGACACCATCAGTAATGACAAAAAGAGAGTCTTTAAATACTCCAGTCGAATCTTAAACATTTGCAGCACTCATTTGCCTTGGATGCAATTTACTACAGGACGACCGATTCATACATCTATACAGATCCACCCTTGGAATATACCAACTGTGAAACCTGTGATCTCACTGTTTACTGATAGGATTTAAAGCAAGGACCTTTGGCAGCCCTTACATTGGGGCCCTCCATGGGTTTCTTATGCTGGCCCTGCCCTGGATGTTGCTCGGGGTCGGGGTCCTTTTTGGTAGAATAGATCCCGACAGCCTCAAATCTTTTGAACTTAATTGGATGAGAAAAATACAAACTGTGAATTATTGCATCTCCTCCTCATCATCCCTGAGGAAGGGCGTGGTCCTGAAACGCGTAGGATGTTCAGGAGAATTTGTGCATTATTTCTATTGGAAGGTTCAACATAACTGGCTGTGAGATGTACATGTTTTTATAATGTTTGTTTGTCATATTGAATATGCTATCATATATATCTTTTTATACATTCAAATAAACGAAGTAATTTTTATATGAAATTGTGTCTGAGTTGCCGATTTAAAGTCCCAACCCAAGGGGGATTTTTTTGTGCTTTGATACATATAGGGATGATGGCAACCATCACCAGGTTCTAAAGCCTCGTACACACGCAACGATTATCGGCCGACCGATCGTCCAACTTTTGTCCAAGTTGTGTTTTGTTGGTTGGAATGTGCCTAGACTGCACACGAATTTTCTCAGCCAACAAAATTCTACTTCAGAAGTGATGTCATGTGTTGGTTTGTTTTCTTTGTGTTTTTTCTTCTCTGAGCATGCCCAGACTTGCTCATCAGATTTTTCCCTGTCGAAATCTGTACTGACTGCACGAAAATCGGCCGTTGTGTTGACGGCCAACAAAAATTTTATAGTCTGCACACCAGATTTTTTTCGGCCGAAAAGTCGGTTGTCGGAAGCATCATACTAACAAGCCGAAAATCAGAAGATCGGACGTTGGCCGAAAATTTCCTGCCAATTTTCGACGCGTGTGTACGGGGCTTTACACTTGGGAAACTTAGGAACAAAATTTTGAGGGCTACGGTGGCTGCCTGCGACTTCTCAGAGACAACCTCATCTTGCATTGATTTGAGACTATTTATCAGAAGCTGCTAAGGCTGCAGGCAGTTCAGACAATGATTCTGAATGAGAAGGCATAGATGTATGCTAATGCTTATGACCTCTGTAGTCAGAGTCAACAATCAAAATTGCAATTTGGCCCATTAAATCCTGTTTAACTACAGCAAAATCCTACTGGATTAGAAATTAAGATGGTGCCACACTTGAAAATGTTAAGGAAGACAGAGGAATGTAGAAACTCAAGCAGGGAACAATGTCCCAGGCTGTCAGTATCAGGCCCATGAGAGGAAATACTGCAGGTTGCTTCACAATGTAACGCTCCTGCGTTTCTTATATGGTGCGGATTTTCAGCTGCAGAAATAGTTCCACGTCAGTAGTCATGTAAGAGATATGCTGAGATACCATTCCCAACCTCAATGACTCATCATGTGTGGAAGGTCTTATTTCAGCCAGTAAATACACACAATTAGCAAACTGGTTCCTAGAGTGACTTTATGTATGTGGTAACACAATGATGAAGGTTGAGGGATAGGTTGAGTGGAGGTGGTAGGTGATAGACACTTGAAGGTGAGACAGTAGCAGATGGATGCAGGAAGGTTTAGCAATGTTGTATGATAGCAGATGATAGAATAGCAGGTGGACATACAAAAGAGATCAACCCAGTGCAGAAAAGTAGCAGTAGTCTCAAGAGCTAGCAATCTAGTTATGCAGATGTGATAAACAGTCTTTACTATGCAGAGCTAGATAGTGTAAGCTTAGTATAAGTTTATAGAGAATTCCCCTGCGGGGTACTTAGCACTATTAGCGATACAGCCGAAGGGTGGTTCAGGAGAGGCGGATGATCCAGTAGCGGGATACAGGGATCAGCGCGGCGAGGTTCCGTCAGCGAGGTAAGCTTGCAAGCATGGAAGCTTCAAGCAAGGTTAGCATCCAGGTAAGGGTGTTTGAACGAACACATGTGAGTGAGAACCGGCGCTTTATATAGCCATCTAGTCCGGCGCTGGGTGATGACAGCTCCAGTCTTAAAGGTGTATGCGCACCTTTTCCAAAAGTAAATGGTGGGGCGCATACACTTGTGGAAAGTGTAATTTAGGGTACCAAAGGTACCGGATCATTACAATACCCCCCCCTTAAGGCCTGCTCCTGAAGGCCTCTGGAGCTGGTTTGTCTGGGTATCTCGCATGAAAATTGCGGATTAATCTAGGGGCATGTATGTCAGAGGTGTTTAGCCAGGTGTCGTCTTGGGGCCCATAGTTCTTCCATCTAACCAAGTACTGAAGTCTTCTTCTGTAGATACGAGAATCCAGAATCTCTTTTATCTCGTATTCTTCTCCACCTTCAACTTGTACAGGAGGGGGAGGTGGAATATTAGGCCTTATTCCTTGGTCCGGAACATGGGGTTTTAGTAGCGACACATGGAAAATGGGATGGATTTTTAGGTCCATTGGCAATGTAAGCTGCACTGCAGCTTTTCCAATAAGTTTCTTGATTGGGAAAGGTCCCAAGAACAGAGGTCCAAGCTTTTTGCTAGGGATCTTCAGTCTCAAGTTTTTTGTTGAGAGCCAAACGAGGTCCCCGATAGTATACTGTGGAGAAGGTCTTCTACGAAGATCATAGTACTTCTTTTGTTGACTGTGAGCGTGTGCAATGGTAGTATTTAGTAAACCCAGAGAATCCTTTATTTGGGTAAGATAGTCTGAGGCTACTGGGTTATTTGAAGGAAGGATGCGTGGAGGGAGAATAGAGGGATGGAACCCATAGTTCAAGTAGAACGGACTCTGCTTGGTTGTACTGTGAGTTGCGTTGTTGTAGGCAAATTCTGCCAGGGGGAGAAGATCCAACCAATCATCCTGTTGGTAAGAAGTGTAACAACGTAAATACTGCTCGATGCATTGGTTGACTCTTTCAGTCTGTTCGTTGGTCTGCGGATGGTAAGGAGAAGTGAGCTTCCGCTCAATCCGTAGTATGTGACATAGTTCTTGCCAGAATTTAGAAATAAATTGGGATCCACGGTCAGACAGAAGAGTTTTTGGGATACCATGTAATCTGAAGACATGTTTCATCAGGAGTTCTGCCGTTTGTTTGGACGAAGGTAGTCTGCGAATAGCAATGAAATGTGCCATCTTTGTCAGATGGTACACTGACACCAAGATGGTATTAAATCCTTTGGAAGGAGGCAATTCTACGATGAAGTCCAATGACAAAACCTCCCATGGAGTTTGGGGTATTGGTAGACTGCATAGTAGACCGGATGGTCTCGTAGTGTCAATTTTGGACCTGGCACAGACATTGCATGAAGAGACGAATTTTTGTATAGATGTTTTCATGTCAGGCCACCAGAATTGTCGAGAAATCAAATTGAAAGTCTTTGTCATACCCATATGTCCTGCCATAGGCACATCATGCGATAATTCCAAGATCTTGGTGCGTAGGGTAGGTGGTATGTAAAGTTTGTCGTTGTAGTAGAAGAAGCCTTCTGCATCAGTATTTAGTTGTGGTGGGGGTGAATCCAAACTTATACCATGCAGAACCTCTTCTTTTAAGGAACGGACAACTCCAATAATGCGTTTGTGAGGTATTATAGGAACGGAAGGGATTTCAAAGTAGTTTTCTTCAGTTAGTCGTGATAGTGCATCCGCCTTTTTGTTCTTATCTGCAGGTGTGTAGGTCACTAGGAAGTTAAACCTTAGAAAGAATAGTGACCATCGTACTTGTCGATGCGAGAGAGTATTGCTAGTCTGAAGATATTGGAGGTTTTTATGGTCCGTGTATATAATTATTGGTAGTTGGGTGCCTTCGAGTAAATGTCGCCAATTCTCCAGAGCCAATTCTATAGCAAGCAGTTCCTTTTCACCCACGGGGTAATTTATCTCGGGACTGCTCAGGGATTTAGAAAAAAAAGCGACTGGATGAAGTGGTGAAGTGTGGGTAGGTCGTTGGGAGAGTATTGCTCCTACTGCCATGTTTGACGCATCTACCTCCAGAATGTATTGGAGGGATGGGTCTGGATGGCGTAATATGGGAGCGGAAGTAAACCTTGTCTTTAACAAGTGGAAAGCCTTATTTGCTTCTTCTGACCATTTAAATGGTATTTTTATGCTAGTGAGCTGTGTGAGGGGTCTCACAATAGCAGAAAAGTTTTTTATGAACTTCCTGTAGAAATTTGAAAATCCCAGGAATCGCTGTATCGCCTTGCGTGTAGTTGGTGTAGGCCAATCCTGAATGCAGGATATTTTACTCATGTCCATCTCGATTCCTGTTTTGGATATGATGTAGCCTAGAAAGAGTACCTCATCTTTATGGAACAAGCATTTCTTCAGCTTCACATAAAGATTATGTGCAAGCAATCTCGATAATACAAGTCTTACATGTCTTATGTGTTCAGACAGGGTCCGTGAATATATAAGTATATCGTCCAGATATACCACAACACAGACATCTAGTAAGTCTTTAAAAATATCGTTTATAAATCGTTGGAAAACTGCAGGGGCATTGCATAGGCCGAATGGCATCACAAGATATTCGAACAATCCGTATCTAGTTCTGAATGCAGTCTTCCACTCGTGTCCATCACGGATTCGAATGAGATTGTATGCTCCTTTCAGGTCTAATTTTGAAAAATAGGTAGCTCCACGCACCTGCTCAATGAGCTCAGGGATAAGCGGTAGAGGATAGCGATCTTTTATTGTGATAGCATTCAATTTCCTGTAGTCGATGATAGGTCTGAGACTTGAATCTTTATTGCGAACAAAAAAGAGTCCTGCTGCTGTGGAAGAAGTGGAAGGTCTAATAAAACCTTTTTCCAAGTTCTCGTCCAAATAGGTTTTGAGATGGGCAAGTTCATCCTGTGAAAGAGGATAAACATGACCGAACGGCAATTTGCTATTTGGGAGTAGATCAATGCTACAATCATAGTCTCGATGAGGAGGTAATGCTTGAGCATTTTTCTCAAGAAAAACCTCAGAAAGATCCTGATAACATAGTGGTGCAATCTCATCTGTCACCACAGACAGAATCTTCCCGGAAAACGGGAGGTTACACGTTTCCTCGCAATAACAAGAAGGGAAGGTCAAGGACCGTTTCTTCCAATCTATGGTTGGTTGGTGTGTGTGCAACCAGGGAAGTCCCAACACAATGGGAAAGTGGGGTGATGGTATTAAATCGAAGGTAGAAGTCTCCTTATGAGACTCGTTAATAGTGACTAGAAGTGCTTGTGTCTGATCGGTGATCGGACCAGAGGATAACGGAACACCGGTAATAAGACTTACTGAGACAGGTTTGAGTTTAGAAATAATAGGAATTTTATTTAAAGCAGCAAAACATATATCCATATAATTTCCACAAGATCCTGTGTCAATCATGGCCTTAGTAGTAATCCTGTTCTGGTCCCACTGTAATGTCAAAAAAACAGAAATGTAGGGGTTAGTGAATGAAGTTGTCAATCCTCCTAGGGAGACATGTGAACACTCACCCTTCTTTTTGTTGACTAGGGGACAGACATTTATCTTGTGATCCGGGGATGCACAGTACAAGCAGAGATTTTCATTTCGTCTTTTGGCTTTTTCCATAGTTGATAGCGGTGGGCGTATGGTTCCTACCTCCATAGGAACGGCCAGACTCCGAGAGGAAACGGATAATGGCATTCCCATCTTTTCAGCCTTTCTTTCTCGTAGTCTTCTATCTATGGTAATACTGAGTTGTATTAATGCATCCAGGGTTTTTGGCAGATCCGCTCGGGCGAGCTCGTCCTTAACGGCTTCTGATAGGCCAAGCCTAAATTGGGTTTTCAGAGATGCATCATTCCATTCTGAATCAAGGGTCCATCTCTTGAACTCTGCGACAAAGTCTTCTACAGGCCCCCTTCCTTGTTTCAAGGATCTTAACTGAAGATCGGCAGTACTCTGCCTATTGGGGTCATCATATAGGCTAGTGAGCTCTGCCAGGAACAAGGCATAGGAGTTGAGAAGCTGGTCGTTTTTCTCAAAAAGAGAATCTGCCCAGGCTCGAGGATCGCTTGATAGGTAAGAAATAATAGTACAAACCTTAATGTGATCAGTAAGGTAGGTACGAGGTTTTAGCAAAAAAAGTAACTCACATGCGTTTTTAAATTCGCGAAATTTTTTGCGATCGCCTGTAAATACCAAAGGGGGATTTATCTTGGGTTCAGGGGACTGAGCAGAGGTAAGTTGTGTCAGTCTAATTACCTGCTGCGACAGAGCCTGATTGTCTTCTTTTAATTCAGCAAGTGCGTGTATTAACGCAGATACTTGCTGTTTTAATTGTGTCACCTGAGTGGTTATTTCTGCTGAATCCATTTTTTGGTTCGTTCAATCTGTAACGCTCCTGCGTTTCTTATATGGTGTGGATTTTCAGCTGCAGAAATAGTTCCACGTCAGTAGTCATGTAAGAGATATGCTGAGATACCATTCCCAACCTCAATGACTCATCATGTGTGGAAGGTCTTATTTCAGCCAGTAAATACACACAATTAGCAAACTGGTTCCTAGAGTGACTTTATATATGTGGTAACACAATGATGAAGGTTTGAGGGATAGGTTGAGTGGAGGTGGTAGGTGATAGACACTTGAAGGTGAGACAGTAGCAGATGGATGCAGGAAGGTTTAGCAATGTTGTATGATAGCAGATGATAGAATAGCAGGTGGACATACAAAAGAGATCAACCCAGTGCAGAAAAGTAGCAGTAGTCTCAAGAGCTAGCAATCTAGTTATGCAGATGTGATAAACAGTCTTTACTATGCAGAGCTAGATAGTGTAAGCTTAATATAAGTTTATAGAGAATTCCCCTGCGGGGTACTTAGCACTATTAGCGATACAGCCGAAGGGTGGTTCAGGAGAGGCGGATGATCCAGTAGCGGGATACAGGGATCAGCGCGGCGAGGTTCCGTCAGCGAGGTAAGCTTGCAAGCATGGAAGCTTCAAGCAAGGTTAGCATCCAGGTAAGGGTGTTTGAACGAACACATGTGAGTGAGAACCGGCGCTTTAAATAGCCATCTAGTCCGGCGCTGGGTGATGACAGCTCCAGTCTTAAAGGTGTATGCGCACCTTTTCCAAAAGTAAATGGTGGGGCGCATACACTTGTGGAAAGTGTAATTTAGGGTACCAAAGGTACCGGAACATTACACACAACTGTTGGATGATCGTGAGCCAGAGGGACCAGATACAGTGGGACTTTTCCTTGTGTGTTTGGAATCCAACGTGTTGCACCTCCAACAGAGACAAAGTAGTCCTAGTACAAAGAAAAACCTTGAGCCCTGCCAAACCAGCTGCAGAAAGCAGGAGAGGTTCAAGGGGGCAGAGATGACCAGTTTACTGGTCATGGTAGGCTGCAGCAAGGACTAACCAGGTGAAACCATGTGTCTCTTGAAAGGAGCAGAGAAGCAAAGATACAACCTCATGCTTAATGGCATGAGAATGAAAAAAACGAATTGCATCTAACAATTTGTCTTAAAAACAGAGGTTTTAGTTGCACAACAATTGCAAATCTTTGTAGAAGCCACTGAAGCCTCATCAAGGATATTCTGTATAGTGCAGTGCTAGGCCAGGCATCACTAAATGAAGGACCGGAGTCCCAATCAGGACTAAGTGACAGTCCTATCCAAACTGTGGCCATGCCATTTAGCAGCTTGGGTTTCCTCTCCTGGGAGTGATCGCCACTGCTGCTGCTTTCACATGATGTGAAGAGGGTCTGTGGTGTGAAGGGGGGGGGGGACTGAGAACCTTGATGTAATGGGTATGGGGACTGTGATGTCAAGGGGGAACTGGGAACCCTGATGCAATGAGAATGAGGTTACTGATGTAAATGGGGGGGGGGGGCTGTGATGTAATGGGTAAGGGAGACTGTGATGTCAAGGGGGGACTGGGAACACTGATGCAATGAGAATGAGGTTACTGATGTAAATGGGGGGGGGGGGTCTGTGATGTAAAGAAGGGGATCTGTGGTGTTAAGGTGGGACTGTGATGTGAAGAGGGCTGTGGTGTAAAGGGAGACTATAATGTGAAGAGGAGGCTGAGGTCATTGGGGTTATGGGCTGATATGTAAAACAGGAACTAAGGACCCTGGTGTAAAGGGGGGGAACTGTGATGTGTAGGGAGAACTGAAGAGATTGATGTAAAGGGGGACGGTGATGTAAAGGGAAAGCTGTGACATGAAGGATCAGAGTTCTAGCATAAACATGAGATTTGAACTTCTGCTGGAAGATTTTACAGACCAGACCCCCATGAATTTTAATTTAATACTCCTGCTCTAGTCCAGTGGTATGCAACCTTGGTACTCCAGCTTTGATGAAATTGTAATCCCATTGTAATCAATTGCAAGGCATTGTAAGACTTGACAGCCACAGCCATGACTGAGACAGAAGCTGAGGTATGATGGAATTTGTAGTTTCACCATTGCTGAAGTGCCAAGGCTGCTGACCCCTGCTGTAGTCTATGAGCCTTTGCTGGCTAGCTGGTAGGTAGGTGGTGTGATGACAAATACGATTTGTGTTGTTTTCTCTTTGCAAAACCCTTCCATTTGTATCTTGGTTTAAAAGCTAGGTATAAATTGGGAAGGTTGCCATTTTTGTTTAGCTTGCAGTAATTGGTGCAAGGACACATAGGACATCTTCAGCTGCCAATGTGCTCTGCTGGGCTTCTATTTTTTTCCCCTGTGCCTTTAACCACTTAAGCCCCGGAAGATTTTACCCCCATTCCGACCAGGGGGTATTTTGCGATTCGGCACTGCGTGAATTTAACGCACAATTGCGCGGTCGTGCGACGCTGTACCTAAACGAATTTGACGTCCTTTTTTTCCCACAAACAGAGCTTTCTTTTGGTGGTATTTGATCACCTGTGCGATTTTTTGATCACGCGCTATAAACAAAAAAAGAGCGTCAATTTTGCAAAAATAGCAATATTTTTCACATTTTTTTATATGAAATTCCCCCCAAAAAAAATGTAAAAATCAATACCTATGTTTGGTAAAAAAAAATCGCAAAAAGCGTATTTTGATTGGTTTGCGCAAAAGTTATCGCGTTTACTAACAAAGGGAAAGATTTTTGTCATTTTTGGTGTTTTTTTTTTTTAACGCGTAATGGCGGCGATCTGCGATTTTTTTGCGGTACTGCGACATTGCGGCGGACAGATCGGACCCTTGACTGACATTTTTGACACTTTTGGGGTTACCAGTGACATTTCAACAGTAATCAGTGCTATATATATGCACTGTTACTGTAAAAATACACTGGTAGTGAAGGGGTTAACTTTATTTGGAAGGGAGGGGCTGTGTGTGTCCCTAGGGGCGTGGTTTCTACTGTGATTGGCTGTGGCTCTAGCTGTAAAGACACTGATCAACGGATCTACATACCAGATCCGTTTTATCAGTGTCTTTGCAGCGAAGAGAATGACAGGCAGTTTGTTTACACAAGCTGCCTGACATTCTCCCTCTCCCCCGCCGATCGCCGAGTGACCGGCGGACATCGGGTCCGCTGGTCACACGCGCGGGGGGGTCCGTGACCACGCGGGAGCGGGAGCGCGCCCCGGGGGGCGCGCGCTCGCTCCCTAGACCCTCACAAGCAAGCAACGTAGCCCTACGTTAGTTTGCCTGTGAGGGGCTGACCGCCGACGTAGATAGTCGTGCGGCGGTCGGCAAGTGGTTAAGGAGGAATGGACTAACTCCAGGCATATCTGCCCCTAATTTATTCATTGCCATTTATGCTTCAACGTGGAGGTCCTCATTGACTAGAATTAGGACTTCACTATCTAGAAGGGACTTGATATGGCAGTGTGGCTTTAACATACATCTGCAAATTAGGTGCTTTAAAGCAAATTCATTTCCAATACTGGAAAAACCAAAGACAATTTAAACACATACAAATTCATTAAATTAAGTGGTTCCATAATCTGCTGACTCTGAAGGTCATGGCCTTGTTATCACACTAGCTCATACAATACATGACACTGTCAATTGTTAAAAAAACGTATATCACTATATCGAAAATGAATGACTCAAACTCCACCTTTACGCTTCCTCTACTTACTCATTCTTGCTTTCCACTACATTTACCACTCTTATTCATGCCTTACACTTACCACTCTTATTCATGTCTTACACTTTCATAAAGTCCCACCTAGCCTATTGTGTTTAAGCAACCAGGGATGGAGACGCCTTGCCTACAGCTTGGTGCCTCATATAAAGTCTCACCGTGCGATTTTCGTGCGTTTTTGGTGGATGCAGTCTGATTTGACCTTATTTTTCCGTATAAAGGGATGGAGACCAATAGCATGACCTGCTTGTCTCACACAAAGTCCCAAATAGGAAATTAGGGATTGAAAGGCATTGTGCTTTACAGGCCATGACCCATATATAAAATCCCTATCTGTCTTTATACTGCATCCACCAAGGGGATGGAGGTGTAATGCTTCTCAGCTGGTCCTTTCCAGTTTGTACCATCGTTACAACTTAGTTATTTGAGTTTTGAGACAACAGACCAGTCATGGATGAGGGTGGGTTGGGGGAGGTTGGGCTGTCTCCCTCTCACCTGTTCCCCCATCCATCCATTAGCAGCCATGTGCTTCCAGTGTGGAGACACTAAATTAGGAGTGTTAGGACTGCAGATTTAACAGGGTGCCGTGAAGTGTCTCTGCAGCTTTCACATGCGTTTGCAAATGTGTGTCAACTAAACCCCTGTTCTTTGTATCAAGAGACGGGTCTACTTGGTTGGTGACAAACTGGAGGCTGAGTACATCAGACTGGGGGCTGGCTGACTTTCATGCATCTCTTATAATCCTTCAACCTCATCATTTTTTTCTTGTTATAGGGATGGAGACGCCGGGCACTACCTGCTGGGGTCTCACTTAAAGTCCCACCTACCCTATTGTGTTTCATCAGTTTCCGGGCAGAGCAAGAAAAAAGCAAATCCCGATGGCATAATATGGGTAACTTACTTTTGCATGATATTCTTTCACCCAAAAGAGATTATACAGGCATACCCCACTTTTAAGTACACAATGGGACCAGAGCATGTATGTAAAACGAAAATGTACTTAAAGTGAAGCAATACCTTTTTTCATTTCTCAATGCATGTAAATACACTAGCTCCATAGGAAATCTTGGTCAGCTTGACATGGCATTGCTCCCAAACCATGTGACAAGGACACCAAGCTTGGGGAGCATGTTAAGGGGATCCAGGACTATGACATAGTAGATTACCTAGGCAAGCTGGCCAGCCACAAACAGGATATGTTGTAGTCCTGGGTCCTCTCTCGGTGCTCCCTAAGTTTGGTATCCCTGTCACTTATGGTTTGGGAGCAGTGCCATATCAAGCTGACCAAGATTTCCTATAGACGCCAATGTTAAAAACCGGGAGTAGTGTCATGCCAAGCTGAACAAGCTGTGTCCTTACTCGCGAGTGTACTTAAAGTGAGTGTACTTAAAGCGGGGTATGCCTGTAGTTATATGTACTGGGTAAGCCCCTGATTTCCTATATGTCTTGGACACTCTAAAAGTTAGATCTTTCTGCCACAGTTGCCAACCATTGTCATCTACCTGGGAGGTTTGAGTAGTCCCAGCCAAAGTTGTGTGTTTCAGCTCCTCTTGCTACATTCGCCATAATATAGAATAAAAAAAAAAATCCAACAGGGGGGAGTAGGAAAACCTTATAAATGCCACAGTGGGTGTTCAGACCCAGAACCTCAATGCAGAGATTAATTAATATGGTCCCTAAGAGATATAGGACAATTTAGGGTGGTTTACATTTTAGGTGTCAATAAATCCACATTATTAAAATCGATATCAGTAGACGTTGGATTACATGCTGTTGATATTCAGTCACTATGGGATTCGTTTTCTGTATTCTGCAAAAAACCTGGTTGATCCTGCTGTTCTCTATCTCCCCCTTCTGTTCAAGTCCCCAATGCAGCTAGGGATTTTGCAAAGCAGTGTTGGCAGCTCTGCACATGCTCAGTTTTCAGTGTTTTTCTACCCTGAGCATTTCCTCTTTGATTACATCTGAGCAGCCCATGTGACTATAGAGTCATATATGTGGGATTATATATATAGTGGTAAACGACAGCCCACTCCCTCCCTCCTCCATAATGCCCAATAAACAACTAAACATAAGAGGATGGGATATTACATCTTGATTAATGGAGGCTTCACCCCCTTGGTATAAGACACAGGCCGGAGGGGCATGACACAGCCTGTGACCAGCAGAAATCTGCCCAAACCATGTTTTTGCCCAAAATAAAAAAAGATTTGAAACATATATTTGTATGATAATTTAAAACAGGTAATTGATGTTAATTATTTATTTTGACTCTATTTTCTTTTAATTTTGAACATGTGACCAGCAGCAAAGGAATAGAAGCTCCTCCTGCTTATGTTTCCTTGCAGACAGCCTGGGAAAGAGCTGGGTCATGTGGCAGCTGTATACTGAAAATGAAACAGTGTGTGTTTAGTATCAATTTAAGAGCCTGTAAGTACAGAAAAATACCTATTGATCTGCCAAAAATATACTCCGCTATTAAGGCTGGCTTTACATTGTACAATTTTCCTTTACATTTCCCCAAACCATATAATATGAGGTCCATTCTAAACACTTTCAATTTGTATGCAATCAGGCTGGCCCTCACACTACATTGAAGGTAAATCTAGAGGAAATTGAATAAGAAAATTGTATAATGTATGGCAGGGTTTAAAATTTCAAGTCCTAAGCCCACCAGTTACCCCACCCAACCCCTACCCTGCTCCCAATTCCACCCCTAAAGACACCCTTGTAAATTATCTCAGCAAATGACACTGTTAAATGTTTTATGTTGAATTCTGTTACAAAAATAATTAACCACTTCCAGACCACCTGCCGCAGTTTTACGACGCTACTTTGACATTAAATTTCGGGATTATGGCAGCAGATAGCTGCCATAACCCCGGTATTTTTTTTTTACAGGGCGGGCGGTCCTCTTTCACATTAAAGTGGTCCCAGCGCTGGATCCCTTTTATGGGCGGCGGGAGAGTTGACCCCCCTCCCGGTCATTTTCCCCACTTACCGGAGCCATCGGTCCTTTCCTCTCCTAGGCAGGAAGTTGAGTGAGGGCAAGCTGGCCCCCACTTGATTCTATGGCCTTGGAAGACTGGAGCGACATCATACGTTGCTTCCTCCCAACGGCCTTAAAATGCCCATTTTTTTTCATGATGAAAAAAATGACATTTTTTTTTTTTTTTTTGCTTTTTAGGGTAGGTGTGAGATCTGAGGTCTTTTTGACCCCAGATCACACAATAAAGAGGTCCTGTCCTGCTTATTTTTATTACAAGGGATGTTAACATTCCTTGTAATAGGAATAAAAGTGATCAAAAAAAATTTTGTAAAGGGACAGTGTAAAAAAAAGAAAAGAAACAATTAATAAAAAAAAAAAAAATTTAAAGCGCCCGTCCCTCCGAGCTCGCATGCAGAAGCGTACGCATACACAAGTCGCGCCCACGTATGTAAACGGTGTTCAAACCACACATGTGAGGTATATGAGGTATCACTGCGATCATTAGAGCAAGAGCAATAATTCTAGCCCTAGACCTTCTCTGTAACTCTAACACGTAACCTGCAGAAATTTTTAAAGCGTCACCTATGGAGATTTTTAGGTACCAATGTTTGTCGCCACTCCACGAGCGTGAGCAATTTTGAAGCATTACATGTTGGGTATCTATTTACTCGGCGTAAAATTATCTTTCACACTATGGAAAAAAAATTGGGCTAACTTAACCGTTTTCTTATTTTTTAATTGTGTTTGTAAGACCTCTGCGCAAATACGGTGTGACAAAGTATTGCAACGATCTCCATTTTATTCTCTAGGGTGTCTGCTAAAAAAAAAAAAAAAAAACATAATGTTTGGGGTTCTAAGTAATTTTCTAGCAAACAATACTGATTTGAACTTGTAAACAAGTGTCAGAAATAGGCCTGGTCCTTAAGTGGTTAACAACAACTTTATCAATGCCCATCAGCGCAGCCTCATCATTGCCCATCAATGCAGCCTATCAGCCCCCATCAGTGCAGCATATCAGTGCCCATCAGTGCAGCCTCATCTGTGCCCATCAATGCAGCCTCATCAGTGACCATCAATGCAGCCTCACCAGTACCCATCAATGCAGCCTCATCAGTGCCCATCAATGCAGCCTCATCAGTGCCCATCAGCGCAGCCTCAAGGAAGCCGATTGGGCAAGGAAACTGTGGGGATGGGAGAAGAGAGCCGGCCAGGTCACACAGAGAGGGGATCTCCTTCTGTGAAACAGCTTTGATCTGATAAACAAAGTCCCACCTCCTGGACCGGCTCCTATTACAAACGTCACACTACTTTCCCGGCATTAGACCAATGTGCTGTCTAGCATAGGAGCTGGTCCAGGAGGCAGGTCTTTAACAACGGAGTTCCCCTCTCTGTGTGATCCGACCAGCTTTCCTCTTCCTTCCTTACAGTTTTCTGGCTGATGGCTGGGAGAAGAATCGGCTACCATTCAATCCTGCCTACCAGTGGTGACTCCCCCCCCCCCCCCCATTGCAGCTTCACACTTACCCTCAGCTATTTTCCACTAGCCAAATGCTACAGGTGAGTGGAAATTTTGAGGGCTTATGTATAGCCAGCTTAGGGTTTGTGGGCTGACAACACACAATATTTTTCTGGACTTGGTGGTGTTAGCCCTGTCCAGTTTTCTTTTGCTTAACCAGTCAAACCCACCCCTATGCTATTATGCACAACATAAAGACTAATGATTTTGTAGTCTGATAGCATTTTAGCACTTATCGTACAGATACAGTTTAACAAAACATTTTAGGTGGTTTATTTACTAGGCTAAATGATGGAAGATAAAAGTTATTTTTAGGGTTTACATACACTAAGAAAATAATGTGTCTAGGGCTAAATGGTAATATTTTTTGTGGTACATCCAAAAGGTACCCAAGTTCCAGGACTCCCCTAAGTATTGGTTGCATCTCTAATGGATTACGAGGAGCAAGACTGAACTTTTGGTTAACAGATCCACATCTGCTCCAGCTTTCTTAGCTCCAGCTATCTTAAGTCTAAAGCCTAGTACACATGGGCCAAATGTCTGACGGCATCAGTCGGTTCAATAAAAACCAGCCCACATTCAGCCCATGTGTACTGCAATCAGACGAAGGGGCATGACCGAAAAAGGTCTGTCAATCGACTCCCGATCAACACTCAGCCTCAGTTTTCTGTGTCAGAACACAATAGAACCGCAGGGGCGATCGCAGTACTTAGGTCAGATAGTTAGTACCGAGCTTCCATCTGAGCTGCCAGGTTTTTTTTTTGTTCAGCCCTGCTGGGTTGGTCGAAAAAATAAAATGAATAATGTGTACTAGGCTTAAATGTTTACAGGCTCTAAGAGCAGGGCCTTTTTAAAAAGGTCAGTATTTACATTACGATCTAGGCCTTAAAAAGTCTGTTAACTAGAAGGGACACCCTAGGATGGCAGCTGAAAAGGTTACAAGCCTCGTATTTACTTTACGTAGTTCCTCTAATAGGATGTATTATGCAATCAATGTGAGTTAATACCACTGTAAATTGCAGAATATGTTGTTGGCAGTCTGCGATCCACTCCTGACATTCAGGAGGTGTGAGCTCAACCCCTCTGATTATCTAAGAATAGGATACAGCTGGATCACTGAGCAACATAGTCCAGCATTCCACTGAAGACTTTTCGGTAACTAAATCCAATCTCTGCTCATCCATATGGATAACATGCAATTCCAGGCTCATCAGCTGTTATTAGACTAGACCCCAACATGGTCTGATCAGTGGCCTTTATAAAATTCTGCTTTTCTCTTCACAAAATTCTGGTGGGGCTTAGAAGGTTATTGTACTAAACTGATCAGGGCTACTAATCTATCAATGGAACCTATAGACACATAATTTTTAGAGGCCAAAGCCATACCCCCATGCCAGTGTCAATATTTTTAATTCTCAACTTTCTGAGATGATAAAAAAATATATATATTTTAGCACAAAGTGAGTAGGCAAGGAACATGCTTCTGCCCATCCCTGATTACATGGTCTATGAAGAATGAATATGCAAAATGATTGGTTGAACCCACAAGCGTTTTTTTTTTTTTCTGTTTCCTTTATACTAGCTTTTCATAATATCAAATGCAGCAATTTAAACTTTGGCTGAAAGGATTAGCATAATATGACACCTTTGTTGGCTAAAACTGAACCCCTGGCTTATTTTCAAATGCTTCTGCCCCAAGCACCCCCCCCCTGCAGTAGTGAAAAAAATCAGCCTTTAATTCAATCCTCACATCATCTCCAATGCTGTTCCCTGCAGTCATTTTGGGTGGAATGCCCAGCGTCATTCCACCCAGAAGACTAAGGACAAACTGCGCGTGCAGGGCATCATGAATCGGACCCAACAAGGCACCAACCAAAATTTACAGTGTAATGATGTAGCTCCCTGCATCATTAAGGACCTTTCAGCACCAGAAAAAAAATCCAAGAGGACGAGGATCCAGTACCTCAAGTCATTGGCCAGAAAAAAATAAGTGTAAAAAAGCACAAGAGTGGATTTAAATTGGGCATTTATAGAACGGCCTATACAGTCACTTGAAAAAGTATTCATACCTCTTGAAATTTTCCGCATTTTGTCATGTTATAACCAAAAACGTAAATTTTATTGGGATTTTCCTTTACAACTGTTTTTTATTAAGGTTATAAACCATACAGATATAAAGCCGTAAAATACAGTATAGAGAAGTATTGGTACATAACAACATTATTGACCTAAAGCATTGGTCATTAAGGAACTGGTATTGCACTACTTTGGGCTACGACTATAGTTCTGAAGCACAGAAGATACATCCTCCAAAGAGTAACTGCATTGCCCGGAGGCACCCCCTTCTAAGACAAGGGGTCATCTCAGCCATGAATTGATCACGGTAGCTAGTCAATATGTTTGAATACACAGCTCACAAACTAGGAGTGGGAAAATGGCAGTCGACCAGCGGTCCTAGAACACTCCTCAAACTATCAATTATTAACTAGGGTTTAATAAGTAGGAGAAAGAGGAAAAGGAGAAGAAAAGGAAAGGGATGAAGGAAGGAGAAACTAAGAGGGTAGCCTCAGAACTGCAAGGTTGACCACATCCAATATGTAATCCAGGGGTCCCAGGTTTTTTTCAAATCGGGGGAAGCTTGTCCTGCAGGATGGCAGGGAGGCGTTCGTTTAGAATTATCCAGGATAACTTGTTCTTTAAGAGGTCAAAAGACAGCACCGGGGATTTCCAGGATCTTACGATCGTTATTCTGGCTGCAGTAAAAATAAAAGAAATTAGGTGTTAGGTGGGTCTCAGGGTGTCCGAGGAGTGCCTGTTGCAGGGACTTAGTCAGATTGGTCCCCATGAGAGAATAGATAAAATTGTGGATTGTGGTGGACATCCACCACACGTGATACCCTGTTACCTCTTGGCCGCACTCCCAAAAACACAGGGCTCCCGGCGCCCATTGGGCAATTCTAGCGGGGATCATGTACCATCCCATTAATTCTTTGTAAATGGCCTCTTTTAGGGAGGTGAAATTGATTTTGCAGCCCACTGTGCCAGTCTATGCCACTCTGCAGAGTCCAAGACCTCACCTATATCCTGTTCCCATTATTCCATAGAAGGGTGCTTGTTATCTGTGGAAGTCAAAATACTGTAAACTTTAGATACATACCCTGAACAGGTGTAAATACGTTTACATAGGTATTCCATTGGCAGTGTTGCAGACAAGTCAGAAACCGTTTTCAGTCAAGAGATAAAGTGGGCTGTCTGATTATATTGATAGTCTTCTTTTTATTGGGATTTTATGTGGTAGACCAACACAAAGTGGCACATAATTGTAAAGGGAAAGGAAAATGATAAATTGTTTTACATTTTTTTTACAAATAAATATCTGAAAAGTGTGGCGTGCCTTTGTATTCTGCCCCCTGAGTCAATACTTTGTAGAACCACCTTTCGCTGCAATTACAGCTGCGAGTCTTTTTGGGCATGTCTTGGATTTAGGTCTGGACTGGGCCATTCTAATACATGAATATGCTTTGATCCAAACCATTCCATTGTAGCTCTGGCTGTATGTTAAGGATCGTTTTCCTGCTGGAAGTCTAATCTCAAGTCTTTTGCAGACTCTAACAGGTTTTTCTAGGGTTGCCCTGTATTTGTCTCCATCCATCTTCCCATCAACTCTGACCGGCTTCCCTGTCCCTGCTGACGAAAAGCATCCCCACAACATTATGCTGCCACCACGTTTCATGGTGGAGATGGTGTGTTCAGGGTGATGTGCAGTGTTAGTTTTCCGGCATACATAGTGTTTTGCTTTTAGGCAAAAAAGTTCCATTTTGGTTTCATCTAACCAGAGCAGATTCTTCCACATTTACTGTGTCCCCACATTGCTTCTGGCAAACTGCAAACAGAACTTGTTATAGCTTTATTTCAACAATAGCTTTCTTCTTGCCACTCTTCTATAAAGGCCAGATTTGTGGAGTGCACGAATAATAGTTGTCCTGTGGACAGATTCCCCCACCTGAGCTGTGGATCTCTGCAGCTCCTCCAGAGTTACTATGGGCCTCTTGGCCGCTTCTCTGATTATTGCTCTCCTTGCCTGGCCTGTCAGTTTAGGTGGACGGCCATGTCTTGGTAGGTTTGCAATTGTGCCATACTCTTTCCATTTTCAGATGATGGCTTGAACAGTGCTTCGTGAGATGTCCAAAGCTTGGGATATTTTTTTATAACTTAACCCTGCTGTAAACATCTTCACAACTTTATCCCTGACCTGCCTGTTGTGTTCCTTGGCCTTCATGATGCGGTTTGTTCACTAAGGTTCCCTAACAAACCTCTGAGGGCTTAACAGATCAGCTGTATTTATACTGAGATTAAATTACACACATGTGGACTCTATTTACTAAGTAGGTGACTTCTAAAGGCAATTGGTTCCACTATATTATAGTTCGGAGTATCAGAGCAAAGGGAGCTGAATACAAATGCACACCACACTTTTTAGATATTTGTAAAAAAACAAAAACCATTTATCATTTTCCTTCCACTTCACAATTATGTGCTACTTTGTGTTGGTCTATCACATCAAATCCCAATAAAATACATTTACGTTTTTGGTTGTAACATGACAAAATGTGGAAAATTTTAGGAATACTTTTCATTGCCACTGTACATCAGATCGAAAAAGAAGAACAAGTGGGTAGGAAAGAGGGACAAAGTGATTTGGTTCCAACAGAGTGGCAGTCCCTCCAAATGGAAGACCGCTCATTTTACTGGCCCTAAACGGACTGAGAATATTGTAATGTGTAAATTAACTTTATTGGGATGACTCATGCCTCGCGATGATGATGATAAAGGGAAAATATGTGACTGGACAGGGAAAAGCTGCCTCTGTCATCTATGGGCACAGGTCCAGTGTGCCTAACAGCAATTGTACATCTGTAGGCTTACAGTATTCAAGTGAGAGTAAACTGCAATCACTGTGCCAAATGAAGTAGCCCATAACAGTAGGAAATCATATGCCAAACAAAACTGTTATTTTAATTTTGAGTGAGCACTGGTGGGCTGAATCCATTAGGAGCATACTAAATACTTGACTGGCATTATTCTCCACACTGATGTTCCTATAGTGGTTTCAGTCTTTGGCCTCCAAGATGGATCTAATAATCTGATAAAAATGTTTTTTAATGTCTGCTCCTGACACAGGAAAAGGGAGTAATTTTACTGCAGGGGTACATTTGGTATTAGGGATTAGTTTAGAGATTAGGGTTTCTTGCATTAAGTTAAAAATTGTTTAGATAAAAGTATTGCCCCCTCACCCGCCTAAAGCCCCGTACACACATCCCGAATGTCGGCCTTTTTCTTTTTTTTTTGTAAAAAAACCCAGAGATGATTAAATGATAAAAATTTCATATGGGTACAGTGTAGCATGACCGAGCAATTGTCATTCAAATCGTGAGAGCACTGAAAGCTGAAAATTGGCCTGGATAGGAAGGGGGTGAAAGTGCCCGGTAGGCAAGTGGTTAAAAATCGAAGGTTCCACTTGTTAGCGTGGATGGACAATTCCCTTTGCCAGGCTAATACATTTGGACAGCCAGCAAAATTGAATGCCCGCACTATTTGTCAGAAAATTTTCTGACAGGCTTCAACAAAAGCTGACTGAACAATTGACTTTTGCTGGCAAGGCCATACACCACCTTGCATTTTGTCCATTGCCTGCCAAAAGCCGAACAGTGTATGGCCAGCTTAAGGCTACGTTCACATGTGGGCGTTTTGGGGGCGTTTTTCTGCTCTAGGATCAGCTCTCAAAATGCCCAACAAGACAAATCCTATTCATTTCAATGGCCCCTGTTCACATCTGAGCATTTTGACGCCGTGAGCAAAACGCCCAACACTCAAAAAAGTACAAAAGCTTCTTTTTGGGCAGGTTACAGGCGTTTTCGATTGGTCTCTAGTCAGTCTAAAAACGCCTGCACAAAAAACGCCTGTAAAACGCCCATAAAAACGCCTGTAATAGCAGCAACAAGATGTGAATGTAGCCTAAGACTTAAGGGCTCTTTTAAGAGTTCAGGTTAAATGATAGGCTATATAAATATCATGCTAGTTGAAGAAGAGGGTAACCACGTGGAAGCAATTATAAAAGCAAAAAGCAGCAATTAGAAAAAAATGAATGGACAAGCTGAAAAGGTTTTTGTTTGGCAACATGACTGTACTCATATATATATATATATATATATATATATATATATATGGCTCTATAAGAGTCTGAGCTACAATCATTGGGATTGTACGATAAGGACACCTGGTACCAGGCCTTTCCCTTTATGGAAATGCAGACAATATGCACCATTTGCACAGGAAAACTACTATATTGGAAATGCTTATCATTCACAGTCTGGTATAGTCCATCCCCCAAACCACTTTATATTTCCTTTTCCCCTACAGTGCTTCACCCACTGCTCCATCAGAGCTACTACAAAAATACCCAATGTTCCTGGGTATGGCTGTGCCTGTGACCTTCTCCATTCCTCCTCCTGTCACATGTAAAAGATGGGGACATTAACTTTGTATAAGCTCAGACACTGGAGGTTTGTGGAGGAAGGTTAATATAATGTGGGTGGGTGGGTGGATGCTCTCACTCCTGATAGGTTCTCAAAAACACCCTCATTGTGTACAATTTGTAAAAATGACGACACTGCATGAAAATCTAACAAATATTACATAAACAGCTTTATAATATGGAAATTACAGGAGGTCTTAGCAACCAATAGAATTTCTGTTTGCTGAAGTCAGACTTGTAGAAGATGGATTCTGATTGGTGGCTAAGAGTAATGCCCTTTGATCTTAGTCAGTCCCTCACTTTTTTTTATGAATAAGCTCCAAGATGTGGCCACCTTTTGGGTTTGTTCGAATTTAAGCTGTATAATGTGATGGGGCACTGCATCAAAACCACTGGGAAGGGGACAAACAGGGAATAGCCAAAGAACATAATTAGGGAGCCATCTAATGGCGCTTTTCCACTGCATGGAACCGAACGGTTCGGCTCACTTTTGTGCTTTTCCACTGCTGGTACCGCATGGTATAGTGTAGGAACGGTTCGGTACGACAACGCTTTTCCACTGCATGGAACTGAACGGTACGGCTCTCAAAAACAGTACCACCTCGATTGTGGTTTCAAGAGGTACCATACCCGGTACCATATCCCACAATCCTTTGCATGCAGTCACTACTAGCCACTGATTGGTCAAAGCATCCCACTTAACTTTAGTACTACATTAGTGGAAAAGCAAACCATACCATACCGTACCGAACCGTTCCAACACCGTACCATGTGGTACCAGCAGTGGAAAAGCAAACCGGGCAAAGCAGGGCAGAGTAGAGCCGAACCGGTACTTGCAGTGGAAAAGACCACACAGTTCCGGTTTAGCAAATCATTATACAAATGTATAGCAACCATTTTCCTCAACAGTAGCGGTGTGAAGATCATTGGACCTGCGATATCCCAGGTATTGGTGGACCTAGTTTGGCTGAATCACCCAACTGCTTCCTAGACCTTATAGGGATTGAAAGGGTGGGACGCCGATCTTGTTGCGCTATAATCCATTACAAAACTAAACTGCCTAGGGGGGCTTCTTAAGAATTATGAAGAGCCATGAGGTGATTTAACCAGCTTGTTTTCACCCAAAAGTGATACTTCAGGTTTTCGTCAGACTACGCTTTTTAATCTAAAATTTTTTGTACAAATTTTCTGAACTACTGTCCTTTAAAAAGTACATCTAAACACAAAAACAAAGAATATGAGATATTGAAGTTCTTTAGGTATGGTTGCTGAATATATTATTTTTTTTTTCTGGCTTTTTTCTTTAATTTTACCTGTTCATCCTCCCAGTAACCAGTTCCAGGGCAAGGTCATCCACTGCCAAGGGCAAAGATGCCAAACTGACCCCCCCTCCCCCCATTCCCGATGTGCAAGCTTACGGGATCCTCCACCCAGCAGTTAGTCACTAGTTAAAATCATTGCCACTGTCACTACTTCTGTCAGCCTTTGAACAGAAGGAAGGTGCCCCTATCTCTACAGTAAACCATTGAGCCCAGGGCAACCGTATCTCCTGCCCACCCCTTGTCCTGGCCCTACCAGTAACACTCTTTTTGTGTAACATTGGTCACCCAACGTATTGTATCTAAAGTGGGCTATACACCAGTTGAATTTTACTCGCATGGAAATTCTGAAAAAAAACATTTGTCAGATTATTCGATCTTGCCATAAACTGAGTTAGCGAATTTCATTCGAAAGCCCTTCAAATTTCCTCCAGATCTGCTACTTGAATGGAATGGTAGACATATTAAACAGGTTTCTTCCAAACTAAAACCATATTTAATATGAATTTTGTTAATTCAGTGAAAAATTTCCATCCTGCTACTATGGTCGAAAACAATTGTCAATTTAACCGCACTACCCATTAGAATACCAAAGGAATGTTCCAAAAACAAACCTTTTCAAAAAAAAAATTCCCAGCGTAGGGAGGAGCAGAGTTCTCACCCTAGGACAGAAAGTGTATTAGGACTACAGAAACCCTCCCATTCTCCTCATATCATAGTAGGGAGGTGTTCTGTAGTCCACATTGGAGAACTGGGAAGAGTAAAATAACAGCGTTTGAGATTTTAGCTCAGTACATAGGAAGTTACACTGACACAAGCGTTCAGTTAGGAACGACAACAATTTTTTTGTACTTAAAGAATATGACCTGCATCTAGAAAATGAATGCACCTGGCAAGCTGCAATGTATTACATTTTTTTTCTAGAGTTAGGATATACTTTAAAGCAAGGCTTGACAAATTCTCTTTGAATCTAGAAGCCAGCTAAAGAAGTTAGGAGCCAATTTTTCAAATCAGCTGCCCAGAAAAAAAGAAAGCAAGAAAGAGAAATAAAAAGAAGGAAGTGGAAAGAGGATTAAAAAAAAGAAAGAGGGAAAAAAAAGGAGATGGAGGTAGAGAAGGGGAGATAGAGTAAGGGGGGGGGGTTATAGAATGGGAGAGCGAGAAGGTTATAGGGGGGGGGGGGGTGAGAGAGACGGAAAGTGAGGGGAGGGGGGGAGGGAGATTGAGGATGGGAGGGAGAGTGAAAGTCTTAGTTAGATGTGTATATGAACAGTGAGGTCCCCTCAGCTCTGTGGTGTACAGAGAAATCCTCCAGAAGTGTGTCACTCATAACATCCATGTGACGGTGCTGACCAACTAGAATGCCTCTTATCCGTACACTGAGAAGTATGAATAGGACCCGCGGGAATTTCAAATCTCTAGATCAGTAAATCTGAGTCCTGATACCGGACAGCAAGCAGCTTAAATCCTAGGCCCCTGGACGCAGTTTCTAGTCGCCGATGCGATCCTGCGCTTGGGATTTGTCAAGCCCTGCTTTAAAGTGGCATTAACCTCCCTGGCGGTATTCCCAAGTGTGGCTCGGGGTTAATTTTCAGTACCAAAAGCGGTAACCCTGAGCCACACTCGGGATTACCCCAGAACGTTACTCACCTTCCCTGCGCTCCCCCGAAGTCCTCCCCGCCGTCTCTGCCCACTCTGTGCATGGCCGATTGCCGGCACTTGCCTTCCCTGCGAGTGTTGCGACACAGGGGGATGGAACCGGTGGCAAATTCAAAAGTGTAAAAACACTAAATAACATAATACAAAGCCGTGATCCTAACGGATTACACTGTTTTATGCCATTTCCCCACAGGATTTCACCTAGTGACTTTTCCAGCGCCTTGCCTGTGCTTTTCCAGTGCTTTGTGCCTGGAAAATTTTGAACGACCATAGCCTCCAAAAATCATTTTTTTTTGCGCAAATGCGCTTTTAGACGAATTGGAAAACAGCGACAGCGAAATTGAGTGGGAAAATTCCTAATCAGGTACGGAAAGTGACAACAGCGACGACTCTGATGTCTCTTTCTGGCACATCGCTTTTGGAATTTGGGAAGTATATCAAATGATTCTTCAGAATTTCCAATGGAGCGATGTGCCAGAAAGAGACATCAGAATCATCGCTGTGGTCACTTTCCGTACCTGATGACGATTTTTCCCACGCGTCGCTCTTTCTCAGTTCTTGAAGTAACTCCATTTCGCTGTCGCTGTTTTCCAGTTCGTCTTAAAGCGCTTTTGCGCAAAAAGAATGCTTTTTGGAGGCCATGGTCGTTCTCTATTTTCCAGACACAAAGCACTGGAAAAGCAAAGACCGGGCACTGGAAAAGTCACCAGGTGCAATCCTGTGGTGAAATGGCATGATACAGTGTAATCCGTTAGGATCACAGCTTTGTATCATGTCATTTAGTGTATTTACACTTTTGAATTTGCCGCCGGTTCCACCCCCCTGCGTTGCTACGCTCGCAGGGAAGGGAACCGAAAGACAGGTGCCGGCATCGGCCGAGCACACAGCGGGAGGACGGCGGGGGATCGAAGGAAGGTGAGTTTTAAAATGTAAAACAACAGATTTCTATGCAAAACAATGTACAGCACAGAAATCTGGACGTAATCAGACCGCCAGGGAGGTTAAACACAAAATCAAAAATGTAATATATTGTAGCTTGTCAATCATTAGATGCGGTAGCTGCATTCGTTTTCATTTCATCGGCTTTTTCCCCTCTGCTATCACTTAGTGATCTGGCCAGTAACATGCCTCCTGTATTAGGAGTGCCCCCACTCTGGATGAAGGAGCACATGGGGCACCTTTGGACAGCAGCATTGTCAGTCTGGGGGACGGGGAGTGTTAGAAGTACCAGCAGATTTAAATACATTAACAATTTGTAGCCAAACTCCAGCTAAAACTTTATAATCAGATACAGCAAACATGTCTTTTCCTTTTGGGATAAAGGTTTTTCATGAATAAATAAAAGCTGATCATTTTAAGCACCCCTGTCAGTATGAAATGGTTTTTCTCAGCTTACTAACTGCTAGATTTGTAGGAGAGCTTGTTCTGTTGAAAGACAACAGACTTACTGGCCAGATCACGAGGCACAAATAAAGGTGACAACGACTAAAAAAGAAAAAACGAATGTAGCCATCACAGCTAAGAATTGGGAAGCTGCAATATAATAAATTATTACTTTTGGGTTTAATACTGCTTTAAGCAAATTCTAAGACATCAAAAAATATATTAGAAACTGACTGATGCCTGAGGAAATGTTAAGAGAAACCATTAAATCAAACCCCACATTTGGACAATGATTTTGTAGCTCAAGTGTTATTAATATCCACATATAATTCACGAGCTGCTAATTCTGATCTAAGTTTCAGTGCTCATGCTGACTGGACAGTTCCTCCTGGCCTTGTCCCATACCTGAACCCTGTGATGGCTCGGCTGGTAGGCAGGCTGGGTATGCACTGGCCCTTTGCCCACTGGTTCTTGAGTTTCAGGAGCACTTTCTGAGTCTTTAATGTGCAGAGGAGACTCTGGGGCTCTCTCCTGAACAGTCTTCTTCCTTTCTTGAGGGACTTCTTTTTTCTTAGGTTCAACTTGATACAGCAATTTATTTAGCCGCTCCATCATCTTGTCCACATCGTCTTCTTGCAGCTCCAGGCTTCGTTCACCGGAGCTGTCAGAAGAAGTACTGGGGGCAGATTTCTTGCTGATGCTTTCGGGTTCTTGCTCTTTCGGTTTTAAGGTCAATATATAAAGGAAAAGGGCAAAGAAAGAGAGGCAGATGGACAAAATCCACACTTCATCCATATTCTTCTTTTGTTCCTGGAGAAGCTCTATGGAAATGGATTGCTCTGTCACTTTCTTCTAGCACCACAAAAAAAAAAGAAGAAAAAAATCAGAAGGATCACCTTTTCAATGGAAAAATCAGGAAAGTAAGAAGCGTTTTCAGTTATGTAAACAGATTAAAATTTGAATAAAAGTCCACTGTCCAATGCTATAAAAATATAACAGTTTTCTCCTTTTTACTGCAAGCAGCCGAAATATACAAAAAATGTTTTATAATGAATTTTAATTTACCAAAAAAGTATATATTTCTTAAAAAAAATAAAAAAAATAAACCCAGGTCAGGATTGGGTTGGGGTTGATTGCAGGTTAAAATTTGCTTTTTATGTGAGTGATATCCGTTTGTCCAGTGACTGTTACTATTCCAAGTTATTGGTGTGTCCCATCAAGTCTTGGTCTGTATGTCTCCTCTGCTGTAGTCCTTCTACCATGCCCACAATCTACCACACAGACTGCTCCTTGTCTCCTTATCGCATCCCCTTTTGCAGGAGGAAGGCGGGGCTTATGGAGCCTTATGTTTTTGATTGACAGTTTTGTTTCCACTGTGTGTATTACGTACAGCAGATGACCCCATTCTCTTTCACTGGATGCAAGAAGAATTTTGTATCAGTAGCAAATAATAAAAGCATATTACATTGTACACAGTAAAAAGTTGAACTTTATATGTAAACAAACATTAAAACCTCAAAAAGTATTTTTTTTTTTACTCTTTAGCTTTTATTAAAAAAAAAAAAATACCTGGCTATCCTGTATGAAGACATTTTTTTTTTTTTTTTTTTTTTAAGATTGCAAATGCTCTGCCCCTGTCTCCCAGTTATGCTTCTGCGTTGTTGTCCTGTAACACAAGAGGATGGCTTTGAGTGGACATTTGAACACACATTTCACAGTGGTCACCAAAACCTGCTCTGTGAAATGCCATGCATCCATTACTGGCATGCATGTGGACAGGAAGTTGGTGCAGGAGATAAAACACCACTGACATGTACCAAAGAATAAAAACAAAAGTAATGACAAGAATTTTATTTCACAAAAATCATCATCAGTTTTTGATACATGGTGCTTTAGCAAATCAGCCAAACTGAGTTCTGATCATCCCCATTAGCAAATGATCATGTAGTCAAATGCAAAAAAAACAAAAAAAACAAAACACCATATTGAAGACAACATTACACATTCTCAAGTTTATTTATTAATTTCATGGTCATTGTGCTCCAAATAATAGCTTTACTTTTAAATACCAAAATAATGGCCTTTATATATTTAAAGTCCAACTCCAGGCAAAAAAAAAAAATCTATGCAGTTGGGCTGTGCTCGCTTTGTCTAGGAGATGAGCACAAGGCCCCTTTCACAATGTCCGCTCCATCGGCAGACTCCGTTTTTCTCAGTGGGGGATCGATCTGCCGATCTCCCGCTGAGCAGGCGGATGGCAACTCCGTCTCCGCTCTGTGTGCGGAGACGGAGCTGTCAGGTCCCCGCTGTCCTCTATGGGGAATCAGAGGAGAACGGACAGGCGGTAATCCGATCAGATCGGCCAGGCGGATGGAAAATAGGGTTTCCATCCGTCCGGATTTGACAGACAGGATCGGATGTCAGCGGACATGTCTCTGCTGACATCCGCTGCCCCATGGAGATGCATGGGGCATCTGTTCAGATCCGCCTGAAAAACTGACAGGCGGATCTGAATGGTCCGCATGTGTGAAAGGGGCCTAAATCTTATATCACCCGATCGTTCAATTATTCAGAAAACGGTGCTCCCCCCTGGTCCAGCGGTGGACTGTTCATGATTTATGAAGCCTGTGTTGGGCGTGATGACTTTAGGAACAGTTCACTATTCAAGACCGCAGGAGCGCGGGGGTGCCAAACCTGTATTGCGCTGGGAGGATCAGGTAATTATACCTTCGGTCTCCTTTCCTCTAGAAAAAGCAAGCAGTTAATTTGTGTAGTGCGGGCACAGCCCCACTGCACAGAAAAAAATATTTTTGCCCAGAGTTGGGCTTTATTTCTTGTAAACTCGATGACTTTGATAACAAACCGTGTGTGCTATTTTCTCACTCATTTTCTCATTCAATTATTAATTAATAAACAAAGAATTTAAAAATGAAAAAAAAAGCACTTGATGTCTTTAGCTATACAAGTGCTTTTGGCTGAACTAGTTCTTCAGCAGTAAATTAAGGGAGAACTCTAGTCTCATAGTAGGATCTTGCAAGGGAAGAAATGTCCATGCATACCTGCACAACCGTGTTTCCAGAACCTATGCAGGCATAGCAGCAGGACCTAGGACTTCCAGCCACATGGCTCAGAGCTCTCCATGTATCCATAGTAGTAAGCCATTATGATCTTAAATCTGCATAAGGTATACAAGACAGTGAGGCACAGCTGTAAAATGAGAAAGGAAAGATGCTCTATGAAGCAACATGCTCTATCCCTTCTGGAGGTAGGGGCTGTGCCTCTTTAATAGAAACCGTGTCACTAGACCATTAATATCAACCAAAACATTTCTTTAGGATTATATATGCATTTCATTTATTTTCTGCATGTTTATGACCTCTAAAAGCCTTCCAAGACTCCGGTTCGGTACTGCCATCTTAGATGTGATTCCAGGATCCCCAGCAGATGCAGAGCTGTCACTCAACTGACATACTATGCAAGTACAATTATTCCCTTGCAGATTTCTTTAGTTTGCATTAAAAAGGTAGTTCTTAGGCTCTCCTTTAAAAGAAATAGATGAGGGGCACACTGGTTTTGGCCATCCATGGACAGATAACTGCAACAGTATGTCCCCGTGAGGTCATTCATTACAAGAAATTGAAAAAGAATGGCTCCTGGGATGACTGGAAAATGAATCCTTCTTGGTTAGGAGCTGCCTTTGCAATTGAGTCTTGGGAGCTGGTGGGAAGGTCCTGCCCAGTGTCTCTGCTGGACTGCTGTGCGCTCTTCCGGAAAACTTTGCTACTCTTCCGTCTCGATGTTTCTGACACCTCAGTTACCCGTGCAGATTTAGCAGCTGCAAATTACAGAAAGAGAAACTAAACTGAAACTCCAAGTAGATGTAAAAGATCCTTTAGATCAGTCAAGTATTTATTAATGTGGATGGAGGAGTCTCAACCACTGGCCATTGTATTCAGCAGCCCCAGCATCCATGGCTACCTCAATACCCAAACAATGACTGCATCTGATGGAATGTAGTCACTGTTCAGTTGAGAATTTTCCAACAGACTCAGAGTGTTTTAAATCAACTATCATCAAGCCGGGTGGCACGGATAGGACCACTCTGACACAAATTGTGGCTGAATCAGTAGGAATCAGGCAAAATTTGATGCGTGTATGGCTAGCTTTAGGCAGGCCAAATATTATGCAATTTTCTTTCCTTTAACCACAGGTTAAAAGGAAAGAATATTGCTCGATTCCGCCATCAACAGTCAGCGTTGATAGGGGAATCCCTCCCACAGAGCGATTGTATTCCGACAGCACTGCCGCCGTTTGATCAAATGAAAAAAAAAAACTGGCAGACTGAAGTCAATCGATCAAATCAAATTTCTGTCACAGCAAAATCCCTCCTTTTACATCAGAATCCCTAGTCCCCCCTGACCCCTTCCTCTTCAGCCTCCCTACTTTCACATCAGAGTCCTCAGCTTCCCCCCTTCACATCAGTGTCCCTAGTTCACCTTCACTTTTACAAAGCATCCAAGTTCTGAGCCCCCCCCCCCCATTTCTTTACATCCAAGTCCTGAGCCCCCCCTCCTTCCTTTACATCAAAGTCCACAAATCCCCCCCCCACCCCTTTTCACATCAGAATGCTCAATTCCACCCTTAGTGTCAACCCCTATCTTTTCACATCAGAGTCCTCCAATATGTAAACAAGGCTGCAGCCATGAGCTTGGTGTCATTTTATTTAGTGAAAGTGATACAGGTGGTTTTACAACCGCCCGATCAATTTTACAGTGAAGAAGTGGGCCAACCCTCAATAATGTTTGGGGCTCTAAAGTAATTTTCTAGCAAAAAAATGCTGATTTTAACATGTCAATGAAAAACATAAAAAATGCTCTAGGCGCAGTTACATTTTTTTTTTGCCCAAAGAGAAGTGTAATTTAAAATCCATTTTTACTGTCAAAGCAAATAAGAGATTTTAATTGGTCTTGTTATCAAAGATACTTCCATAAGCTGCTCAAACAAAGAAAATCTTGTCTGGTTCCTGATGGAACCACCTGAAGTTTGAATGGGGGTAGCTCTGGAACTCTCCTGTCCAATATGCTAAGATCTAAAAACTGAAGGAGTCAGATAAATTATCGGCTGAACAGTGACTGCATCCATTTAGATGAGGTCACTGTTGGGCTATTCTGACAGCTGCGGGTGCTGGCTCTCAGAACACAATATTCATTAGAGAAGATTCTTCCATCCACAGAGAGTGGCTATCCTTACATACCAATTTTTAGTTTGATTCACTAGGTTATTTATCATTGATCTCTTTTTATTTTTTTTCACCTCTAATGAGAGACACACAGTATCTCACAAAAATTAGTACACCCCTCACATTTGTGTAAATATTTTATTATATCTTTTCATGTGACAACACTGAAGAAATGACACTTTGCTACAATGTAAAGTAGTGAGTGTACAGCTTGCATAACAGTGTAAATTTGATGTCCCCTCAAAATAACTCAACACACAGCCATTAATGTCTAAACCGCTGGCAACAAAAGTGAGTACACCCCTAAGTGAACATGTCCAAACTGGGCCCAAAGTGTCAATATTTTGTGTGGCCACCATTATTTTCTAGCAGTCCCTTAACCCTCTTGGGCATGGAGTTCACCAGAGCTTCACAGGTTGCCAATGAAGTCCTCTTCCACTCCTCCATGATGACATCACGGAGCTGGTGGATGTTCTATTCCTTGCGCTCCTCCACCTTTCGTTAGAGGATTCCCCACAAATGCTCAAAAGGGTTTAGGCCTGGAGACATCCTTGGCCAGTCCATCACCTTTACCCTCAGCTACTTTATTAAGGCAGAGGTCATCTTGGAGGTGTGTTTGGGGTTGTTATGTTGGAATATTGCCATGTGGCCCAGTCTCCGAAGGGAGGGGATCATGCTCTGCTTTAGTGTGTCACAGTACATGTTGGCATTCATGGTTCCCTCAATTAACTGTAGCTCCCCAGTTCCGGCAGAACTCATGCAGCCCCAGACCATGACACTCCCACCACCATGCTTGACTGTAGGCAAGGCACACTTGCCTTTGTACTCCTCACCTGGTTGCGGCCACACATGCTTGACATCATCTGAACCAAATATGTTTATCTTGGTCTCATCAGACCACAGGACATGGTTCCAGTAATCCATGTCCTTAGTCTGCTTGTCTTCAGAAAACTGTTTGCGGGCTTTCTCATGCATCATCTTTAGAAGAGGTTTCCTTCTGGGACCACGGGCATGCAGACCAATTTGATGCAGTGTGCTGCATATAGTCTGAGCACCGACAGGCTGACCCTCCACCCCTTCAACCTCTGCAGCAATGCTGGCAGCACTCATACATCTATTTCCCAAAGACAACCTCTGGATAGGACACTGAACACCTGCACTTAACTTCTTTGGTCGACCATGGCGAGGCCTGTTCTGATAGGAACCCGTCCTGTTAAAACGCTGTATGGTCTTGGCCACCGTGCTGCAGCTCAGTTTCAGGGTCTTGGAAATCTTCTTAAAGCCTAGGCCATCTTTATGTAGAGCAACAATTATTTTTTTCAGATCCTCAGAGAGTTCCTTGCCATGAAGTCCCATGTTGAACTTCCAGTGACCAGTATGAGAGAGAGTGATAACACCAAATTTAACACACCTGCTCCCCATTCACACCTGAGACTTTGAAACACTAACGAGTCACACGATACCGGGGAGGGAAAATGGCTAATTGGGCCCAATTTGGACATTTTCACTTAGGGTTGTACTCACTTTTGTTGCCAGCGGTTTAGACATTAATGGTTGTGTGTTGAGTTATTTTGAGGGGACAGCAAATTTACACTGTTATACAAGCTGTACACTCATTACTTCAAATTGTAGCAAAGTGTCATTTCTTCAGTGTTGTCACATGAAAAGATATAAAACAATATTTACAAAAATGTGAGGGGTGTACTCACTTTTGTGAGATACTGTATGTAGGCTGCCAATACTGACCTTCTGAAAATACTTGCTGTCTTGTTGACTCTCTGGCTTCAAAACATCTTTAGTCAATGACCTAGAACACTTACTATATGTACACCAGGAAAGCCAGAACTTCTACTCTGCCCACTTGTTTCAGGTCAATAATCTAAAATTATTAAAACATAAGTATCCATGTGAAGGCCAAGCAACCTGCATTTTCACAGGTTAGGCACTGTTTCATAGAGGTTTTCCACTCTTAACACAAGATGGAACTATTCCGACATTTTTTACCGAAGTGTTGTGCTTTAAAAGTTTTAATCAAATACATATCAACAGTGCTGATTTTTGTAAAGTCCGAGCATAAAAGTAGACCAATCAAAATCCTTTATTCATTTTGCTGGTGCAGACTCAGGAATGTAATTTGATTTCCTATTAGTTGTAACAGATTATTACTCTATACACCCTCTCTGGTTTTCATAAATCACCTCAGTGGGTTACCCACCTGCCTGCATCAGCTTTAGCTGCTTCTGTCTCTCTTCTTCCATCTTTTGTCGATAATCGCCAAACATTGTGCGCATCACTTGCCGTTTCTTAACCAATGCCACTTTCTCGCTACGCAGTGTTTTGATGGCACGCATTGCTTCTTCCACTATAAAAGAGAAACTCAGGATCAAAAACAAATATTCATAACAAAAAACAAAGACAGGCAGATTAAGCTGTATTTTTGGGGGCACAAGACCACCATGACAAGTTAGTAGAACTTAAAGAAAATTTCCACTCTCCTGTGGAAAAAATAAAGTCACAAAAACTGTAGCTGTTGACTTCACGATCCAGCGGTGTGCTCACCCCAGCCAGTTTCAGTTTTCTTTCCCCGGCATCTTAACTATGGGCACCCGGCTGTGACAGTTTGCGGCTTCACAGCCCGGGAGCCCACTTCCAATGCATGAGCAATGATGGGCATAGTGAATGGTCAGTCTTCTGTGACGGTGGTCACTGTGGTGTGTCCCAGAAAGAAGACTACGGGGGGGGGGGGGGAGGAGAACTTCCGACCCCCCCGCTTATCAAAAGGGCCAATTCTTTAAGAGGAGTGGGGGACAAGTCCTTAAAGCACAACTTCCCCTTTTGGGAGGAGCGACGCTTTAAAAATTCTTCTACCGGAGATTTGCATTTTTTTCTCTTGCCTGTAGAAGCAGCGCAATGTAACCTAAGTGTCCGTGCACATTAGGGTGTTTAAAGGCTTAAAAAAAAAAAAAAAATCACAAGTGGGTTTTTGAGAGGAATTTTCAGACAGAAAAATGCTAAAAACGCACGTAAACATGCCTAAATGTGGCATTTAGGCACATTTGGCATTTTCAAGTGTACACTGATTATAATGAGGAATAACCACAGGGTAATGTTTTGGAAAAAAGACTTATAAAAAGCAAATGCCCATAAACTCTTGTGCAATACGAGCTACTATAAGCATCTGTTATGCTGTTTTTTCTTGCATTGGTTCTGGCATTTTTTTCTGCTCCTAGTGTGTATGGACCCATAGGGATGAGTAGAGCAATTCAGTCAAAATCGATTTTGCTAAATTTTGCTAAAGCAGAAACTCTCGATTTTCTTCATTGAGTTGGTTAGATAAAATTTGTGGGAAAACAAGTACCAATATCTTCTTTATGTAGAGAGGGTGGGGTTTTTGGAGTATATTTAAAGCAATTTCATTAATTTAAGTTAGTGTTCTTTGTATCTGATTTTTTCCTGTTTTTGAGCATTTTATTCCATTTTCTTTTATACCGTCGCTTTTAATGTTACTGTTTTTAGGCTTTTTTTTATAATTAAATTGCAAAATAATCAGGCTGATAAAGAGTTTTGTCTCCTGGCACAAAAATTATAGTTGAATGGAGTTTCCCTACCCCTTAGAAGCCACTTAAAGCTAATTTTACCATTAAAACTACTGATAACCCCTTTAATTTTACCGTCTCCACTGACTAAACTGATTTTGCTAAAATATTAAAATTCCATTAAAAGAGAAGCTTGGGGATTTAAAAAAAAAATGTATACTTATCTAGTAAATGCATTTTAAATGAATAAGTTTTACCTGAAGCTTTTTTTGTAATTCGTATGATATGATGCAGAACAAGAGAAAAACTATAGTAAAACAAAGCAAAGGAATTCTCAAACTTGAGCCATTAAACTAGCGGTTGTCAACTTATGAACTAAAGGGGGCCTCAAATGCAGCCCCTGACATCACCAAATGGCCACACGTAATGTTCAATATATGTAATGCTTGAGGACTGTCAGAGACTTCAGACCTAATAGAGCAAATGAGGGTCAGAGGATGTGGACAAGCTACATTTTTGGCTGGGGATATGCTGCAGAAGACAAAAGTGGGAACATGCTACATGAGGCTAATAGAGATCAATGCTATTACCCTAATCAATGTATTGTAAAAATAAGCATGTTATAAAAGAGATTTCGCCAAGATATTGGCAAGCTACATTAGATGACAATTGTGATGCACATTACCAACAATTAGATCTAATGAGTGCTATACAAACTCAATAAAAGGAAGTTTGCAGGCCCACTCAAGGTTTCATTAGCTCTACGTGGGACAGGCTTCTATGTGCAATTAATGTGGTTAATGAATGTGGTTTATCATCTTTTTTTCTAAATGGGTGACCTCTTTATGAGTTCCTCCATCACACTGTATTTTTGTAATTCTGGTTTGTTGGTTAGAAAAGTTTGTATAGATTCTGAGATATACGGAAACCAAAAAAGTCCCTTTTTCTAGAGATTAAACTTTACACCTTTTCAGCCCAGTGCATCATGCAGCAAGGACAATCCCAACTTCAACCTTTATTTTGGTTTGGGCAGAAAACTGTCGAGACAGGAAGAGATAGGAAATCTCCCCAAACAAAATAGGATCAGAAAATTCTATGGCAGTTGGAGTAATAGAATCTCTTGGGTTTTCATGGTTCAAAATGGCATACTGTGAGGTTAGGGAGATTGCCCAGGTACCCAGACACTGTCATTCACTCACAAGAAGGACTTTTGCCTTCTTCTCATTGTGCAGGCATGAGTGACCAAGGAGTCAAATGGCTTGGGGTGTTCTTTGGGGGCTTGCTGAAATTTGGTGTGGGAAGATCTGAATGCCCTTTCAACCTGATATGATTTTGTGTCCGTGCCTCGAATGGGTAGCATGTCTGCTTTCTCCAAACCTGGGGAAGAAACCAGAGTTGCCCCCAGTGACTCTGCTGATGGCTGATGGTCTCCAGTTTGCTGCTGAACAAAGATTACTATCTAAATGGGTCTTGCACCAAGCCTGGTTTTATATTCAATCCGCCACCCATGGCTTCAGCCGTGAGGCCCTTTTCTCCGTGAAGGAGAAGAGCATGGATCTTGCTGCACAGTGGATTTTGTCCAGAGCTCTTCCATCTATAAAGTCTGCCATTAAGTGCCTTGACAATACTTTCAGGCTTCACTTTCTTGGTGACCTTTCCTTTATGTTATCTGACCATATTAGTGAACGTTTTTCTCTGTGTTTTTTGACCATGCCCATGAGGGACTTGCTACAGATGTTAATCCGATGGTGTCTACATGCTCCTCCTGACAACTGGTATGTTTTCTTGAAGTCTTGATTCGTTTTTGTTTTAAAATAAATAAATAAATAAAAAACATGAAATAATATAGCGTCCTCCATTGGTAGACTAACATTGCTGGCTAACCTAACCACAGTTCCATCCACTACTGGGTTCCCATCAAAGGTGGCCACGTCCGAGTCTGTCAATAAGGAGGGCTTTATCTGGCAGTCCTAAAGCACTGGATTTTTGTTTGTCTTCTTCTTTTACTCCTTTATAATAAAATGTACTTCCTCCATTATTCCTAAATTTCCACAGTAATTCAGGGATTGTTGGGAACCTCTTCTGGCTCTTCCCAACAAATCGTTTGCTTGACCACAAAAATAAAGAGCTCAATGAGGGTGAAGTTGAAGTCTGTATATACCACATCAGTCTTCATCTTCTCCTCTTCCTCACGATCAGAAAGTTCTCCTTCCTCTGGAATTGGCGGTTTTCTCCTCAAGATAGGGAACTAACAAAGGGGATGAGGCTTGGGTTGTCTCTGAAGGTTGCTCAGCTATAGAAGGATATGCATGTGACCGCCTGGGTATGAAGAGCCTAGCTCAGTGATGGCGAACCTTGGCCCCCCTGATGTTTTGGAACTACATTTCCCATGATGCTCAACTACACTGCAGAGTGCATGAGCATCATGGGAAATAAAGTTCCAAAACACCTGGGGTGCCAAGGTTCGCCATCACTGGCCTAGCTCATGACTTAGCACAAGCCAGAGATCATCCTCCTTGCTTTCACCACTACTGCCCCTGGCTACCTCTGTCAAAAGGTATTTTCATATACTCTTGTATGGTACAGCTAGTTTACCACAGGTTATGCAGCAACTCTTCTGTGGGAGCAAATAGCAGGCAGGGAAATTTTTGTGGCAATTGACTGAAACAGGATCTGTAGTGCTCATTTAACAGTGGGATCTATGCGTTTTGAATAGGATCTTTGACTCCTTTCCCACGGTGAGTTCCTGCCAGTGAGGCGTGCCGGACTAAAATAGAGATCCTGGTTAGCACCTTTTTAGTTCAGTTTTATTTTATTAAAATTTTGCATCAACAATAACAAGTGGTACAGAAATAAAAAGGAACACCAAGGTGTTAGAAAACATTCTCTAACAATGTTGAAATGCATACACGAAGGGTGTCATAACAACACACGGTTTACAAGTTAAGAAGACAGACCAAAACAAAAAAGTCAGGCAACACCATCTCGGTGCTTCTAGCAGGTAACCAAAAAAAAAGACAATAGCACTGCCAGATAAATTTGGAGTCCCCTTCCTCATGAATCAGGGAGTCCGATGCGACCAGTCAACTGATAGATTCGCTAATTGGCAAAGGGGTCATATTCTGCAAGGAGAGAGGGAAAAAATAGAGAAGATGAAGAAGGGTAAGGAAAGAGGCAGGGAAGGTCTATACACTTCCATCATGGCTCACTAGATTCTGTTGGGAGGCCTTTAGTAATCCAAGCCTGGAAGGCTGCGTAGAATTAAAATAAAAACCACGAGGTTCAACTTTGTTTAAAAACTGTTCTTTCCTATGTGTTTCCTGTGACAGTAGACGTTCAAAGTCCCTGATGAAGTCCAGCTCATTAGCTACCATGTACCTGGTGCTGGAGGCCAATAGAGAGAGAGTGGGCTTCCCTTGGGGCTAAGTTCCAGACCCCGAGGGTGAAACAGGAGAGGTCAGGCCCAAAGTAAGAAGAGTCGCCTGCTGGACTGTGTGCAGGAAGTTCCAGAGTAAAGCTGGTGTGTTGGAGTAGGATCAGCAGACAGGTGGCGCCCATGAGATGTTTGCAGGTCTAGGATAATGCGGAGACTGGAGCGTGGTCAGACGGAAGCCAAGGTCAGGAGCCAGGTGGGTATCAGAGCAGATGTGGTCAGGTGGATAGCCGAGGTCAGGAGCCAGGTGGATATCAGAGCAAACGTGGTCAGGTGGATAGCCGAGGTCAAACGCAGGAAGCAGGCAGCAGACCGGTCAAGGACAAGCCGGGTCGGTAACCGGAAACACAGGAACAGGAATATCACAGAGATAACGCACTGGAGGAGCCGAAGATCAACCAGCAACTGCAGCCACTGACAGGCTTCCTTATAAAGGCCCACTGGTGCCAAAACTAGGCTGGGGGCATGCAAGCCTGAATGCCAGTGCGCCTGTGAATTCTGGCACGCATCCGTGAGCGCACCCCTTTCGCCAGTGTGCATGCGTGTGCGCCGGTGAGTATTGTTTATGCGCCATTGCGAATTCCTGCAGACTTGATAGGTCTCAGAATCACAGAGAGGAGTACCAGTATAGGTGACAATGGGATGTGGGTCACCATAAGCTTACAATAAAGAGTGAGGATTTGCAACCAGAATGCTTTAATGGGGGGGACAATCCAACCAAATGTGGAACATAGTGCCTTTAGCGTCATGGCAACGCCAACAAGTATCCGCGACTGTATGATTGAATTGGTGGAACACGGATGGGTGCCAATACCACCTGGTGACGAGTTTAAACCCTTTTTCCAGTATCTTGGTTGCCAGTAAATGAATGCAACTTTTTGATATCAAACCTTCTACCTGGGAGAGGACCCCCTTACCTATACAAACCATGCAGATCTTTTTTGTGTGGTGATTGCATGGCGCTGGACAGCTGCAACAAAATGATGCTGCTATTGATACCGTGTTAGTAACCACTGTGTAGCCTCAAAGCAAAAGACGACTTGAACGTAGGATCCTTGTCAGAGCTTAGTCTGAAATACAAAGCTCGAGTTACAGGCATGCTGTGGAAGTGTGCGCTGGCCGCCAGCTTTTAAAAAGTCTTAGGCTCTGCCCAATGGGGGTTATATATGGTGATAAAAATCTGAAAAAGATTTGAACTCTTGCCCATATCCAAAACTAGAAAAAAAATTTTGGCCTAAGTTAGATTACAAAGTATATCCTCCGTCAGCTTATTGGGACACACAGAGTATATATCAAGGTTGTCCTAATCAGAGAATTAATCAAAATAAAAAAAGAAGAGGATATACTTACTTTGTTTGGATGTTGACTTCTGTCGCTGTAGTCCTATTTCTAGCTGTTCCACACACCAGTCCAGCTCCCTCTGCAAGTCGCTGGCTCCCAACTGTGACATGAGAGGTAACAGGTTACTTTGTAAAATAAAATATGAACAAATTTGCATACACGCCAACTGGTTTTAGTTCTACATCATAAATCTCCACGTAATATTCTTATAGCATTTATGAATGACTTTCTAAAGTCAGGATGATGCTTAAAGCAACCAACTGCATTAAACTTTTACTCACTGAGAAATATGAAAGTTCCAACTAGCACTGCTTTAGTTTATTTTTTATGAATCTGAAAGCAGACAGGGTCACTCGTTCTATGGCTCTTATGTAGGTAAGCGCCTTGGGCTTCTCCCTACTACCAGCCCCATACAGATTTTTAATTGAAATGCACTATATATTTTTTTTTTTTTTATCCAGAAAAAATAACTTTATTGAGAAAAGCATAAAATAACAATGTCAAACAGTTCACTTTACTTTTTGCACATAAAACAGTTACTGTCAGTAATAGCAAATTCTACATAGTAAGCGTCAATGAAATCACCACCAATACACGCCTATTTCTCCGTCAGCGACATCACCCAACATTAAGCGTCAGTAACCTAGCCATGATCAGGTCCACCGGAGCCAGCCCATAACTTTTCATAACTGTGTTGATATATAACTTTTTCCATTTGTAATGCATTGCCAACATTGGTTATCTATATCGATTCCCCAACAGTAGGGGGATCCTCGGACTTCCAATGTATTATTATCAACTTACGAGCGTAATGTGATTCTCCCACTGAAATTCGTCCAACAGACTAAGTTCTGTTTTAGGTCAAGAGGGACAGATACCTGGAATACCCTGTTCAAGGTCTCAACCACTCCATGCCAAATACAGATGCAATTTTGGGCAAAGGCACAATATCTAGATCAGGCATGTCCAACCTGCGGCCCGGAGGCCACATGCGCCCCAGAACCCCAGGCAATGCGGCCCACTGCCCCCTGCCAATTTTTATTTTTTTTTGCTGGGAAGGAAGGAAGTCAGGTCAGGGGCATGGCCACAGCGGCTTCCAACTAACGGTAGGCAGAGGCTGCCTTGGAGGGGGGGGGGGGGGGAGGCGAGCATGTGCAGTGTTTCTGACTCTTACCACCATGACCACTTCAAATCACTGGAGTAGTCATGGTGGTTAGAGTGTTTCTTTAATATCTCTCAGAAGACGTAAACCTCTGTATACTGATTCCATTTCATTTCATCATCCTCTAGTTGTGTTAAATTAGTGCGGGGGGTGCGGCGGCATGGGAAGGGTGCGGCGGCATTTTTTTACTTATATACCTTAACTATAGTATATATTTTATATGCGGCCCGAGAAAATTTCTCTACACTCAATGTGGCCCCGAGAAGCCAAAAGGTTGGACACCCATGATCTAGATGCTTCTTACTCCAGTGAGACTAGGTTAGTTCCAGCATTTACTTTCTTTCCATTCCATGCATCTACTCGGCTGAGTATATTACCTTATAAAAGTCTTTATTGCTCTTTTAAAAAAACACTTTTGATCATTTAAAATTTACATTGCATTTATTATTTGCAGAGAGCGGGTACCTAACAACAGGTACCTGCTCCGACTTCCTCACGCTCCCTGCACCCTACGTGCAGCTTCCTGTACCGAGTGATCTTGCACATGCACAGTAGGGAGAAGGCTGCGATTCTTTAGGAGTAACAGTTGGCTCCCATATCCGAAATGATAGAGCCAAGGACTTGCAGCGGTAAGAACACCGTGCTTCAGGAAGACAGAGCTAGATCCCAGGCACTGATAAGTATCTTATTTTTAAAGTTTTATTTTGGTCTTAGTTGTATTATTTGTAGCTGTGGACTTTTCCTTATTGATTATTTTTTTTTTTTTTTTTTTAGGCCCCTTTCAGACATAGGGACCATTCATTTAAAAATGGATGAAGTATTCATCAGTTTTTCCTCCGTTTTCCATCCATTTTTCATTCATTTTTTTTACATCAACTACCAATGGAAAAATGGATGAAATACTGACCATTTGTCAGTTTACATCCGTTTTTCGTCTGAACCATTTTTTTTAACAGAAGAAAAATAGAGCATTAATCAGTTAAAAAAAAACTGATGATGATGGATGCAGATGTAAACTGATGTAAATGGATGATAGGAATGCATTGTTGTTTTTTTTTAATCCGTCTACGGATGGACAAACAGACAGCATGTGTGAAAGGGGCCTAAGACTGAAGTTCCTCTTTAACAACTTGCGGCAGGTCGGCTCTGTCCCGTGAAACGACATACCTGTACGTCGGTTCGCGGGACCGCTAACGGGGACGCGCACGCCCATTCGTCACAGGGGAAGCCAATTTGCGGGTCCCACAGTGAGAAAGCACCCCCTTGGGACACATTTAACCCTTTGATCGCCCCTGATGTTAACCCCCTTCCCTGCCAGTGTAATTACTACTGTAATCAGTGCTAAAAAATATGCACTGTTACTGTACTAATGTCACTGGTTTCCCTAAAAGGGTCAATAAAGTTAGGGGTCCGATCTGTCCACCGCAATGTCACAGTCACGCTAAAAATCGCTGACCACTGCCATTACTAGTAAAAAAACCAAATAAATAAAAATAACATAAATCTTTCCCCTAGTTTCTAGACACGATAACTTTTGCGCAAACCAGTCAATATACACTTATTGGAATTTTGTTATTTTTTTTTTTATTAGGAATGTTCTATAGCAGGAAGTAAAAAAATATATATTTTCTTTTTTTTTTCAGAATTGTCGCTCTTTTTTTGTTTATAGCGCAAAAAATAAAAATCACACAGGTGATCAAATACCACCAAAAGAAAGCTCTATTTGTGGGGAAAAAATGACATAAATTTTAATAGGGTACAGCGTCGAACGACTGTCAGTTAAAAGAACGCAGTGCCGGATGGCAAAAATGGCCTGGTCATTAAGGGGGTAAATCCGTCCGGTCCAGAAGTGGTTAAAGTAGGAAGTCAAAAGTTGACTGGTTCTCTTTACGCTCCTAAAATGAACAGTTTTAGTCTTGAAATGCTCACCGGTTTTTAGGTCTGACCGGCTACTGCTCCATTCTCACCGCTTCTTTGCAAAAGCACAGATGAGGTTTTATGTACGGAAGACAGACTCTGATTGGTTGTTTAGGAGATGACAGCCAATCACAGTCTCTACTCCACACAAAACCCACCTTCAGCCCGCTCCAGGAAACGGACTACAATTGTTAGTTTTACCTTGGGCACAGTAATGGGCTCCAGTAAACTAAAAATCAACTTATGCCTTTACGTCTGCTTTAAGAGGTGTCATGATCCATCCCTGAAATATTACTAGAATGATTTCCTTTATTTGTATAGCACTGACATATTAAGCAACATTTTACAGAGAAAATGGATTCATTTAGATTAGTCCTGGATAATGATGGACTCATGCAGTCACATATCCACACAGAAGGACCAATTTTGATCAGTCGCAAATCTATCAGAATGTGTCTGGATTGTTAAAATAAACTAGAGCTCCCAGACAAAACATATGTAATCTCTAGGACCCCCCAGAGCAGCAATTCAGGAGTGCACACAATGCACCCCTGTGACTGCATGGATATTTTCAATTAGAAATTGATTATTTTTTTATTAGCGAAAAATCTCTGCACTGTGAATTGAAGACCAGGAGTTACTCAAATGAGCTCCTAAATTCTTCTTTCTCAACCCAGAATCCAGCACTTAAAGTGAACCTAGGTTTGTCCATGAAAGGAAATGAACAGTTTTCCACCCCCTAGCCGCACATACCCACCTTCTTTACTTTAACCTGTTCAGCCATCAGGAGAAAAGAGAATTGCCTTGTTCTTTTGAATATGTGACTCACTTCACATCATTCCACGTGACAGTGCTGGTGATTGACTGCTCAAACACCCAGTGCAGTCACATGAAGGACAGATGCCTCAGCCATGTGTAAGCTCTAGGGATCGACCGATTATCGGTGAAGCCGATATATATCGAGGGCCGATATGCACTTTCCCTGATATATCAGAATCGCCCCCGGCGGTTACCGATATTGTCGTGACGTCATCGCGTATGTTGCGCCACGCGCCTCCGCGCACTAGGACAGCTTCTGCCTTCTTAGGCCACCTCCCTCAGCCTCGTCTGGAGTCGGGACACTGAGTGTACGTACACTACAGTCACAGTGAACGCACAGTGTGTTTAACACAGCTGCCACGGCCACATACTGGAGTCTGGAGACGGACTGTGAGTGATTCTACAGTGCAGTCACAGTGCACAGTGTGTTTAACACAGCCGCCGTGGCCACAACACCTACCCACAGCTGCCCGGTGCCAGCCGCCACCCACAGGCCTGTACCAGCCAGCCAGCAACAGGCCCTGCCTGTACCAGCTAGCCAGCCACCACACAGAGTGCAAGTCTGCCAGCCACCCACCACACAGGGTGCCAGCCAGCCAGCCACCCACCAAAGGGTTCCAGCCACCCACCACACAGTGCCAGCCAGCCACCCGCCACAGGGTGCCAGCCAGCCACCCGTCACAGGGTGTCAGCCAGCCACCCGCCACAGGGTGTCAGCCAGCCACCCGCCACAGGGTGTCAGCCAGCCACCCGCCACAGGGTGTCAGCCAGCCACCCACTGCACCACAGGGTGCCAGCCAGCCACCCACTGCACCACAGGGTGCCAGCCAGCCACCCACCACAGGCACAGGGTGCCATCCAGCCACCCACCACAGGCACAGGGTGCCAGCAAGCCGCCAGCCAGCCACCCACCACAGGGTGCCAGCCACAGCCATTTTTTTTTTAAGCCTATATTCAATTTCAGTAGTGTCTTTCAAATTTCAATGGAGATGGATGCAGATAGAAAAATCAAAAATGTGGTCTGGGACTATTTCTCATCTCCATCTCCAGGAAAAGCAGCAGCACTGTGCAACACGTGCACAAACAATGTAAACAAGGGATCAATAACTGCAAAAACCAAAAATACTTCAAATCTTTGGGCCCATCTAAGAGTTCATCATGTTAAATTGTATCATGCAGCGCAGAAAAAACTAAACGAATCACAAGGAGAAACATTACTATCCCAGGCAACAATAACCGATGTGTTTCAGAAAAAAAAACAGGTGGCTAAAATCAGATGGAAGATTCCAACTGCTGGAGTAATCACAGAGATGATGGTCACTGATAACCAGCCATTTACAATGGTGTCTGACTCTGGATTTATGCGGTTGATGTCCATACTTGAGCCAAGGTACACACTGAAGAGTGAGAAGTATTATCGAACAGAAATGCTGGGAAAGATTCACCAAAAGGTCGCTGAGAAAGTAAAGGCTATGCTGAAACTAGAGAATGCTGGCAACTCACTCTCATTCAGGAATGACTGCTGGTCAAGACAAACAGAATCACTAATGAGTCTTACATGCCACTTCATTGACAGCGGATGGACAAGAAGGCATTTGATGTTGAATACAAAAGTGATGCAAGGATCCCACACTGGGGAGTACACTGGAGAAAGGTTTCTAGGCATGCTAGAAGAATGGGGATTTACCAAAGACCGAGCGATGCTTGTGCTTCGAGACAGCAGAGTGAACATTGTGAAAGGAATGAGACTTGCTCAAGTGTCAGACCTCAGTTGCATGGCACACACCCTCCAACTTGTGGTAAATGATGGTCTGTCAAACCAGAGTGTTTTGCTTGACATAATTAGCATGCTGAAGAGATGCGCAGGTCATTTCCACCATTCAATCCTTGCCAAGCAGCGACTGAGGTGCATTCAGAAAGACCTTGGCCTACCCAAAAACAACTTGATTAACGCTGTTCCAACACGAAGGAACTCAACACTTCACATGCTGCAAAGAATGCTGGAGCAGAAGCGAGCTCTTACCATATATTCAGGTGAATATGGAGGAAATTCTTGTCCTATTGCTGATCAGTGGGACATTGTAGCCATTGTCATTGAGACCCTCCTCCCCATTGAGGAAGTGACACTAGAGGTGAGTCATTATCACTCATCTGGGTCATCTGTCATCCCATGTGTGAGAGTGCTGAAGATGCTTCTTCAACAGCCTGAAGGACCCAACACATGTGGCACTAAAAAATGTAGGCAGGCCATGAGGGACAGCCTCGCCAAACGTTTTGAAAAGCATGAAGAGAATAACAATGTTGTGCTTGCATGTCTTTTGGATCCTCGATACAAGGACCATCCTTTCTCTTCTGATGATGTATTGGCCAAGGCAAAACAATGGCTGACAGAGGATATTCAACAGGAGGTGCAGGAGGTTCCTGCCGAAAATAAAAGTCAAGAAGAGCAGGTTTCTAATGTGAAAGAGCAGGATGCTTCAAAAAGAGAAAAATGTCCAAAAAGACAACGGACAGAAGAGAAACTTCATTGTGGTCAAATAGATGCCATGTTCAGGGTTTTATTGGGGCCTCATGCAGGATTCTTCTGAATCTGCAATAATGAGCCTGGATGATGAATTTAATCTCTATTTGAAGGAACCAGTAATTGACAGAAGAAGTGGTTATCCTCTTCAGTGGCGGAAAGAAAATGAGGTACGCTACAAAAGACTTGCTTCTCATGCTAGAAGATACCTTTCTGCATCTCCTTCCTCAGTACCAAGTGAGTGTGTTTTTCGTGAAGTGGCAGCAATTTATGAAAGAAAAAAGAAGCCGTTTAACTTTTGAACATGCTGAAATGTTATGCTTTCTACACTATAATATTGTTCTACTTAACTGGGAGTATTGAAAGTGTAGTAGTATAGTACTAGTTTCCACTCCACTCCAATCCATTCCACTGTCTAGCTTTTTTTCTACTAGTTTGGCACTAAGTGCGCTGCGCTGCAGTCAGTGCAAAATTGCTAGAAATAAAGCTAGACAGTGGATTGGAGTCAGTGGACTACTGCTGCAGTAGTGCGCCACTCACTGCTGCAATAATTTTAAATCACTACTGCAGTGCAAGCGGCTGGGTAATCTTTTAAAACTACATTTTAAATCCTTATCAAACATGCAATGTCCTTTTTCAATACCAACGCCTGTGAATCATCTTACCTGACCATCTTCCTCAGCTGGAGGTGATTTCTTTGCGTCTGCTTTGTGTTCCTCCACCTTCTTCTCTGCCTGGGCACAATTATTCTTTTTCTGAGCCTTTTTCTTCTTCTTTTTCTTTGAAGAGTCAGTTAAACTTTGTAAAGCAGCTTCCAGCGTTAAGTTCTGATTGACCAATAGCCCCGAAGCATCTTCCAAACTAGAGACACTTTGCGATGATGTTTCTAGTGACTCTGCTACATTTCTGACCGCCGACAATGAATGATTATTGTTGGGCTGGTCAGTTGAAGTGTCTGCAGTAGACACGTGACCTTCACAGTTTGGAGATGAAGATGCTGTATCCTCTGGGATCTGGAAACTGAAGGTGAAGCCTGACCCTTCCTCACTGCACAACATGTTGCTTTTGCTGTTGACTTCAGTTTGCCCACACATGGCTTGGCTGTCCTCCGTATTCTCTGGCCCAGCTCCTTCAATGTCATTAGTTTGTTCTGGGCAGAAATTGAAGCTAAAGCTATTGTCAGATGGTGTGAACCAAGGTGTGCTGCTGCACTGACCGTCTCTGGGGCACTTTCTGTAGGCCACACTGCGAGAATTTGGATGGGTCACTTCTTGAATCTGAACTGAAGGAGATGCTTTGGCATAAAAGAAACATAAAACAGTTAAAAGATTGACAATGTACCCCAAAAAGGTTAAAAAACACCACCAGAGACATAAATCAGTGAGAGGGAACCAAATGAAACAGGGTGAATCTTATAATTATCATTAAAAACCCTTGCTTATGCCTCGTACACACGCAACGATAGTTGGCCGTGAATTTTCGGGCCAACGTCCGATCGGCCGATTTTCGGCTTGTTAGTATGATGCTTCCGACAACCGACTCCGACTTTTCGGCCGAACAAAATCTGGTGTGCATGCTATAAAATTTTTGTTGGCCGTCAACAGAACGGCCGATTCTTCGTCAGTCAGTACAGATTTCGGCAGACAAAAATCTGATGAGCAAGATTGGGCATGCTCAGAGAAGAAAAAACACACGGAAAGTAAACATTCCAACCAACAAAACACAACTCTGGACAAAAGTCGGACGATCGGTTGGCTGATAATCATTGCCTGTGTACGAGGCTTAAGAGTCAAAAATACATGGAGCACCAAACATTCTTTAACCACCTGACAACTGTAATCTATTAGCCTCTCGGGCACAGTACCAAGTGCTGAGATTTAGGTTCCACCTGAGAACTAGTAACACGTATCTGTGCACTGATAGTTCAGAGACTATGAGGTAATTGAGGAAATTTTACCTGAGAAAAATACTGAGGCTTCAGTTATTGACTCCGATTCTGCAATTACTTATTACCTGGCAGTCATGCTGACCCTTTTTTTTACTAACCCAGGACAAATAGGCAGAAAAAGATTTACTGTATATCTGAATTATCTGTACTGCATAATTGTCATAATGTATCAGAGTCAAGGGGTGTATATAGTCCCCCCCTTAAAGTGGTTGTAAAGGCAGAATCCCCCCACCACTCCCCCACCCCCGTATATTTACCTGAGCCCGATCTACCAACACTCTACCTGAGCTTTACCTGAGCTCCTTCCAACACTCTTCTTTGTTGCCTCTATGTCAGACATCCTTACAAACTATTAACCACTTAAAGCGGAGTTCCGGGCACAGATGTCATTTTTCAATAAACATACCCCCGGGACAGTCAGGGCTAGCACATTCCACAATGGCTAGCCTCTGATCTGTCCCGGTTCGCACTTACCTTTTAGAAGAAATACTTACTTATAAAATTTCTTCCGCGTCTTCTTCTCCCAGAATACGCCGCACCGGCCCCTCTCGTCACTTCCGGCGCGGCGCTGCATTCCTCCACAGCTTCTGGGCATGCCCAGAAGCTGTTTAGCAGGGGAATGCGGCGTCGCCCGGAAATGACGAGCGGGGCCGGTGCCTTCGCATTGATTCCTGGGAGCGATGACGTTCAGCTCCCAGGAATCATAGCAAGCCAGGAAGTGACGGGGTGAGCCGCGGCTCCGAGGGAGGAAGTACTCTGAGGTGAGTATCTTCGATCTTCAATTGCAAGGTAAGTAAACAAAAAAAAAAAATAATAATTATCCAATTCCTTTTCAGGTGAGGCATACTTAGCGGAGGGGCACAAAAAAAAATATCGTTTTTGTGCCCGGAACTCCGCTTTAAGCCCCGGAAGATTTTTCCCCCATTCCGACCAGGGCCTATTTTGCGATTCGGCACTGCGTGACTTTAACGGACAATTGCGCGGTCATGCGACGCTGTACCTAAACGAATTTGACGTCCTTTTTTTCCCACAAACAGAGCTTTCTTTTGGTGGTATTTGATCACCTGTGCAATTTTTTGATCACGCGCTATAAACAAAAAAAGAAGAGCGACAATTTTGCAAAAATAACAATATTTTTCACATTTTTTTATATGAAATTCCCCACAAAAAAATGTAAAAATCAAAATTTTAACATTTTCGGCCAATTTGTTTTATGCTACATATGTTTGGTAAAAAAAAAAAAAAAAAAAAAAAAACGCAAAAAGCATATTTTGATTGGTTTGCGCAAAAGTTATCGCGTTTACTAACAAAGGGAAAGATTTTTGTAATTTTTGTTGTTTTTTTTTAACGCGTAATGGCGGCGATCTGCGATTTTTTTTGCGGTACTGCGACATTGCGGCGGACAGATCGGACCCTTGACTGACATTTTTTACACTTTTGGGGTTACCAGTGACATTTCTACAGTAATCAGTGCTATAAATATGCACTGTTACTGTAAAATTACACTGGCAGTGAAGGGGTTAACTTTTTTTTGAGAGGGAGGGGTTATGTGTGTCCCTAGGGGCGTGATTCTAACTGTGATTGGCTGTGGCTTGAGGTGTTGGAACAGTAATCAACGGTCCTACATAGTAGAACCGTATAGTCACTGTTTCTACACCGGGGAGAATGACAGGCGGCTTGTTTATATTAGCCGCCTGCCTTTCTCCCTCTCCACCGACGATCGCTGAGGTCACACGCGCGGGGGGGGGGGGGGTTCCGTGACCGCGCGCTCGCTCCCCAGAGCCCTCACAGGCTAGCGATGTAGTACTACGTTGCTCTGCCTGTGAGGGGCTGACTGCCGCATTAAATGTACTGTGAGCAGTCGGCAAGTGGTTAATGGCTGTTTTTTTTTTTTTTTTACATTTATTTAAATCTAAACTCCAGGGCCAAACACTATTCCTCAACAGACACAAAGGATTTGAATCCACTTTTTGTGCACCAAATACTTTTGGAGAATCGCATAATACTTAGTAAAACTAGGAGTGACATCATCACTGTCCTATACATACTCTGTGCAGAGAGCAAGACTCTATGGGTAGCTGGGAGGTCCATTTATAGGCTGATGACAGAAAACTACAGGACTGAATACAAGACCAATCACCCTGCACTAGAAGAGAGAGCAGAAAAAAAAGTCTTTATTGCTAAAGTTCCTGCAGAGGGGTAAAATGCCGAAATGTTTTTATGCCAGATTATTGGAAAGATCGAGAAAAAATACACAAAGGGCACCAAATAAACATTTGTTCAGACTGACATTCATTCACCCCTACAAAAACACTGAAAAGACTACAAATTGTATTCAAAGAAAAAACTTTTTTTTTCCACAATGTTACCTTCAGTTTTTTTTTTAGAGCCGGTTCACACTACCATGACCAGAAAGTCGCCCCATGAAGAAGCGACTTTTTAGCGCGACTTTAGCGTGACTTTGAAGAGACTTAAATGATAGGCGACTTTGTCTGTGGGGAATGCCTGGGTAATCTTTTTCTTCTTCCTGGAAAGTCTGATCATAGTCGCTTGAAAATAGATAAGCATCCGACTTATGCCTCGTACACACGCATCAATTATTGGCCAGGAATTTTCGGCCAACGTCCGATCGGCCGATTTTTGGCTTGTTAGTATGATGTTTCTGACAACCGACTCCGACTTTTCGGCTGAAAAAAATCTGGTGTGCAGGCTATAAAATTTTTGTTGGCCGTCAACACAACGGCCGATTTTCCGTCAGTCAGTACAGATTTCGGCAGACAAAAATCTGATGAGCAAGACTGGGCATGCTCAGAGAAGAAAAAACACACGGAAAGTAAACCAGCACATGACATCACTTCTGAAGTAGATTTTTGTTGGCCGAGAAAATTTGTGTGCAGTCTAGGCACATTCCAACCAACACAACACAACTCTGGACAAAAGTCGGACAATTGGTCGGCCGATAATCGTTGCGTGTGTACGAGGCATTAGAGGCGACTCCAATTGAAGTCTATGTGCACAAGTCGGATAGAGGTCGCCTTGAAGTAGTACAGGAACCTTTTCTGAAGTCGGAGCGAATTCAGTAGTGCATATTAAGATGGCTCTCATTCATTTACATTGAATTTGTAATGACAAACGACTTGGGGCGACTTGAGGTCGCACAAGTCGCGTCCCAAGTCGGAGTAGTGTGAGCCAGGTCATAAAAGTACTCATTACATGAAAAGTGTAATGTTGACCCAGAGCATGAATAATAATGATTTGGAAGAATGCTGTGAAAGTAAAGATCAATGGATCAGTGTGATCTTTCCCAGTATTATCCCTTCAACCATAGACAAGACATAATGGCCACTTTTCTGGATCTCTCTAAGAGATGAGCTGGGCACCCTCCTCTTTGACCAGAACTCTGAATTCCCACCTTTGTGTACCCCAAGACATTGGCTAGGTCAATCCTCATGTGATTTGGGGGTGAGGAGTGACCCAGGCCACAGATCAATGGAATACCAAAAGGTTTATTTTCTGAGTTCAGGTTAGAGAGACTTTTGGAGGACACTCAAGCTCATCCCGAATCTCTACATAGGAGGAATATTTCTCCATTCTCAGCTATTAAAAAAATGCAAACCTGCTTTTTCTTTTTGTTTTCTCTCCTCTGACATTTTTTGACGGTAGTTTCCAAAAACTTGATTCATGACCTGCCTTTTCTTTACAAAGGGGGATTTCCGAGAACGCAGGACCCGCAGTATCCTTTGAGTATCTTGTTCTATTGAAAATAAATTACAAACCATCTTTAGGAGGAAAAAGCATATGTCAGCTTGTCTGCAAATTTTCCCAGCAGTAACATATTTATGGTGTAGTCTTCATTTCTCTCAGTCAATTTACTTACCTTCCCCACTTTTCATGATTTTGCTGTGCATTGAACCTACATATTATTTAAAATGTTGCCACTTTTGTCTGCCACAAAAACAAAAACATACCCACTTTCACTACATACATTATATATATATATATATATATATATACACACATACATACATACATACACACATACATACACACACACACACACAAAACAGGAAGCGAGAGGAAATCTCTTGAAGGTGATGAGAAATCCTTTTGTAGTTGAACAAAAAGGTGCCCCATTAGAAGTGTTCCCCTCTATTTCTGTTCTGCTTTTATAGGATTTTTCCACAGTGGTCCCCAGGTTCCCCAAAAAGAGGCTAAACCTCCCCAGCAGGAACACTGAAGGCAATAAAAACCTTACAGAGGTAAATTAGCTTTTTTTAATTTAGGATATTTTGATTATTTTTGTCTCACGATGGTGCCATGTAGACCAAGTATGTGTCAGTATGGTGGCTTGAAGATCCCATTAGGGATGCACATGACAGGGCAACAACCCAGGATCACAAATGGAAGACAGAGCATTGGCAGCCCATAACAGCAAGTGCCTAAACAAGGACCCTCATGGCAGGACTGCCAGGTTTAACTTTAATGAAAGTTGCAGATCGAAAATATACAAAGTGACATTAACATACTAACATTTTAGTGATTGGGTTTACAGAAAATTTTAGCAGAACTAAATCTTCATATTAAAATAAAAATAATAATTTAGCATTGCATGCTCCCAACAGCTGAATTGGTTGCTGCTGTAAAATATTCTTTGACAAATACAATTTTTTTTACTCATTAAAAAAAAAAAAAAAAAAAAAAGTTTGGTTTTCTTGCATAGTGACATAGTAAAGCCCTGTACACACGATAAGAAATTCGGACTGGAAATTTCGTCTGACGACCGATCTGCCGATTTTCGGATTGTTAGTATGGTGCTTTTCGACAGCCGACTCTGACTTTTCGGCTGACAAAATCCTGATGTGCAGGCATTAAAATGTTTGTCCTCCGTCAACAAACGTCCGATTTTCGTCTCATTAGTACAGATTTCGATGGGGAAAAATCTTATGAGCAAGACTAGGCATGCTTAGAGATGAAAGAACACATAGAAAGCAATCCAACACATGACATCACTTCTGAAGTAGAATTCTGTCGTATGGGAAAATTCGTGTGCAGTCTAGAGCACATTCCAACCAACAAACACGCACTCTGGACAAAAGACAGACGACCGGTCGGTGGAAATTCGTAGCGTGTGTACGAGGCTTAAGTCAGGTTGAAAAAAGACAAGTCCATCCAGTTCAAGGTTGCTTTGATAGTGGCCTTTAGCTCATCTGCATTGTTGGGTCTGGTGTCTCATCTTCCCCTTGACAATACCCCACAGATTCTCTACGGGGTTTAGGTCAAGCGAGTTTGCTGGCCAATAAAGCACTTTTGGCAGTGTGGGCATGTGCCAAGTCCCTAAAAGGTGTAGAGTGGGTGGGGCGCTGCTTTACATATATTGATGAGAAATTCACTATGAAAAAAAGGGCTTAGCGCTTAAAAAATATAAGGACTCATAGTGGCACATTCAAACTTGTATATAAAACAAGCAACAGAAATAAATCCATAAATGCTTCTGTGACCAGAAATTATATAACAAAAATAGCTCCTGATGACGTAATTGTGACAAAACGCGTAGGTCCATCCAGTTCAAGGTTGCTTTGAGATAGTGGCCTTTAGCTCATCTGCATTGTTGGGTCTGGTGTCTCATCTTCCCCTTGACAATACCCCACAGATTCTCTACGGGGTTTAGGTCAAGCGAGTTTGCTGGCCAATAAAGCACTTTTGGCAGTGTGGGCAGGTGCCAAGTCCCTAAATGGTGTAGAGTGGGTGGGGCGCTGCTTTACATATATTGCTGAGAAATTCACTATGAAAAAAAGGGCTTAGCGCTTAAAAATATAAGGACTCATAGTGGCACATTCAAACTTGTACATAAAACAAGCAACAGAAATAAATCCATAAATGCTTCTGTGACCAGAAATTATATAACAAAAATAGCTCCTGATGACGTAATTGTGACAAAACGCGTAGGTCAGAGCTACCAGCGTCTTTGCGTCACTTCCGGTTGGAGTCTGTGGAACGCAACACACCAGGACTTCCGGGTTTTTCTCATGCTGTTTAACACACTGGCCTGATGGAAGTGCATTTGAATGTTTTTATAAAAAAAGGTTCTGTACTTTTTTGCACTATGGGCTATCGTTCTTCATGTGTTTACATATGTAATGAGGTATAAAGAAAAGAACTCCACCGTATATGGCTTGTGGAAAACCAGCTACATACACTCATTTAAGCATATATACAGCTCCTTAAAGAGCCCATTATATTGTACCTTATTTTATAGTATGCAGTAACTTTTGTATGTAACTGCACAGCACCTAGCACTTTTAAAGAGCACTGGACACTTTGTTACGGAAAAAGATTTTACCGCGACTCCAGCACGACTTGTGAATTATTTTGTGTGACTTGTTTGGCCAATCAGAATATGATGTGTTGTGACCTAATTCCCCTTTTGTTTTTTTTTTTACTCATTTCCTCATTGCCCACCAGTGCCACGTATCAGTGTCCACCAGTGCCACGTATGTGTCCACCAGTGCCACGAATCAGTGTCCACCAGTGCCACATATCAGTGCCACGAATCAGTGTCCACCAGTGCCACATATCAGTGACACAAATCAGTGTCCACCAGTGCCACGTATCAGTGCCATGTATCAGTGCCACGAATCAGTGTCCACCAGTGCCACATATCAGTGCCACGAATCAGTGCCATGAATCAGTGCCATGAATCAGTGCCCGCCAGTGCCACATATCAGTGCCAGGAATCAGTGCCACGAATCAGTGCCATGAATCAGTGTCCACCAGTGCCACATATCAGTGCCACAAATCAGTGCCACAAATCAGTGCCATGAATCAGTGTCCGCCAGTGCCACAAATCAGTGTCCGCCAGTGCCACGTATCAGTGCCACGAATTAGTGTCCACCAGTGCCACGTATCAGTGCCATGAATCAGTGTCCACCAGTGCCACGTATCAGTGCCACGAATCAGTGTCCACCAGTGCCACGTATCAGTGCCACGAATCAGTGTCCACCAGTGCCACGTATCAGTGCCATGAATCGGTGTCCACCAGTGCCACTTATCTGTGTCCACCAGTGCCACTCACACAGACCAAGCAGAGATAATGGAATATATATACCATTACATATATATATATATATATATATATATATATACATACATACACACCATATAGGCATGGCTGCAATGTGAGGAATGCCTGGCTAATCTCTTTCTTCTTCCTGGAAAGTCTGATAACAAGTCGCTTCAATTAAGATAAGAAGGCGACTCCCATTGAAGTATATGGGACAAGTCGGATCACAGGTCGCCTCAAAGTAGTACAGGACCCTTTTCTGAAGTCAGAGCAACTTCAGTAGTGCCAATTAAGACGGCACTGATTGATTAACATTGCTTTTATGTCAAGCGACCTGGGGCAACCTGGGGCAACGCAAGTCGCGCAGTGATACTCGGAACTGCAAACCGGAAACCGGAAACGACACACAGCGAGGAGAGCTGAGAGCTGTGTGTGTGTAGAGGAGGAGCCGCACGTGCGGAGGAGAGCGGGGGAAGCCGCACTAGGAAGCCGGGGGCAGGAGCTCGGAGCCTCGGACCAGGGAACCAGTGCGGGGGACAGCCGGGGGCAGGAGACGCACGTGCGGAGGAGAGCGGGGGAAGCCGCACTAGGAAGCAGGAGCTCGGAGCCTCGGACCAGGGAACCAGTGCAGGGGAGACAAGGACCAGACTGAGACCGAGGGACGTAAGTTGGAAACAATCTGATCTCCTGGTAGGGGGGCGGGCTGGTGGGGGGACTACAAGTACAAACTACATACAAGTACAAACACTACAAGCAATACAGGTTACTAAGGGGCTACTATAGACTGAGAGGTGCTCTGCGACTTGCGACTGGTGAGTATCTTGCGACTGGTGTGGATCTTTGTGACTGGTAAGTATCTTGCGACTGGTGGTGAGCATCTTTGCGACTGGTGAGCATCTTTGCGACTGGTAAGTATCTTTGCGACTGGTAAGTATCTTTGCGACTGGTAAGTATCTTGCGACTGGTGAGTATCTTTGCGACTGGTGAGTATCTTTGCGTCTGTTGGATCTTTGCGACTGGTGAGTATCTTACCGTCTGTTGGATCTTTGCGACTGGTGAGTATCTTAGCGACTGGTAAGGACCCCAGGTTTAGTACCAGAGGAGACAGAGGTAGTGTAGGTAAGGAAGAGCAGGTCGTTAACATCATCCCCATAGAGTAGTGGGTAATAATGTCCGACAGGATTGCGGATGCCACTCAGTGCACTTCTTGCTGCATGTATGCGTTCCTTGATGAACCAATCGAGGGCGAATACTGCTGTGCAAGATGTGAGCGACTTGTTGCTCTGGTAGACCAGATCCTGGACCTACAGAACACAGTGGCAACACTGCGTGGCATCAACAACCTGGAAAGGAGCTTGGACATTACCTATCAGGCGCTGGCAGGGGCCAGCATAGAGGAGGGAGGAATAGAGGAGACGCAAGCAGCAGAGGTACGCAGCTGGGTGACTGTTAGGAAGGGTAGAGGGAGGAGTGCCAGGGAGGCCAATCCTGAGTTGATAGACCCTAACAAATTTGCCGAGTTGCAGGTTGAGGGGGATATCAAATCAGGGGTGGCAGAGCTGGAGCATGCACCCTCCCCCAGCTGCCAGGGGAGGGACGGCTCCAGGAAGAAGGGGGGCCGTAACTCAGGAAAGGTTAGAAAGGTTGTGGTAGTGGGGGACTCAATTATCAAGAGGACAGAGAGGGCAATCTGTAAAAAAGATCTCGTGAACCGAACAGTATGTTGTTTACCGGGCGCCCGAGTTCGGCACATCGCAGATCTGACAGACAGATTGATGTGGGGGGCTGGGGATGACCCAGCGGTCATGGTGCATGTGGGCACTAATGACAAAGTTAAAGGTAGGTGGAGGATCCTTAAGAACGATTTCAGGGACTTAGGTAATAGATTGAGGAAAAGGACCTCCAAGGTGGTTTTCTCTGAAATACTGCCTGTACCTCGAGCCACACAGGAGAGGCAGAAGGAGATTAGGGAACTTAACAAGTGGCTGAGGAATTGGTGTAGGAAGGAGGGGTTTGGGTTCCTGGAGAACTGGGCTGACTTCTCAGTCGGCTACCGGCTCTTTAGTAAGGATGGGCTGCACCTTAATGGGGACGGTACAGCTCTTTTGGGGAGAAAGATGGCCACCAAGTTGGAGGGGCTTTTAAACTAGGAGACGGGGGGAGGGCTCAGAAGTAGATTCAGTCAGGAGGGAGCAGAGGACTGAAGGCAGTTGTAGGGTCAGCAGCGACAGTAGGTCCACAACGCCAATCGGTAGGTCTGTGCGGGAAAACCTCAGACCAAACAGGAATAAACATAACCACCAATTGCGCTCAACTTCCGTAAAACTAAGAGGGGTATATGCTAATGCCAGGAGCCTAGCTAATAAAATGGATGAGTTGGAAATATTAGTACATGAGGAGGACATAGACCTTGTGGGAATAACAGAGACTTGGTTCGACCCCTCACATGACTGGCTGGCCAATATCCAAGGGTATTCGGTGTACCGGAAGGACAGGGTAGAAAAAAGAGGGGGAGGGGTATGTCTCTATGTCAAGAACAATATAAAGGTGATAGAAAGGAGTGACATTACGGAAGGGATGAGTATGGAGTTAGAATCTGTGTGGGTTGAACTCCATAGGGAAGGAGAAAAGGGGAAAGTAATTGTGGGGGTTTGCTATAGGCCACCTAACCAAGGGGAGGAGGTAGAGCTGGAATCCTTAGCACTAATGAGTAAAGTGGCAAAATTGGGATCAGTCATCATATTGGGGGACTTCAATTATCCCGACATTGACTGGGAAGAGGGGACTGCACACTCACAGAAGGCCTGCCTATTCACGGAAACCTTACTGGATAATTACATGTCACAGTTGGTGGATTCTCCGACTAGAGAAAATGCAGTCCTGGATCTATTGATCACTAATGACCCAGACATAATCTCGGAGGTAGTAGTTCAGGACAACCTGGGCTCTAGTGATCACAGGATGATCACATTTAGTATAAATAACAATATAACAAGGCAAGTGGAGAACATAAGAACCCTAAACTTCAGAAGGGCAAACTTTCCAAAATTGTACTCATTGATGGAAAGGGTAAACTGGGACCAAACCCTGGGATCCCTGACCACAGAGGAAAAATGGGAATGCTTTAGGAACATATTAGGCAAAGGCATCTTGCAGTGCATTCCTATGGGAAATAAATTTAGAAGAGACAAAGCCAAACCTGGCTGGCTAAACCGTAGCGTTAAAAAACTTATTAGGGGAAAAAAATTGGCCTTCAAGAAATATAAATCAGAGGGCACTGTATTGGCTTTCGAGCAATACAAGGAGGCAAATAAGAAAAGTAAACACGAAATCAAAATGGCTAAAATCAACTTTGAGAGACAAATAGCAGAGGATAGTAAAAAAAAACCCAAAGAAATTCTTTAAATATATCAACAGCAAAAAAACTAGGGCAGAGCATATTGCACACATAATTAGCGATGATGGGGGGATGGTTACAGAGGACACTGAAAAAGCAACCGTGCTGAATGCTTTTTTCTCGTCAGTCTTTACACAGGAAACGGAGGGGTACACTGACCATGACTGTATGGTTAGTAGTAATACACAGGACTTGCCACTATGGCTAACAGAGGGTGAAATCAGGGAAAGGCTGGATAAACAACACAAACAAATCACCAGGCCCGGATGGCGTACATCCGAGAGTACTCAAGGAACTCAGTAAGGTTATATCCAGACCACTGTTCCTGATCTTTGCTGACAGTATTAGGACAGGAGATGTACCAGGGGATTGGAAGAAAGCTAACGTGATTCCGATATTCAAAAAGGGCCAGAGGCATATCCCGAGAAATTATAGGCCTGTCAGTTTGACATCAATAGTATGTAAACTTCTGGAGGGGATGATAAGGGACTATATCGTAGAGTTTGCTAAAGACAACAACATCATCCGCAGTAATCAGCACGGGTTTACAAATGGGCGTTCTTGTCAAACCAATCTCTTAGCATTCTACGAGGAGGTAAGCTGTGCGCTAGATAGGGGGAGACCAGTGGATGTGGTGTACTTGGATTTCGCTAAGGCGTTTGATACAGTTCCCCACAAGCGCTTAATTTATAAAATAAGGTCTGCAGGTATCGACAGCAGAGTTTGCTCTTGGATACGGAATTGGCTTAAAGGGCGTGTCCAAAGGGTGGTAATAAACAGCGCATACTCAGACTGGTCTGAGGTTGTAAGCGGGGTGCCCCAGGGCTCAGTCCTGGGACCAACCTTGTTCAATTTATTCATAAACAGCATTGAGGACGGGATCAGTAGTGCGTTATCAGTTTTTGCAGATGACACAAAATTGGCCAGGGCAATAACTGCACAGCATGAAGCAGATATCCTACAGAATGACCTGGACAAAATTACAGAGTGGGCAACGACATGGCAAATGAGGTTTAACGTGGAGAAGTGTAAGGTTTTGCAATTGGGGACTAAAAACATAAAAACACAATACACGTTAGGAGGGGAACCCTTGGGGGGATCAAAAATGGAGAAGGATCTGGGAGTCTTGGTTGATGATAGATAAGGCAACAGCATGCAATGTCAAGCGGCAGCTGCCAAAGCCAGCAGAATATTAGCATGCATAAAGAAAGGGATGTATTCCAGAGGATGTATTCCAGAAATAAGACTATAATCCTTCCACTTTATAAAACTCTGGTCCGACCGCATCTGGAGTATTCTGTCCAGTTCTGGTCGCCAGTCCTCAGGAGGGATGTGTTGGAGCTGGAGAGAGTCCAGAGAAGGGCAACTAAACTAATTAGGGGATTGGAGGACCTTGACTATGAAGAGCGTCTACAATCGCTCGATTTATTCTCCCTGGAGAAGAGACGTCTGAGGGGGGACATGATAGCAATTTATAAATATCTTAATGGGGATCCCAGCTTAGAAAAAAAGCTGTTCATTCGAAGGGATTGCATGAGGACTCGAGGACATACAATGCGATTAGAGGAGAAGCGTTTTAACCTCAGGCAACGTGGGGGGTTCTTTACTGTTAGGGCTACAAGATTGTGGAATTCTCTACCACAAGAGGTGGTTTCTGCGGGTAGTATGGTGGCTTTCAAAAGACTCTTAGACTTACATCTCAAGGATCAGAACATTCAGGGGTATGTGAGATGAGTACAGCCACACACACCTACACAGGTTGAACTGGATGGACTATTGTCTTTATTCAACCTCACCTACTATGTAACTATGTAACTATGTAAGTCGTGCTAGTGTGAATGGGCTCTTACAGACGCATTTATGAATTTATTTCTGTTGCTTGTTTTGCATTTATCTTATAAGTTTGAATGTACCACTATGAGTCCTTATATTTTTAAAGCACTCAGCACTTTGTTTCATAGTACATTTCTCAGGAATATATGTAAAGCAGTGCCCCACCCACTCTACACCTTTTCACTACTAAAACATTTCTCTCAGCTAGGAATGGGTTTTTTTGGGGAGGCAGCAGCTTTTAAATAACTTTTTCTAAATTTTCAACATTGCCCTGAACTAAGTTTCTCCTTTTTTGAGGTGCCAAGTCCTACTGGAAAATTAAATCAACTTCTTCATAAAGCTGGTCAGCAGAGGGAAGCATGAAGTGCTCTAGAATTCCCTGGTAGAGGACTGCACTGACTTTGGACTTGATAAAACACAGTGGACCAACACCAGCAGATAACATGGCTCCCCAAATCAGCACCGGAGCCCTGACCAAGTATTGAGTGCACACTATACTGAACATAGACATATTTTTCAGTAAGCCAACACTTCTGTATTAAAAATCCTTTTTTTAATGGTCTTATGTAATATACTGGGTAATATTTCTGAGATACTGAATTTTGGGTTTTCATTAGCTGCAAGCCATTATCATCAAAATGAAAAGAAAGAAATGCTTGAAATATATCACTCTGTGTGTAATGCATCTATATAAAATATATGAGTTTCACTTTTTGAAATTAATTACTGAAATAAATTAACTTTTTGATGATATTCTAATTTGTTGAGATGCACCTGTACATGCTGCTGATCATAACTCCCCTTAATCAGTTCCTCCAATCTTTCCTCATAGCTGAGCTCCTCCATGCCTCTTATCAGCTTGGTTGCTCTTCTCTGCACTTTCTCCAGTTCTCTGATATCCTTTTTTGAGAACTGGTACCCAAAATGGAACTGCATATTCCAGATGAGGAATACTAATGATTTGTACAGGGGCAAAATTATATCTCTCTCAATACAAGAAAGGATTTTGCTCGCTTTGGTTTGGAAACTGCTGCCTGTCATTGCATGCGATTATTAAGCTTAGGATCTACCAGAACACCCAGATACTTCACCACTGATTTCCCAACTTGTACTGCCCTTAGTATGTATGATGCATGCATACTCTTAGCCCCCAAGTGCAAAACTTTACATTTATCAACATTAAACCTCATTTGCCACATAGTTGCCCAATTAAAACAGTGCATTGGGGTCGGCTTGTAAATTGGAGACATCCTGTAAAGAAGTTATTCCACTGCAAAGCTTGGTGTCATCTGCAAAGACTGAAATGGTACTTTTAATCCCAGATCCTATATCATTCATAAATATATTAAAAAGTATCTAAAATTGTGTATGGAAGAGACTTTGGATATCTGGTATCATTAATCCTCTGTTCTGTTGAATATGGTGTATAATATTCTGGTAAATGCTTGAGTATTGGGATTTTCTGTACTGATGACATATGCCCTTTTGGAAGACTGTCTACCACTAAACTGTATTTTATATTTCTCCTGTTAAAAAAAAAAAAAAAAAAAAAGGAAAAAAAGGTCCCAACACTGAACCTTGGGGTACACCACTAACAACACTAGACCATTCAGAGTAAGAATCATTAGCCACTACTCTCTGAATTCAATCTTTTAGCCAGTTTTCTATCCATTTACAAACTGATCTTTCCAAGCCTGTAGACTTTACCTTACTTATTAGCCGTGTGTGGGGAACTGTGTCATACGCTTTTGCAAAGTCCAAGGATACTACATCCACAGCCACCCCTCTGTCCAAAGTTTTACAACTTCTGTCTTTCATGAATCCATGCTGTCTGTTGCTTAAAATATTTTTTTCCACCAAGAACTCATCTATGTGATCTTTTGTTAAACTCTCCAGTATCTTCCCAACTATAGCTTGTCAGCAGGGAAGCCGATGCGTGTGTCAGGCGGCTCCGATAGCCACCTGACACTCTCGATCGTTCCCCACTGAGAGAGAAGGACGGTCAGCTGTTGTAAACACAGCCGATCGTCCTTCTCCCTGAAATGATCATAGAGATCATGTGATCCTTCTATATAGGATCACATGTCTCTCTGGTCATTTCACAAGCCATGCCCCCCAAAGTTAGAATCACTCCTCTAGGCTCACATTTAACCCCTTGATCACCCATAGTGTTAACCCCCTCCCTGCCAGTGTCATTATTACAGTAACAGTGCATATTTTTAGCACGGATTACTGTAATAATGTCACTGGTATCCCCAAAAGTGTAAAAAAATGTCGGTCAGGGGTCCAATCTGTCCGCCGCAATGTCGCAGTCCCGCAAAAAAATAAAAATGGCATAAATCTTTCCCGTAGTTAGTAGACGCCATAACTTTTGCGCAAACCAATCAAAATACGCTTATTGCGATTTGTTTTTACCAAAAATATGTAGCGAAAAACAAATTTGGCCTAAAATGTTAAAAAAAAAAAAAAAAAAAAAAATTAGATTTTTGATTTTTTTTTTTGAGAATGTCATATAGCAGAATGTGAAAAATATATACTGTATATATTTTTCAAAATTGTCTTTTTTTGTTTATAGCACAAAAAATAAAAACTCGCCCAGGTGATCAAATACCACCAACAGAAAGCAGTATTTGTGGGGGAAAAAAGGACGTAAATTTCGTTGGGGAAGATAGCGTCGCATGACCGCGCAATTGTCCGTTAAAGTAACGCAGTGCCGAATCGCAAAATAGGACCTGGTCATTAAGTGGGCAAATCCTTCCGGCCTTAAAGTGGTTAAAAAGTCCCT